>NW_021604644.1:4276013-4300866 GCF_004785775.1 Grammomys surdaster
TCTCTTCTCTTCTCTTCTCTTCTCTTCTCTTCTCTTCTCTTCTCTTCCCTCTTTCTTTCTTTCTTTCTTTCTTTCTTTCTTTCTTTCTTTCTTTCTTTCTTTCTTTCTTGTATGTGAGTACACTGTATCTGTCTTCAGACACACCGGAAGAGGGCATCAGATCCCATTACTGATGGTTGTGAGCCACCAAGCAGTTGTGAGAATTGAACTCAGGGCCTCTGGGAGAGCAGTCAGTGCTTTTAACTACTGAGCCATCTCTCCAGTCCCCTTTTCTCCTCTTTTCTTTTGTCCCCTGCCCCATGCCTCTCCCTGCCTCCTTTTCTCTTTTCCTGTTGGGGACTGACCCAGTGCTATGTCCCTGCCATGCTCTGTCACTGAGTCATGCACAAATCCCCAACCCTGGTGTTGGTATTTCTTTATGTGCCTTTATATTTCTTTCTATAGTCTCTCTTTATGAACACAGTCCCGAATCTATATGCCAACTATAAACCACATACTTTTACTCCCACTTTTACTTTTTAATGTGATCCTAGAGTTCATTTTGCTACCCTGGCGCTCACTCTTTTGGAGCTGAGAGTGAGCAACTGAGGCCTTGCAGTTCCCCGTGCTGCAGACCCTCGCTACAGGACGGAGGTAGTGCACAGCCCTGCATCTTTTGTTTTGTTTTGTTTTGTTTCTTTGTGAGACAGGGTTTCTCTGTGTAGCCCTGGCTGTCCTGGAACTCACTCTGTAGACCAGGCTAGCCTCGAACTCTCAAACTCAGAAATCCGCCTGCCTCTGCCTCCCAAGTGCTGGGATTAAAGGCATGCGCCACCACCGCCCGTCCACAGCCCTGCATCTTGATTGTGGGTTTACACTGGAGAAATGGCTAATGGGCCCCTCATTCATATGGAAGCAGACAGTGGAGAGTGGTGCTCAGAGTCTGTGTTGTTTAGAAGGTGAGGGGTCAATTCCTGAGCAGGTGAGGGTGGGGCTAGAACCTGGCTGGTGTCCCTGTCTCCTCTTGTTTAACATACCGCGAAGGGCAGGTCATTTGCACACTCACTTCCATTCTGACAATTATTATTATAAAAAACAAGCAGCCCCTATATATGGGAATTTACCTAATGCTAATCTGGATAATTGAAAAATCCACCCAAAATACCCCACTGAAACTCAGAAGGAAGCCCTGCCGGCTGGCCTGCAAGCTCAGCTCTGTTGGCACTCAGGCAGTGACTGGCCTAGGGCCTTCCAGCGAAGGGTGGGAAATGACAGAGCAGGGTTCCTTGTGAAGTCCTGATCTTGGCAGCTCCAGTGAGCTGGGCCTCTGGCATCAGCCAAACCTGGAGAAACCCTTGCCCTCGAGTCTTGTGAATTTGGCTCACCATATTTGCTAAAAACTTTTCCCCTTCCCTTTACTCCCCTCCCCTCTCCTCTGGGCTGAGTGTTGTCCTCTCTCTAAACTGGGATGGGGCAAAGAGAAGATATGAAACAAAGTGAGAGTGTCAGATTGAAGAACCCTCCCAACTGAATCATATTAAGAAACAAGGCAAAAAAAACCCTTGGTGGTGGCTCATGCTTTTCATCTCAGCACTCGGGAGGCAGAGGCAGATGGAGTTTGAGGCCAGCCTGATCTACAAAGTAAATTTCAGAACAGCCAGGGCTACACAGAGAAACCCTATCTTAAAACCAAACCAAACCAAACCAAACCAAACCAAACCAAACCAAACCAAACCAAACCAAGCCAAGCCAAACCAAACCCAAAACAAAAACACACGAAACAACAACAAACCAAACCAAACCAACCAAACAAAAAACTCCCACAGAAACAAAACCAACAAAGCAAGCAAGCAAGCAGGCAGGCAGGCAGCAGGCAGCAGGCAGGCTGCAGGCAGGCAGGCAGCAGGCAGGTAAGCAGGCAGGCAGGCAGGCAGGCAGGCAGCAGGGAGGCAGGCAGCAGGTAAGCAGGCAGGCGACAACAGAAGGAGAGACCAACCCCGAGGCTTTGCATTCCCTGGCCTCTGCTGAGGAAGTCTCAGCCCCAGACCTTGTTCTGAGGCCTCCTGACCTCATCCCAAATCTACCTCTTATGTCCCCAAGGTTGAAGGTCCCTGTGGCTCACCTCCACGAACGCACCTATATGTGAGACTCATAGTCTTGGAGCCTATTCTGCACCTTACTTATCCATCTGTGTTCTCAAGGACAGAAACTTAGGACCCCAGTTTCCTCACTCAGATCTGAATATGACGCCATTTCATTATTTTTCCTCACACAGCAGGAAGCTTGAACCTCCTTTGGGTTAATCAATAACCCAGGCCACCCTTGGTCAGCCATGCTGGGTTGTTCCTGCAGCCTGACAACTCCGTCAGCAGTAGGTGGCCCTGTCTCTTTTCTGTTGCTTCTTCTCCAGCATACCTCAGACCACAAGCCATGAGGGCTCCTAAGCTTCCCACTCTCTCTTCTAAGGAGCCCTGGGGCACTGGGACAAGCACAGGGGAGGTGCTTCTTCCTCATTCTGTCCTCTTTCATCTGTGAGCTGTCTCCCCAGGGAAAGCCTCTCCTGATTCCATTCTTTCTGCTGGCGCCTCACATCCTGTTCTAACTGCAGTCATGTGCAGATTGCAGTGACTATTGTCTGTGTGCATATTGTATCAACTTCCATACCTTTTACGTTGCTATTTAAAGTGGTTATTAAAATAAACATACCATGAACAGAGTAGTTCTATATTTGCATATCCAATGTTAATGTTTGGGATACAGATAAGGAAGTCAGGGCAGACTGGAAAGCTAGTCTCTAGGGAGTTACCTGCATGTAGGTAACCCAGAGGTTGGGGCCCAATGGTTGTAGACAAATGGCCAGCATCTTGGGATGCAGCTCAGGATAAGGTCTTTGATCCCCAGCAGATCTCTGAGATACAGACTATTTCCAGCAATCCAAAGGTCCCCTCACACCCCATTCCAGTCAGTCTCTCTCCAAAGGAATTGCTGACACCATAGATAGCTTTGGCTATTTTAAATTTGGCAGAAGGACCACCTGGTGCGTCTGTTTCCCTTTTCTTGGCACATCTCCCATGAGCTCCCTCCGTGTAGCTCCATTTTGCGGTGAGCATTCCATTTCCTGGATGCGCCAGGACCTATTCCTCCATCGTCTGGTTGAAGGGCATCGTCTGGTTGAAGGGCATTCTCATTTCTGCACAGAGGACAGAGCACGTAGGGCTTAGCTGATGTTGGTAACTTAATGGCTTCTTCTTGCTCTACTGAG
This sequence comes from Grammomys surdaster, assembly GCF_004785775.1. Classification (NCBI taxonomy): domain Eukaryota; kingdom Metazoa; phylum Chordata; class Mammalia; order Rodentia; family Muridae; genus Grammomys; species Grammomys surdaster. The sequence goes on from NW_021604644.1 coordinate 4,279,255, forward strand.
TCAGTTACTCTCATTTATTTCTCTATTCTCTCACAGGCAAACATTCTCATACTTTCAATTACGAGACTATTCTATGAACATAGCAGGCAATTCTTTAAGGACTCCTAGTTAACCTTTAGGGTAGAGGGCTAGATCGAGGTGAAGACACTGGGCCAAAGAACCACTCCTGTATCACTCTTTCCACACATGGTAAATAGAAGGGACACTGCCAGGCTGCCTTAGAAGTACACCACAGCTTGAGTGGTTTCATCCACAGAAACCTAAAGTTGTGGTGCCAGCGGGGGCAGGGGTGTTGGTGGTGAGTTTATCTCTTTCTTATAGATGGTGACCCTCTTGGTTCTTCTTCATATTGAAATCCTTTTGTGCTCCCAAGTATCCTGTGTCCCTGTCTCTGAGTCTTATATAGATGTCATTCTGGTTAGATCAAAGTTCCCTGTACCCCCCCCCATCCCTTTATAGCTAAATCTCTACTTTAAAGGTGCAATCTCCAAGTACACCCCTATTCTGAAGTACTGGGGAGTAGAACATCAACACAGGTGTCTTCAGGAACACAGTTTACCCTGTAACAAAACAGGTCCTGAGAGCCCAAGCATGCTCACTGCTGTCGCTGGGCTTGAGTGCAGCCATTCTTGGCTTCTCAAGCCTGGACCACACTGTGGTACTAGGACTGTGGTCTCTTGTGCCCATGCATGCCTCCCTTTCTGTGTTTTCATCCCATCAACCAACCTATTGCCTAGTGATCAGCATCGTGGTGTCTGAGACCCAGACTGATGGGTCCTGATGTCTCTGGTCCTGTGATCAGCCTTGGAGTGGGGCATCATAAGGCTCACAGTGGATCGGACATCGCTGGCCGCTGATCTCTCTGGGCCTCACTCTTTGCAAAGTGTGAGGCAGAGGGCACAGGGGCAGTGTAATTATCCCTTTCCAAAGTCAATTACAGCTCCATATTCTAAAGCCTGTTTTTAACTTCCCTAAACAAGTTCATTTTAAGCTCGGCGGTAATTTGGCTCTTTTGTTAAAATTAAGTCCTTAAAGTAAAAATTAAAAGACAAAATGGAAAAACCATTGGGCATAGAAAATCCACCCCGGGTTTAATAGGGCCTCTTAAGCCGAGGACTGGAGTAAGGTGTGGGGCGCTTGCTGTACATTGTGGTCCTCGATGCTTATGCTCTGTGTAAGCTTTCTCAAGAAGGGGATAAAAGCTCATTTTCATGAGAAGCCTGCTTCTGTGGTGGGGTGATTAGGAAACTATTGTTAAGTTTGGACTCCTCCAAGTTTAACACCTCAATCTCAGTGTTTGCAACAAAGCAAGTTAAAAACCATTCTATCCATGGGTGAGAAGCAGAAGTGCAGAGCTAAAGAACCCAGAGGCAGAAGAGCCGCAGTGGCTGGCACCGCCATGATGGAGTCCAAGAACATGGACCAGTCTCTAGTCATGGCGGCCTGGGAATGGCCTCTGATACACTCATGTCTTTGCAGGACAAAGCCTGAATCGATATTTCTGTGAGACCTTGAAGAAAGAGTTCTGAGGATGCTTGAGAGAGTGAACTTGCTTCCTAACTGGGCCATGCTGGCTAGCAGGATGACGTCTTGGTCCCTGCCCAGCCCTTGCTCCGTCTGGCCCCTTCCTGTCTGCTGAGCCACTCACTTGCTTGCTCTACCCTCACATGACAAAGCCTAGGGACACGGATGGCCTTTCCTGTGTCAGCACAAGCTCTGTTCTCTGCTTCCAGGACGGCACATGTGAAGTACACCTTCCGTGCACCACAGTTTGTCCTCCTGTCTGGTATTGGCACATCTCTGTCATGGGTAGTAGATCTGTGTTGGCAATGCCTGGTAAGGTGCTGGGGCCAAGTGAAGAACTTAAAAAAAACAAAAAACAAAAAACTGGTCTCTTATTGAGTTGTTAGGGGTAGCAAATGGAGACTCGTGAAGAGACATTCTGTTACAGTTACCCATCTATTCCTAATGACATCGGAGACAAGGAGGGCAGATGAATGACTCTTTAGGGACATCTTCTTCAGCTGGCTGGGGTCTGTAAATATAGTCCCTAGCTCCAGGGAGGGCACCACGATTGATCTATGAAGCCCAGGATGTTGGGGCTGGTCTACATAAAAGAGATTGTGCTGGATGAATGCAAGCCAACAGTTGTAAACTAGTCTAAGGCCTTGCATGAGGTAGTGCACCGAGGCATGAGGCCGAGCTGAGAGACGGGCATGGCGGCTGGATAAACCTTGTGCTCTCTGATGTTTCTGTATCACCAGGCTCTAAACTCTGCTTCTGAAGCTTAGCACCGAGCTTCTAGCAGGATGTGGGGGAAGAGTAAGGGAAGGAGTATTTCCAGCAGGAACCACAGGGACAAGCAAATTCCCACGCAGAGTAGGTTTCTAGAGGTGGAACCCAAGGCAGAGAGAGGCAGGAGAGCAGACAGGATGTGGGAGCTGACGGAGTCTGTGATGTTGTCTTAAACAGGGGTTGTTCCTAATAAGGTCAGCACACAGTAGGGGCTGCTGCAAACCCAGCAGCCTTTGGAAGGGCAGAGCCCCAGCACGTACTGCTTGGGTATCTGAGGATTTCCCACTATAGAGGGAGATACTGTTCCTCCCACCTGCCGCGTAGCCCCAGTACAGACTGCGTGGGAACCTAGGCGCCCAGTGGTCTGCGTGTGCAAGCAGTTGCAGGTGCAGACGAAAGACCACGGGTGATTTGCATGGGTTGGAGAGCACATTTTCAGTTTCCTCCTCTCACAAAGGCTAATTTCACTTTCACAGTCCTTCTTTCTCCTTCCACTGGACTCATTTTGGTGTCTCAAGCCTGATGTCGCAGTGTAACCCCTGTATGTTACTGTGTCACTGGCTTCTAGGCCCGGCTTCAAAATCTCGACACTCCAGACCTTCAGTGTGCCTGCTCCCACAGCTGACTTCCCAGCCACATAAAAAGTCCCACACTGAGAGTCAAGGGCCTGGACACCAGACCTGGACCTGCCTCTGACTCAGTGTGGGATAAGAGGCTGCATCTGACTATGGGGTGGGGGTCTCATATGTACTAAGGAAGTTTCTGGAACTGGTGATCTCCAAAAGTCCTCCAAGCTACAGGATGCTGTGTTGTGGTAGTTTCTTTGGTCTGGAGATCGAAGTAGGTGATAAGTATTAGATGCTGGCCCCCAAAATTTGAGATCTTGCAGGTATCCTGTTTCTTTGACCTGCACTCCCTCTGGCTTGCCTCCCACCTGAGGTCTGGAATCTGATCCCTGTGCTCATCTGTTCCTTGGTTCTGTACAGCATCTCTGGGAATAGTCACTCCAGGGGTGCTCTGTACCTCACTGAGAGAGGGAGAAAGGATGGAGCCCCGTTCGGGCCTGGGAGCTGATCCTTCTTCTTCTGTGCCCCTACACTACAGCACAGTTCATGCTGCCTATGCTGTGGATGTTACAGGGAGCTGCCAACCGAGCGGGTGTTTGGAGGGATCCGGCCATTGAGGCTCAATACTGAACCTTTCCCATACTCCTGTTGAACTTTTCAAAAACCATTTTCTGTCGATGAGGTTCAGCAGAGAGAGGCAGAAGGGCTGGTGGGAAGGGCTCCACACCTGACTTGATGTTTGAACACGGAGAAGAGAACAGATACACCAGGCTGTCTTGTGTGGCTTTGTTAGTGACCAAATGTCAAAAATCCTGGTGTGGCTGAGAGCTCACCCATCCTTGTTAAGGTGGTGGTGTTTATGGCCTTGCTGACAGGAAAGAAAGGATCAAGAAAAGATGGGCCTCTTGCAGCAGAGGCAGGCGGGATTTCAAGTCTGGTTCTGCTGTGGGGATCCAGAGTCACCCAGGAAGCCAGGGTTAATTGAGGTGAGAAACCAGAAAAGTCCCTGAGCAGTCAAGTGCAGGAGGGCTGTCATGCAAACCCCCAGGGAAGATGAGTAACTGGTTATAGCACAGAAGACAAGTGGTTGGTGACCCATGACTTGTCCAGGATGCCTGTAGGTCCCCAAGTTTCTGAGGCTCCAGTGGGTAGGTGTGGAGGAAGAGCCTGGGGTATGAAAGGAGGCTGAGGTAGAGGCAAGCCTGGCCAGAGTAGTGGTTACTGGGAAGAATAAGGGGACATTTGGACAGCTTCAGTTTTAGGCAGTCCTGCTCCTTTCTCCCCTCCCCAGGGGACTGCGGTGACAGGGGAGGACTTTTCTAAAATGTTTGGTTAAGCATGGGTAACACTTCTGGTACCCAGGGTTATGAGTATCCACAGAAGACCCAGGGGAGGCTCCTTCTGGCCCCTGGTCCATTCTCCCTGGAAGCTGGAGCTCCTCCACAGCCACTTGCTATCAAGAGGATGATGACCTCACTGTCCTCTGAGTTTCCTTGTCATTGTGGCTAAGCTAAGGCTGTTCAGTCAAAGTACTGAGGCTGCTGGGCAGGTATTCTGAGATGTGATTTCATCTGAGGCCAGAGAACCAATCTGATAGGCCATGACAGGTCATTGGTATGTAGGCTTCTCCAACAAGCAGTGGGTTCTGACTGGGAAGCAGTCTTCTTCTCTCTTTTCCTCTCTCCATCCATCCATCTCTCTCTCCCGTTCTCTTTCCCTCTCTCCTTCCCACAGCCCGCCCCTTCTCTCCCCCTTCCCCCATGGCATGACACCTATAATCTGGCTCATCCATGTATTGAGTTCAGGGCAGTGCCTCAGCAGACACACTACTCAGAGTTGCAGAAAGTAATGAGATTTGCAACTGCTGCAATCCAGAAGGAAAAAGCTAGAGCTCTTCAGTGTTAGATGTGTTACAGGGAGCCCACCAGAGATGCCACTCAGACAGTTTACAGCCAATTGAAAGTCTACTCCAGCAGGCTAGAACTACACTCAGTTATTAGGGACCCAAGTGTAGCCCAGTGTGAGGGGGGTTGTAAAGGCCAAAAAAAAAAAAAAAAAAAAAAAGTCACATCATGACTCTTGCTGGGCAGCTGCAGTGGGAGGTTTACACAAGCAGGCAGTTTAACAAAAGCTAAGTTAGCTGCAGCACCTTGACCTTGGGTTTCTAGAATAGAGTTCAGTAATTTTCCATGGGATTCTTCATCAAGGAGATCAAATTCTAGTTAAACCTGAAATGGCCTCAGCTAGAGTATAAGATGGTGCTGGACAGTGGTGGTGCATGCCCTTAATCCCAACACTTGAGAGGCATAGGCAGGCTAATCTCTGAATTTGAGGCCAGCCTGGTCTACAGAGGTCCAGGACAGCTAGAGAGCTACACAAAGAAATTCTGTCTCAAAACAACAACAACAACAACAACAACCAGAAAACAAAAACAAAAACAACCAAACAACAACAACAGAAAAACAAAACTAAACAAAAACACCATCACCACCATTACCCAAACCAAAGCTCCAAAATCAAAACCCAAAAAACAAAAACCAAGATGTTGGAACTCTCTTGATCTGCACACTCTTGATCTGTTGCAGATGCTTCAGTGTTGGCTGAATGGCCCTTGGTTTCAGCAAATTCCAGTATTAGGCCATTCTAATTGGTGCCCAGGCTATGGAGTAAATTCTCAGTTCTCTGTGGGCTCTCTGATGCCTTGGTACTAAGAATCACTGGCTCTCGCTTATTTGACTATTTTTCCTCATTTGTATGTGTAAGCAAGGGTGAGGTGAAACCAGCAAGGTAGATTGCTCCGTAGGTAGAAGGAAAAAGTTTATTCAAACAGCCAGGGCTGTCTCTTGGGGTTCAGAGAAGATAGCAAAAATGTCCAGGAGAGCCCTGCCAGCCTCAGAGTTATGCTGAGGCCAGACGAAGGTGCATCTGCTGGAGGCTTGAGTTAAAATGAGAAGTCCTTTCTAGGTGATGTAGGGGTGGGTAAGAGAGTAATGACTTATCCTGACACAAAACCTACTTGGAATGCTGAGTGCTTACAGGGCCACTGTTCACCAGCACTGAGACAAGACTGTCATTTAAGACATTGTCTGTGGCACTGCCATTTTGTGGGGTTAGGACCTAAACATTAGTCGCTTCTCGTCCTTTTGGCTAAGAGCAAGTGTAGGACCTAAACATTATGTGAGTAAGTAGAGGCTGAAGACAAGATCTGTGGAAAGAGCCTGCTGCTGAGGTGTGGGCCAGTGAGCAGCAATCCAGGCCCTGAGTGGACACTGGCCTTACCCTAGTTTCCCTTCGGCTCCACACAGCAAAGAAAGAAACAAAAATGAAGATGGCTCATGTATCATGGAATGAACCTTAACCTCACCCAGATTTTCCAGGTTATTTCCAATTAAGTTAAAAAAAATGTTTTCAATAGACTGAATCTGTGAAAATGACTTTAAAACTTTGGGTTTTGAAGCTAACACACACACAGACACACACACAGAGAGAGACAGACACAGAGACACAGACACAGACACAGACACAGACACAGACACAGACACACACACACACACACACACCCCAGCTTATATAATCCTTTCCCCTGCCTCTACTAAGCATTCCTGGCCTCTGGCAGCTGCTGTTCTGCTTTCTGCTACTGTAACTAACATTTCCAGTAATATTTGACTGTGAGTTACCTTATTGGTTACTGGTCATGCTGGCTAGTCTTTTGTCAGTTTGGCACAAGTTAGTTAGAAGTATCTGAAAGACGGGACCTCAATTGAGAAAATGTAGGCAAGCCTGTGGGGTATTTTCTTAATTACTGGTTGATGTGGAAGCCCATTTTGGGTTTTGCCATCCCTGGGCTGGTGGTCCTGGGTTCTATAAGAAAGCAGGCTGAGTAAGCAATGAGGAACAAGCCAGTAAGCAGCACCCACCATGGTCTCTGTGTCAGCTCCTGTCTTCAGGCTCCTGCCATTCGCATTCCTGTCCCGACTTCCTTCAATGATGTACAGTGCTAGGGAAGTGTAATCCAAATAAACCCTTTACTCCCCAACTTGCTTTTTTATGTTGTTTTCATCGCAGCAATAGAAATCCTAAGATGCTGGTATTGGTAACTGTAACTGTAGAGATCTGACTTGATTTACAATTGCATTGCTGGTTGGGGCAGCTGCCTCCCACTCCTTAGTCCAGGCTCTGGTCTACAGCTCTACACCCTCCTGCCTTCCCGCCAGCGCTGGGGTTATAGCTGTGCACTATCACGACTGGTTTATGGGGCTGAGCCCAGGACATTGTGCATGTTAGGCAAGCCCTCTACCAACTCAGTTACATCCCCAGGCCTACCAGGTTTTGCTTTTAAACAAGAACCAGAGTAGTTTAGACCTTTAGCTATCTATCTTTCCTTTTCCACTGAAGCAAAGCTCTCCTGAGCACGGTAGCCACTGCTCCTATGTAGGTGGGAAAAGGGGCTCCGCACACACAGGTGTGGACTGAGGGTGTTGGACTCCAGCTCTCACCCTCCCTACTTTACTAGATTTTTCTCGGGAATGTCTGCTTGAATTAAGCATATATATAAACTTTCATGTAGGAGTGCACTGTCTGCATGTACAGCTACCAGCCAGAGCCCTTCAGAGATGTTGGGAGCCACCATGTGGTTGCTGGGAATTGAACTCAGGACCTCTATAAGAGCAGCCAGTATTCTTGACCTCTGAATCATCTCACCAGGCCCAGTTAAGCTATTCTTAACTGTGGTCTTTCTAGGGGATCAATTCTCAGCACCTATGTGGCAGCTCCAGGGGGATCCGACACCCTTATACCTGCAGGCAAAACACCAATGCACAAATAAATTATACTTAAAAAAGCCTTTTTACTTGGTAATTGTCATGGTGGGCATAGGTAGCACTGCTCTCTGGGAAGAGAATGAAACATCTGGCACACATCACATACCAGCAGCTTCATCACAGGGCTCAGCATGGCATGACCAACAAACCATGTCTTCCAACCACTGGCTGCTTCTTTACAATGGTGATGACTACTCTAAGACCTGGACCTGACTATACTTTATCCTGGTGATGGTGCCTATCATCTGTTTAGTCTTTTGATAGCACCTGTGTAGCCTAGGTTGGCATCTAGTTCACAATTCCTCCTACTTTAGGTTTAAGAGTGCTGGGATTATAGGTATGTCCCACCATGTCTGGATTCCAGTGACCTTACCCATGTCCCAGGACAGTCTTTACCTTGCCTTCTTCCACTAGCAGACTTCCTTTGTTCCTACCTCACAGTTCTGTATTCACTTATCTCTTGATTTTGCAGCTTACCTTTCATTAAAGTATTTTTATGTGTAGAAGTGTTTTACCTGCGTGTATGTATGTGCACCGTGTGCTCTCAGAGGTGAGAAGGCAGCATCTGCGCCCCTGGGACTGGAGTTACAGATGGCTAGGAGCGGACATGTAGATGTTCGGAATTGATCTTGGGTCCTTTGCAAGAACAAATGCTCTTAAACTGTGGGAACTCTCCCAGCTCGGCATGTATCTTTAAGCCCCTCCCACCCCCGCAGCATTTGTATCTGTTACTCTTGGCTATACCTTCATACGGCTGAGCGGCACACAGAGGGCTACTCTGCGGATTTTCATGTCATAGAGCCAGCGTTTGTTTCAGTTGAATAGGTTGTGTTCTAACACTGCTAATATAATGAAAGGCCAAGCACGGTAAGACAAGGATACATCTAGTCACTCTGTGGGGCTGTTCTGTACATGGGAGACAGATGTGAAGTAACACAAATTTTCCTCACTGGATGCCTTCCGCAGCAACCCAACTGAAGGGAAGTCTATGGGAACCAGCTACAGACCAAGACTCCTTATTGTGGGTGGGCTTTTTGTTGACAGACGAGTGGTATTTTCAGTAGTATTCCATTGTTACTGTACTGGATGCCAGATATTTTTGTAGTCCTTTTAACATTCTCCAGCTTTGTGTTTGTGGTTGCTTATCTGGAAAGATTTGACTTGTTTCATTATTAAGTACTCATCAGAATAGTTTCCTACCCCTGTATCCCCTCTTTTTGAGATGGTTCTATCTTCTTCTCAACAGGTGACTGTCATATTGCTAATCCTGTCTAATTACATGGAGTCCACAGCAGCCCTGAGGATAATTCTTTGCCCCTCAGAGTGGCAAAGTGAAAAAGAAATGATGCCAGGCAGTGGTGGCGCACGCCTTCAATCCCAGCACTTGGGAGGCAGAGGCAGGTGGATTTCTGAGATGGAGGCCAACCTAGTCTACAGAGTGAGTTCCAGGACAGCCAGGACTACACAGAGAAACCTTGTCTCAAAAAAACCAAAAAAAAAAAAAAAATTTTTTTTTAAACTCCATCTGTGGCTGGAAGAATCACATATTTTTAAATTTTCCCTTGTAATCTTTCCTCCTTAAAATGGTTATGTAGTGTTGGTCTACCAAGCAAGCAAATAGATAAAAAAGGGCTGTGTACTAATGGCTAGTAGCATGGTCCACTGGCAGTCTCGCCAGCAAGGCAGCAGGAGGCTGGCTTGTCTTCCTGAGAATGCCAGACACTAAGGGTGGTAGCTTCAGGCTCTTCAGGCTGCTGTGATCCAAGGGGACCCAGAGGCAAAAAGAGCTTAGTCTTGGATATCTGAGCTGATCATACAGAGCCCTTTGTTTCAGCCTTTGGGTTTCCCTCTGGTATTTGTTATGTAAAACCACCTGCTGAATGTGCATCTGTTGTGACTTCTTCATCCTTGTAGGCAAAGAGCCCCTGTGTTAATGAGCTGAGCTAGTAACAAATTCCACCTGACACAGGAAGGTCTTCTGTTTCTGCTCTTCCCTTAACAGAAAACAGGCTTATCTCTATGCCCACAGGTGAAGGTGCCCAGTCTCTTTCCTATCTGAAAAAGAAGGCATAGCTGTAGCAACCTGACTAACCCGAATACGCTCTCTGGCACCCCGACCCTCACTGTCTTCTGTAACAATCAACACGTTCACACATGGTTTCAGGCATTTTATTTTTCTTATTCTAACATTGGGCTTTCACAAGTGTAAAAAAGGCTCACAAGTACAAAAGATTCTAAATAGCTTTGCAGTGTTTAAAAAGATCCATGAGAACAAATTAGGTTGGTAATATTTATCTCTATTTCTTGAACTATGGCTGTTAACCGGTAAGAACAGTGTCCCTGTGACTGTACAAGTCTGAGGACACCTCGCACCTCTCTGTCTTGCGTGTCCACACTGCACACATTCTGAATGTGTATTTTGCTGTGGCCTCTTCTCCACCTCCTCCAGGTTTCAATGGTGATGGCTTCATTTTACACGATGTTCTGTACAGAGAAAGATTCCAACAGCCTCTGATGCAAGCAAAGCTGGGCTTGGATTTTCATTGATTTTTCATTGATTTTCCAGGTTTTTTTTTTTTTTTAAAAAAAAGAATGCTAAAAAAAGTGGTGACTTTTCTTTAATAAACTCTCTTCCAATGAGCTTTTGAGTCCTCAAACATTATAGATGAATTCATCTGATGAGCTTGTAATTTCTTTAAAGCATTTAAAAAGGTTTTCTTGAAAAAGACAATTTTCTACCTCAAGTTTGCCTTCCTACCTAAGGACAGCCTGCAGACACAGACCTGAACTCTCTGTGGCCTCTGTAAAGCAACTCCAGGTATGGCTGGAATTCAGCAATCAAAATCCCCAGCCTCTTCATTTAACAGATACTAAAGCATTTCCAGAACGCTGAAGCAGGAAGACCAGGTCAGAAACCACTCGGCTTCGGTCTCTTCTTCCTTTGCTTAATAAGAAATAAATCATCATGGCTGCTGTCCTCTGCGCATTTCCGTTTCTTTGGTTTGCTCCGCTTGCTCTCTCTGAGAAACTTCTCTTCTCTCAGCCTGTGGTAATGGGATGCATGATGGAGGGACCTGGAAGGCTTGTGGTTGTTAACACTGCCAGAGGAGGTGGGTTTTGAGCCCCTGGGGAAGTCTTCATCCTCATCCCGAGGCTGGTGATCCCTCCTGTGCGTCTTGCCTTCTCTACTCCTGGTCTGCTCTTTCTGTGTTTCTTTATTTTCTCGAGGCCACCTACTGTGTTTTCTCGAGGAATGGCTTTTTCTCATATTGTGGTGGTGCCTCTCATCTGTCTCTTCTACATGTGGTCTTTTGAACTGCCTTGGAAAATCTCCATTTTTCTTGATATCTGTAAGATATAAAAGTATTTTGCCTATTTAGTTCATGCAGGGTTCTTGCATTCTTAGAAATAACTTAGCAGAGAGAGGAGGCAGACATTCAGACATGTGAACAAAGGCATCCTTTACAATCCTGATTGCTAAAAATGGGGACACATCCTCAAATCCATTATCATTGTACTTTCAACCTATGTTTACAATGTTAAGACAGTGAAGAGCAGAGCAGCACGGATGATGTCTGACCTATTCGCGTTCCTCCAGAGAAGAGTCAGCCGGAGTACATGAGGTGAGGCAAGAGGTAGAAATGGTCTTTGGACCATTGGTTCCATATGACGTGTCAATCACACCCTGAGGACGAGCCTGGCCATCTCTCTATGAGGTGGTGACACAGCACCCAGGATATTATTCTTACAGAGAAGTGGCTGCTGGGTAGGGTGTTATCTGTATGCATGTGTTCCTGTGTGCACATCTCAGAGGCTTCAGTGCCACATGCTGCTGCCAGTGCATCTTGTTAGGACCTGATATGTTGTTATGAGCATCTGACAGAAGCAGCTGGGACAGGAGCGAGTGGCAGCTGAGGCTAAGGTGAGGTGTGAAGACTGACAGACCCTTGGAATCACAGACGTGGTCGGTAGAAGCTTAGCCTAAGCTTAAGCATAAGATAAGTTCCAAGGTTCACAGTAAGCCTCAAGGTGTCAAAGCTAGCTAAAAGAGAAACAATCAAATTTCTCATATTATAATTCACACACGCTCACTGTCAGTGCAGCAGGTCCTCTAGCTCATGCTTCTGTGGCCATCTTACTATTTAGTCACACTCGTCATGTACTTGAATCTCTCTCCTGTATTAGGAATATAAGCCAAACAGATGAGCAGCAGCAGCGTTTAAAAGGGGCCTGAACTCAAGAGAAAATAAAGCCAAAAGAAAAAAGTTAAAAATGATATGAGTCAGTAAAGAATTCAGAGAAAAGCTTAAAAAAAAAACACATCATGATTTTATCATGAGCAGCGAAGGAAACCTGGGAACACATCTTGATTATACCAAAAAAGATCAAAGGCAGAGAAAACAGATTTAAAATTAAAAAATTATTCATTTATTGTAGCACGATACTTATTCTGCTACATTGCATTCACAGTGGAGCTCAGTGATTAGGCAGTAGAAGAGGAGGTGGAGCTGGGAGAAAAAGAGAGGAAGGAGAGGGGAGAATTAGAGGAAGGAGAGAAGAAGAAGGCTATCAGCTACGGAGAACCACGGATTAGTAGAAAGCTGTCCTGGGTAGCAACTTCTATCAGAAGGTTAGGTATTGGGTAACAACTCTAACTGTGTGGGCATCTTGTTGACTGAGCATTTCTGAATATACAAATCCTTTAGATAATCATTAAGCTTTAAGAGTCTCATTTCTACTGGGTACTGCGAGGATGGCAGATATTGTCTGGGGTTCAGCCGAGCTCTGTGGTTACAGCCTGGTGGATTGTCAGAGCCATTCCCCACGCTGGTGTCTCGTGGGTGCCAGAGCCTGCACATCTAGCTAGCCAGAGCCCTGGTCAGAGCCGAGGAGCAGCGGGAACATGGTGGCTGCCTGGGAACAAGCTGGATCAGGCACCGTTTTCTAAATATCACCCCTACAATTTATTAGTTTAGGTTATTATTTTTCTGTAGGTGTGCATGTCTGTATGTAGGTATATGCACTTGAGTGCATGTGCCTATGGAAGCCACAGGCATCAGATCCCTTGGAGGTGGCGTTACAGACAACTGTGAGCCACCACGTGGGTACAGGGACTTGAACTCAGGTCTTCTGGAGGAGCAGTCAGTGCTCTGAACCTCTGAGGTGAGGGAGGCACTGAGTGGGCAATGGACCCTGCTTGTAATGGTGAACTTTGAGAGCCTGGGTAGGGGAAGCCTCAGGAGTCACAAGAAACACATGTTCCATGGAAAATATTTGACATACAAAGGGGAGATAATTACTTGTCAAGTAGAAGAATTTCAATAGAAACTTTACCTCTCTTCATAGACAGATAAAATATTCTTATGTTTCTGAAATGCTCTCCCTGAGAAAAATATTAACTGTGAATAGATTACAGTATTAGGAGTTTTAAAGTAGAGGTTTGGTTTCTGGAGCTCAAGAAAGTTTTAGTTTTTATAATTATTAAAACTGTTTTCAGGGGCTGGAGAGATGGCTCAGCAGTTAAGAGCATTGGCTGCTCTTCCAGAGGTCCTGAGTTCAAGTCTCAGCAATCACATGGTGGCTCACAACCATCTGTAATGGGGTCTGGTGCCCTCTTCTGGCCTGCAGGCATACATGCAAGTAGAATGCTGTATACACAATAAAGTGTTTTCTGTGCTTACCAGTGACTTCCAAAGCAGGCAAAGATAGGATAAAAAGATTTTTTTTGTTGGAGCTGCTGCAAGAGTGCTCTAACCAGAAGTTTAATGACAAACCTTTCATTTTTCGTTTTATTCTCCAATCCCTTTGCTGGATGTCGTATTTGCCATCGTAGTAGTATATGAACGGAGACGTGGGAAACGTCTGGTTGAACATTCGTCTCTCTGTACATTCCTGCAATTGTATTTGAAAGAATGACATCACAAGTTTGCACTCATCAACAAACCTTTTCATGAGCTTCTGGTCTACTCTTCTGGTTAGAAGTGAGTCCCACCACACTAGCATGGCATGCAGTGGCTGCTGCTACCATGGAAAGGGACCAGCCAATCCAAAAGCCCTACTATGCTCCTATACTATCTTTCAGGCCCTGGATTTCTTCCCCTTTTAACAAAGGAACTAAGGAACTACTCTCTGCCAAGCTCCTTCCCCAGTCTGAGTTAACAGCATGGAGGGATAGGTGCCAACTCACCCATCCTGTCCTCTGCTGGAGTTTTAGCATTATTTGTCCTTTTTGTCTGCTTCCTTCAGTGATCTTTACATCAAATGCTCCTCCTGCCCTCGTCTCCCTGGCCGCAAACCAGGAGCCTGGGAGCTGCTCTTTTCTTTATACACACATCGGCTCATTTTAACTCCTCACTCATTAGTTACTGGGCCAGTGATTTTGTTTTAAACTAAAAATGTCTTATGGTATATACTGTGCATTGAGCACATTCTTTCTCCCTCTGCCCACTCCCTTCACCTCCTGCTCCTCTAGTCAGTCTATGGCTCTCATTTGTCCCCTTTGTCCTGGGCTAAGGATTCTTAGGGTGAGGTTAGTGGTAGGCTACATCTACTTGGAAAATGTCCTTGGGTAATTCTAAGAAGGCTCAAAGAAAACCCTCTCTTCTCTCTGCTTCCTCAACCAAACTGAGATCAATCCTTTCACTCGTTTCTCCCATGACTGATTTTCCCACGTCTATTTCCCAGTCTCTGCTCTTTGGCTTTAACTATCCCCCATACACTAGGTGACACCAACAGATGTAGCAAGGGAGGCTAAAACATCTCTTTCAGAGACTTTCCTCTGGGACCTTATCTGCCTTCTAACATCTTGCCTGAGACTTCTTTACTAATGTTCAGCATTTCTTAACTAAGTAGTTAAGAAAATCATAATGCTTTTAGGAATCACGTGAAATAACCACATAGAATTTAGCTGACTCATCAATAAATTACTAAGTTACGGTTTCATCAGAGTCCTAGAAATCTTGCTATACTAAGTTGGTTCCCATGACAACAGACCCTTTCAATTCTCTCAGCCCCCTCACCCTTCACATCCTACTTCTCTCAGTGCCTACTTGCTATCATTGCCTCTTCAGTAGCATGAGTGGAGTTAGGGTAGGTGATACGGAGTGACTTAATAACAACATCTGAGGGCTGAATCTCTGAGACTGACAGGGAGGGGAGCTTGGACATCTTTCAGTACTGGGGTAGCTTCCTATCTGGATACTGTTCTATCTAGACAGATGTAAGTACACAGAGCTATATCATATCACAAATGTTTTCCAAAGCTACATGTAAATTATATTTTGATTATCCACATCACTGGTCTCCTCCATTAACACAGATAATTGATAGCTGGCTATATAATTTATCTTCTGTTCTGGATTAGCCACACCAATGATCTTCTTCATTAGTGTTGGATAATCTAGAGTTCCTTCAACTATGGCTGCCAAATTTGTCTTACTGTAAATTGAAATTTGTCTAAGTTTAGATTTCAGGAATAAATTCTAAATGCTCTTGATATTTCCAAGTACATTAACGGCAGTGACTAGTAAGCAGGAAGCATCCAACTGTAACTGTTTTTCTTTAATTGAACACAAATGCTGTAAGTATACTCTTTTGCTTTAAAGAGATAAGCAAACATATAAATTAAACACCTGTGTAATGTGTGTGGCAGTGGATTGCTAATATAAGTCTTTCCTAAAAGGTGTGGCAACAAGAGGCGAGCACAGGACAACAGAAGACTTAGGGATGGTGATTTCCTACAAGACTCTTCTCTAGGGAGGTTTTCAATGAGAATTCTACAAAGGCAATGCCAAGTATCCTATAGGGTCTCGCTACCTATACAGTGAGTTTTACCATACTAGAAACAGCATCTTAATGTCAGTGCTGTACAACTTCTTAGCTTTGGAGACAAAGAATGAATGCCACAGGGGAAAATAGTAGTTAAGTCGTCTGGTGCCATGGACAGAGCACAGCTTACGCTACGGATCTGCGCACTCCTAGTCTACCTAGCAGCCCCTGCTTCCTACTGCCTCAACATGGAAGATCAACTCAGCACTTTTTCTTCTCTCAGTGTTTCTGTCTCTTCACATCTGTAGAACTCCCAAGGCCTGTACTAGAAAGGCACCACAGCTGGAATTCAGAGGTAGTCTGCAACACTGACCACTCTACCACTTGTCCCTCTCCCTCTGCTCTGAAGTGTCCTGAACCTCTGTAGGATTTCTTCCTCCTGCCATGGGATCTGGTTGATGTTTACCTTGGTTTCTAGGCTGTTAGAGCATATGTGGGGAACAGGAACCCCCTGCACATGGATTTCTACTCTTTGGGCCACTGTTTTTCCTCTTCAACTTTACAGTTCCCACAGTGTATGAATGGGAAGCCTATTCCTACTAAGTCTTAGCTTGGATGAGCTGCTACTGTTTCATGCTTACTGTGGAAACTAGCTAGAGGACACTGATCACCTTACAGTAGGGAGCTTCTGTTCTTATACCCATCATACAGCCTAGTCCTTTCAGTCTGGACTTGCACAATATTGGCCAGAAGGGAATGTATGTACTTGAAGAGTAGGTGTGAGCCAATGCTGTACAACCTGTGTTTCTACTGAATGTCACTGCTTGCATGTAAACAACAAAAATGTAACTGAGTGTGGTACCAGGGAAGGCTGAAGAACCAAGCAGAAAACCCAATAAATAGTTCAGTAACAGGCCATGAAAGGTGCAAAACTCATTCTGTGCTGCTGCTGATTCTGCCTCACTAACTTTTAACTAAATTTGTTTTCATATAGGAATATGCTTTGGCAGTTTTGGTTGGTAGGAATTGGGGAAGTAAATTAGTTGAAAATACAAGTCTTACTACCTAAGATTAGTGTATAAGTAAGTATTCTGAGTTACATCCATTTGGGGATCATCTTTTCAGCAACAGCTCCCTGACAAGATGCATTATGTACAAATGTCACTCAAACTTACATGTCCATAATGGCCTTTCTGTGCGCAGTTGTAGCAATACACTAATGCTGATTGTCCAGAAGGGGTCTTTGGCTTTTTAGGTGGTCCAGGTTTAGTCTGCAACATAAATAGTTGTGAGAAATTAATGCATGTTAGAGGAAAAGCTAAAAGCCCATGTTTTTTCTAAAAGAGCTTTTAGATAAGAAAATCCTTAGGCATGTTGCTTCTTAGAGTGGAGTGGAGTAAGCGTGGGCTCATGGTGGAGCCCAGGAACAACATGTAAGGGGCAGACAGGGCTCACGAAAGGGGCAGAGGAGGGACGGTTCAGGGCTGAGGAGACACAGCAGGACAGAGCCCAGGACTTAAAGGGTACTTTCAAGGAAGGTCTGACCTACACTGCCAAGCACAACAGAAGCCTAGCAACATGAGGCACAGCCATCTCATATGCGACCATCCACGGGGCCTCACTGTGAGAACCTGGGAGGGCAGAGAGCAGGGTGAGGATGCCGAGAAAGTTATGCAGCTAATTTAGCATACAGCTAATTTATTAAATTATACTTATATCTTAAGTATTTTCAGTATGTATACTGTGTAACACAAGAAGAAATGTTAGGAAATTGAATATAAATTGATGAAAGGGAACAGGCATGTATTATTATTTTGAGCACCAACAAGAAAGGACAGGATAAAAGGGGATAGCACTTAGGAGGAAGAGTCAGTTGGTGGAGTTTTCAGTGGGGAGCAATGGGATCATGTCGGCTAGCTGCGATGGAGAGCACAGACAGCAGCACAGAGCAGACCCTCTAGACGGTGGTGGAGGAGGGAAGTGTCTTTATTTGTTCCCTTTTCTGCATGCACTTTGGTAACTTTCTCTCTCATGCTTTCTGGGCTTCTGTAACTGAGTGCTTGTCTGCCTACTAACATTTTATTTAATGCTGCGATCAGGTGATTTGGGGTTGCAGGCATAGGTGAGAAGAGTTCTTGATACGGAAAAATAGTGTATAGGTAAGAAAAAAAAATCTTTAAAAACCTTACTGTAGCTCTCATGTTTTAGAATGGAATGCTGGATTGCTAGTCGCTCTGCTCAGTGCTGTGATTGAGCGCTGACAAAGGGCTTAAGGGAATAAAGTGTATTTTGCTCAGTCTCAGAGACTTCATGGCAGGGAAGGTGTATGGAGCAGCTCACAGCACAGCAGACAGGAAACAGAGCAGTAATGGGGGATGCCAGGGAAGGACAGAAACCACAGGAGCACACATACCCTTTCTAGCTTTACTGACTTTCTCCACCTCCCAACAGTCAATTCAAATTTGACTTTACTTATTGATTAAACCATTCTTTAGGTTAGAACCCCATGATCTGCCCCTCGAACATACCTACAGGCATGCCTTAGTCATTTCCTAGTTGCTATTAATCCAATCAAGTTAACAAGATTCATCATTACATTTGAGGAAAATAAAACCTGACCAGTCTTTTCTATTGAAAATGACCACGGCACATACAACAGCATTTATAACCTCAGCTATCACCAATTTGGATACAAGAAAGACACAACTACTCTAAAAACTACTAAATGAACTTTAACAGTGATGCATGTGCACAGGCAAGTGTTACTGCAGTGGCTTAGACTTTCCTTTAGGTGGTAGAGTTCCAAAAGTTATTAAATTAATTACACAGAAATATTTTTCCTTATCTGAAAAAAATGGCTGTTGTTTTAATAGGAAATAAAACTGCAGAATATACAGAAAGAAAACAAAATCAAAGAGATAACTGTAACTTTTTAAGGACAAAGCTGTTAAAAGCTATTCATGGTTTGGGCATGGTGACACACACCTGTGATCCCAGTACTCAGGAGGAAGAGGCAGGAAAATCAGGAGTTCAAGGCCAGCTTCAGTTACACAGCAAGCTCCCAGCTACAGGAGACCCATCTCAAAAAACCAGGAAGAAGAAGAAAAAGGTTAATGATGCGTTATTACCTAAGATGGAGCCTATGAAACACACACTGGTTTACAGAACAGGGAATTGTAGCTAATGGAAAACTATTGAGTCATCTGCTGTGCGTTTATCCTAAGTACAGAGAAGGAACTTGGCTGTGGATGGAAGGGGAAGGGAGCAAGTAGAACAGAACACAAGTCCACGGATGGTTCCACAGTGACGTCTGTCAGAGTCCTGAGTATATGAGTGCATGCACACAATTTCAGCAACTCATTACAAACAGTAACTGCAGAATCCATGTCAGACATGTCCTAAGGTCTGATATTTGAGAAGTCAGCAATACAAAAGTCACTGCTTACATTTCCAGTGAGGGAAGAGATATAAACAGACCCACTTCCTCCCTTACTCTACTCCTTCCCTCTCACATACATATACATGTTTGTATAAACAAAATACTGGAATAAGACAGTGAATGAGTCATTGTTGGTGCCCGAGACTGGTTTGCTGATGGGGACCCTAATGCTGAAAAAAAAAATCAGGTATGTAATTGTGCTGACTGAGGCAAGTACAGGCCTGCCATCTTAGAGGATTAAAAACATCATCATCATCAACAACCCCCCACCCCCAAACAAACAAACAAAAACCCCTGTACCTTGAGGGAGAGTAGGTAAAAGAGTGGAAGAGGAGGTTTTAGAAGGCTAGGAAGGGTCAGTCGCCCAGGATTCTAAAATTGAAGGTGGAGACGCTCTGCCCATATTTTAAGTGACACGGAGAGCTAGCCGAGCACTGGAAGCTAGTGAGAGGGAGGAACTCAGCAACTAGTTGGCAACTTAGCAGGGTGTGTAGCGGATGATAAATGGAACAGTCAACCTCCAGAATAAATGTCCTCTTAAAAAGGTATACATCTATGCTTAAACGTGGCTCTCTTGTTTCTGCAGATATAGGCTGTACTCTTATCACTAAAGTAGACTGGCTTTATAGGAGATATCCACCTCTGCTCACTCTACTGGAACCATCTGGCCATTTACCTCACACTATATGATTAATAGAGCCTTATAATTGGTCTGGATGCCCCTTTCTTTGTAGTGTATTTTCAATACAAGATGATTCTTTTGGTTTGTGACTCAGAACGCTATCACTTCTGTAACAGCTTCTCTTCTCACTCAGTAAGACCTAGTGTCTTACAGTGGGTCACAGCCTTCCTCCTGAAGCCTGCCTGCATGTCTTGTGTGTCTTATCACCTCACTGGCCTCTTTAGTGTTCTCTGGACACTCTACACAAACTTTCTTCTACTGAGAGTTTAGTACCATCCACTCCACACTGGGAATGTTCTCCAGATACAAAGAGGTCATTATCTTAGTAAGGCCTCCAAGTGGTGCTCCCTATTCCTCTTCCCTTTGAACCAACCCTCCCCCGCCCCAAACATGCCACACCACATATACTCAATAGCTTGTTTACCTTACCTATCTAATCCTGCCCTACCCACCAGGCAAGGAGAAAGTTGCTCACCATGGGCCTGCCTCCTGGAACAGGGCCAGGCACACGGTGAGAGTTCAATAAACAGTGCACGAAGGATGAGGTACTACATAGAGCACATGGCTCACAAAAAACCTGATGCATTGTGGGTATTGTTAGTAACAGTTTAGATACTTTGGGAAACTATTGATTTTTATATCCCCAAGAGCAAACCTATAAAAGCATGCCATGAAATGTTGAAAAGCTTGAATAATAATATAGTTTCCTTGGTGTTTTTTCTACATCATGTTGAGAGTATGGCACATACTTGGGAAACCAGGAGGGAATTGGTAGAGAGAAGAAGAACTCAGTTTTCAGTACCAGAGATGAAGAGATACTACTTAATCAAGATTTGAAAGCATGTTTCATATCAACACTTGTTATTTTATTTAGAGAATGATCTGAAATACAGCTCAGTGCTCATTTATGCCTCTGGATGGAGCACAAACATTTGATGTTCATTCAACTGAATAATGTCACTATTTAAAAACTTCCATTATTATTAATAAAAATAGCAGCAGTATTTATATTGTTATAAAATTCTACACTGTTTCACAATAATTAATTAGTAAATGACTTGACAAACGTTATCTACATGCTCTCACTTTAATAAGCTAGCATGTACTAGGACTTAATAGAAATGAAATCAGCCTAGATCTTACCTAATTAGAGAATGCTGTATTAGAATACAGTAGTGGAAACTCCATAATGACTTCCACTGGACATGTTTTTATACTAAGATTAAATACAGATCTTTAAGCTATTTTGAGTGTTGAAAATATAAATTTTTGACCCAATACTTATATCTTAGAACATGTCTTTTTTTTTTCTTCTCTCTCTCTAAGACAGAGTTTTACTTGTGGCCATGACTGTCGTGGATCTCACTATGTAGACCAGGCTAGTCTCAGGCTTACAGAGATCTGCCTGTCTCTGCCTTCTGAGTGATAGGATTAAGGTGTACACCACCACTCTGGTCCATTTATTTTCCTATTTTTAATTAACAGCAAATGTCCAATTTAAGGTATAATATGCCAGCTAATAAACTCTAGGTTCTAGGTTCTGTCATTTGAGACAACATTACTGACAAGGAGCTAGAGGTGAGAGAGTGAATACAGCTTTGTTAAGACTTTCTGGAAGCAAAAAATATATCTAAAGACTTTGACCCAATGGATAACAAATGAACTGCTTATGAAAGCAGGCTTTTTTTTTTTTTTGTTACAGACATTTAAATAATCTGTATTTGTAGGGTGATATCTTGGAGATTACTTTACTATCAATATATAGAAGTAATAACCTGGTAGATAGCATTACCTATGAAAGGTCCATCCCATCTGCTAGTGTTGCTGAAAGCTTTTCATGCACCAGTAAACTCAGTAAATATCAGAAGATAAAGCATAAGCCTACTATGCCATGGATTTACTCCTAATGTCTCCTCAAAGTGCAGCCTGATGCAACGATTACAGATGATTTTCTTCTAATGTCACTTTACATAACCCTTTTCTGCATGAATAGTTAGTGTGGAATGAATGAATGAATGCCATTAAAACAGTTAATCATTATCT
>NW_021604644.1:4301266-4313766 GCF_004785775.1 Grammomys surdaster
ATATGCACACATATACATACATATATATTTGTGATGAACAACAGCTGGGGACCCCAGGTATTGGCAGTGCACAGGCTAACGCTTTCTGCTGTTGGTGTCTCTGGAGGGTGATTCCTCCACCTGTGACCTCAACTCCAGGCCTGTATCAGTCCATTATTGTTTTGGAAAAGGCCTTCTCTTGATCCATGTTCTGATACATAATTTACAGTATTACTTTTCTTTGAGGAATACTGGGAGAAATTTTTGCCCCAAGGTAAGATAATGGTTCCTTTATGAAGGCTTTAAGCTTTAATTTTTTTCATATTGAGAAAAGTAACTCTATTGCACTGTAAGGGATATTACTATTAATTCTTCTAAGTAACATATATAATAATATACATGTACTTCTTATGTATTAAAACTATGTCATATACCCAACAGACTCCCGATTCCAATTGGGTAATTCCTTAATTAGGCAGATTTTTGAAACATGTATTATGTACACAACAGACCGGAACGTCTGTTGTGGAGCATGTTCCAGTCTATCAGGTGATTACATCATTTAGCCACACATGCTACGTAGAAAAATCCTTATGAAAATTCATAAAAAATGTACGGCACATCATTAGCATGCAGCAGGCATGTATGCTTTTTGATAGTTTTCTGCTTAAAAAAAAACCTACATGAAGTAATTAGTTGAGGTCAGGAAAATATGAGAATGGTCCCAGACACTGGCAAAAATGAAATTTACAAACAAACTGCACCTCTTATGGCTTAGCTGAGAGTAACTTGCATTACTGGAAAATAGATACTTGAACAATGTTAATTTGAATTGCAGAAGAGTAAGTGTTGTTTTATTGATTTGATATTTCCAACGTATATCTAGCTTCCTCCCTACCTCTCTCTTGGACGTACTTGAGTTTTACAAACCCATAGGTTGAATGGTTGCAAATTTCCAATGGTAAATTACATTTACTACATTAAAAAAGCAATAGGCTAATACCTAAAAGACATGTATTTAAAGACATATATTTAAAGACTAAAATAAAAGTTTCATAAGAGGGAACTATTAAACCGACCTCTTTCTAATCTTTCTGTAAACAACATACTTGTCACTAAAAACCCCAGCAACAAAAACAAAAAGAAAAGCTCAGAACTGGAGAACAATGGCATATGCAAGACAGTAAGGAGCCCAGCGCTGTACTCCCAGACGCTCCCAATCTTCCGGGCTTAAAAAGCATCCCAATTTCTCTAAAGGTAGCAGCATTTATTCACTGGGCCATGGCTAATTTTACATGGAATGCAAAAATGTTAGTTTAAGTTTAATTTACCACCCTATTTAAATATTTCCAATGTAGCTCTTCAACTGCAGAGCTATCCTTCTGTCTATTTTAATTTTAAAGTAAGTTAGCATAGGGCTTCCTTCTTAATCCCCAGAGACTACCTACATAGTGACACAGACGCACACATTTATGACGGCAACATAAATGCTCTGCTCTTCTGAAGTAACATTAAGTGAAAATCGTTTCCTGGAAAGATATTATAGGTATCTATATTTTATTTGCCATCTTAAACATATCTGGGTCTTTATGGCCTTATTTTAAAAATGTATTTCCTTTTTATATTTCCTGGTGCAAATGGACTGCATAAATAAGCAATGTGCTATGAGGCTTCAGACCAGCCGATAAAACCTTTCAATTTTCATGCCAGCTTCTTCTTTTGTAATTCAAATCTGCCTGGAAACTGGCAGCTCTGAAAACTGAAACAAGCACTGCCACAAATACCTTGTAATGCTATCGACCTTGTCTGCCCATGCAGTGAGAAAGGGGGTGCGCATGTGTCTGCAGCCATCCAGATAACACAACTCATTTTTTTTGGGGGGGGCATGAGGTGGGGATAACAGAAGCCAGACCCAGACTGCACCAAAAGCAGTCATTACCAGGCAAGCTGGAGAATAAGTCTCTTCAAAATACACAGTGCATTTAAAACCATATATGAGGCTGAGGCACTGCTGTCATTACCAATTTTAATTTAGCTCCTTCAGTTTGCCAGCCAGATAAACTCTTTAGTGCAGTTTTTTAATCTATTTGCCACATTTATGTTTCAGATTATAGTAATATGGAAGGAGAAGGAATCACTTTTAGAGGAAATAAAGCAATAGATCCGCTTATCGGTACCCATCAGAAAGTTCATTAATCAGCTAGGCTTTGTGCCCTCTAAATTGAAAGGTTAAATAATCCTCTCAGGAATATTTCTCAGCCCCTCCGCCAATTGTCCAGAGAGGAGCTGCCATTCATAGCACATGGGATCAGTGACAGGGTATCTTACCACTGTTTGGACCCCAAACAATGACGGACAAATGGCCTGGTTTACAAAGAAACCTTTTAGTACACAGATGGAAAAGGACCACAAGCTTTGATGTAGGGGAGGGCTGAGGAGGGTGGAGACAGGATATAAGGGATGGGACAGAAAAGAATATATACATGTGTAAATTCATAGATATTTTATCTGCAGGTTTACTGGGGTAGACTGTAAGGCATGGAAATCATGTTAAATATATAGCTTCCAACCATATGAAATGCTTACTCCACTGATAATTACAGATCAGAACTATAGCTCTATTGTATAGATTAGTTAATACATGGGGACCCAAATAAACCCCAAGCTTTTAATTTTGATTATAACTCCATATAACTTCCCTCCCAAGCCTGCTTATTCTATGAGAATACTGTTCACAGCTTAAAGGACCTACCTTTAGGGTGAAATAAATGGTCTTTTTAAAAAATAAAGTAATAGTCTTTTAAATTTTAAAATTTATGTGTGTGGGTGTTTACCTGCACTTATGTCTGGATAACGTATTCCTGATGCTCATGGAAGCCAGAAGAGGCTGGATCCTTTGGAACTGGAGTTACAGATAGCTCTGAGGAGCCATGTGAGCGCTGGGAATCAAACCGAGGACCAGCCAGTGCTCCCCAGCTCAGGTCTTTGATTTTATAATACATTCTGTCTTAGCCCTTGCTTGTCTTAAAATAAGGAACAAGGACTAGGAATGCTCTTCCGAGGGCGCGTACTGCACATATCAAGGAAGTGCCTAATTTGATGCTGCCCCCTTTTTTTGGGGGGGGGGGGAACTGTACACAGCAGAAGGACTGCAAAGCTCAGCCAGACCTCACACTATTCTATTTTGTGACTCTCTGACTCATTTCTGGTATCAGTCATCTGCAGGTACAACTAGTCTTATCTGAGGTGCAAATCCCTGGTATATTATTTGGTTTCCTTTCCTGTCTTATTAAAATGATCCCTCTCTTCCCTTGTATAAGGCACTATAATTGCTGTGAGCTGTTTGATTTCATATTATTCTCATTATAAAGATTTATGTAATTTGCTTACAGTAACTAGTAATAGCACATTGAAATTATGTGCTAAAATTATGCGTATAATAGCTTAATTTAGGTATCTTAGAGTGACGTCATTACTTATCCTCCCCCACCCTTTCTTGCTTCTCTGCTTCCTTTAATGGTGGAGATAAACCCAGTGCTAAACATACACTGCATTTTTATATATGAAATGTACTTTACCTTGTCATTTTTATAGGAAAAGAAGTAACTAAAGTCTTTTGTGATATAATCTTAAATGTTTATGCTGATGTTAAGGTAAATCAAATTAAGAAAATAATTTGTTGCAGTATTTAATTAAGAGTTACTCACCTAAACCGGGCGTGGTGGCGCACGCCTGTAATCTCAGCACTCATGAGGCTGAGGCAGGAGGATCTCGAGTTCCAGGCCAGCTTGGGCTATATAGCGATTCCAGGCCAGCCTGGGCTACATAGCAAGACCCTGTCTTGGGAAAAAAGAAAAAAAAAGAAGTTACTCACCTACATTTTTTTGAAACAAGTAAGACAAGTATAAATAATAAGAAAAGAAGAACGAACGGCTTATAAGTATTTAACTTCAGTAACTGTAAGGAGGAAACATTGTTAGGAGGCTAAAAGAGGCCATTCCAAACCCCTCATCTTGAGCAGAGACATTGCAACATTCTGAGTCTGGGCTAGAAACCCAGCCCTCCTCTCATGCAGGTGCCCACGGGCTTGCTCTGGCAGTGCTTACCTGGTTTAAACCTGTTCTATGAGGAGCTGTGAGGCACTGCACAGTTACCACCTCGCTGCACACTCACAAGTCCTGTGGGCACTAGCACCCATTTTCAGATACAGAACTGAGGCTTTTCTGAGTTAAACATTTTAACCACAATCTCTGTGTACACACTACACAAAGGAATCAAACTTGAGACCAAAGCACAACCTTAAGTTGTCATTCTTCTCCTTATATTGTGATACAGAACATTAGCTCATTGGCAAGCCTGCCCTTCTGTCCAAATTTCAAAGCATGTTTTTCTTAAAAAAAAAAAGAAAAAAAGAAAAAAGAGCAGTATAACTGTAAAACAAAGGAAATGTTATGGAACCAAGACATAAAAAATTGTAGACTTATATTTTATAAATGAAATTAAAACACAGCCCCAAACTTAGTTCTCCTGACTGCAAATATCTGCATATTCCTATGAAGGCATTTAGCTGGGAATGATAGTTCATGCCTGTAATCCTAGCTCTTTGGAGATGGAGCAGACACCAGTAATCCAAGGTCAGTCCAGACTAGTCTCATAAAAGAAAACCAACATGCAAAAACCTCAGGTGGGTATTTGTAAGATCAGACATTACTAAATTATATAGCTGGCTTTACATCTAGTAGATTCAGTTAAATTTGTGCATATGTACATGCATAGTATACACACACACACACACACACACACACATACACACTTTTTAAAAAAAGTAATGAAAATAAAGCTGGACATGAAGAACTACCTTTCTCAAAACAAAACCAAAACAATCTGGTGGCCTTAGCAGTAATTGATGAGTGTGTTTGTATGTATGAATTATTTTTAACAATATAGATTTCTGACCTCTGAAAAAGAAATCAATTCATATGTTGGTAAGCCAGCTAAGGTGAAGGTATAACTTAATCTCATATACATGTATGTGTGTATGCCTGTATGCATATATGCACATTTGGATTACATAGTAGCTACTCAAGCTTTCTTTTAATGGTTCAATGCCTTCCAACACTGTAGAATTTTTCTTCATGTAAATTACTAATATTAATTAAGGGCCAATTCTCAAACAGCTAGGAGAAATATTTACAGATGTACAAGTCTACATATAATTCTTCTGACTTTCTAATATATGAGGGAGTTAACTAACAACAAATTTCAAGTCTAACGTCAGGTCAATCTGTTAAGTAATTCATAGATTTCTAGTCACTTAAATGATAGTATATTTTGAAATTTTAGTGCCAGCTTAACTTGTTAATTGCAGAAGCATGTGTGATGTCAAAATCCAGCTCTAGCTCAGACACTGCTTACAGAGAGGCCTTCCTGAGTCATTCAAATGACTGACCTGACTTTAAGACTATACTGACCCTAACTGTAATTAGTCAGTGCAAATGACACTGGGTTTGTATGTCCTATTTACATTTATTGCTGCACTGACATATCTAGAAAAGCATACAACAGAGTCAGTTTCTTACAATGTACTTTAAGGAGTGTCATAAGCCACCTATTTATCTAACATATGAAAAATATGATAAAATTATACTTCATTTTATTTCTCTGCTCTGATGTGTAGGTAATCTTACAAAATAAGAATGACTGAACATTTCAGATGTGAAAACTGTAATTTCTGGTATTAGATAGTATATGGCGGTCAACTATAAGTCTGAGAAAATTTAGTTTAAGGGTTTTATTTATTTATATTCACTTTCACTATAAAGTGGCATCCTTTCAAAGTACAGAGTCACTAGTAAAAAGGAACAATTTTCTCTGGGATGACATGACTCATGCTTTAACTAAGGAGACAAAATGAAAAAAATTCTAAGTGTACCTACCATATTTTAAAATGTAAACACATAGAAATGGAATATAACTGTTACATATTTAATTATTTAATAACTTTTCCCTACAATGATTATAGTTCATTTGTAACTAAAAGTGAACACAACATGGGTGGGGGAGAAAAGGATAATAAAATGTCTAAATGTAATTTATTACCCTTCTGTTATTCTCAGGAAAAATAGATTAGAAAATTAATGACTGCAAGGATTCCTTTCAAATTTGAAGCAGAACTCAAACTAGAAGTTCATTTGGTGAATATGTAAACCCTGAGTATGCTGGTCATTTCCTACAGCCATTATGAGACAGGTGAAAAAGCAGAGACCATTTTTAAAAAAAAAAAACAAAAAAACCCTCAAATGAAGAAGTTACCAACTAGAGTAGCTCTTCAGATTAAACTAATTTATCATTGAGCAGTATTACTATCTAACATGGGAGCTGCTGATGAGGCCGGTTCAGAGACTCTGAAGGTGGCAAAGCACAGGCATCCCTAAGTCATCCATAAACTGCACAGGCGAGGCAGACGTCCTGCTTCACCATCTCAAATGCTTGTATCTACGTCAGGATCACCGCTATGAAGTCTTGATAGTATGCAAACAAGCCTATGGAAAAAATGACCATATTGATTTCCTGTCCAGGCCAAATTACTTTTCAATTAAAATATTAAAAATCCTGTATGCTGAGACATCTCTGAAAGAATAGGTAACTCATATTCTTTCAAAAGAAGAAAATTTTTATATTATATGCATGTGTACATGGCCTGAAGAAACATGAAAGGAAAAGTAAGATGTATTAATAATGCACAACTTCTACACTTTTCCACTTTCTTTTATAGAAAGCACTTTAGCAAACTGCTTTTTGGTGATTTGGCAAATTATATTTATTTTAAAATGAATTTCATTTATTTAGATTGATAATTCCAGGTTTCACCCTCTTTGAAAGTGTATTTTCTTTTGCTTTCAATGATTAATTCTGATATGTCCCTGAATTACTATAAAAAAATCAGTTAATTTAACACTTTAAATGTAGTAATCACTTTTTATATGTTAATTTAAAAATGATAAGACTGAAGTAAAAAAAAATCTATCATAATTTTGACATTAAGGGCAGGACAAATACTAAACTATTTTAGATAAAATTTCCATGTGAAAAATCTTCAAACATGCTGTCATATTACTATCCAAATATATTTCCTATTATTATAGAAGTCATCAACGCTTATTAAAAAAAATGTCTTATTGGTGCTAGGGGTGTATTTCAGTGGCAGAGCACATACTTAGCAAACAACGCTCTGGGTTTAGACCCAGTACCAAAACCAACCAAACAAATCTTTTCATTCTCAATTGCCAGATCACAAGCACATTGACTTTAGCAGTTTCAAGATTTAAGGGGATTTTAAATAAAATGGAATCTTTGAAATATAACAGATCGAGTGTCTTAATAGCAATATAACAATCACAGTACTGACCCAGCAGCATTAGAGGACAATGCCTATGAGCTATGAGTATTCTTGGTTCTGGGAGTTGGCAAAGTAGATTACACTATCAAATGAATTTATAAAAATGTTGTGTATGATAATTTCTGTCAGGCCCTTAAAGATAGTACAACATTTTTTTTGTTTGTTTTTTAATAGTGAAAATGAGGCAGGCCTCACTCTATTTTGGAATAGGTAATTCTGATGGTAATGCCCAATCAATTCTATTTTCTTAAATACACACCTGGGGTTGTTTTCCTCACTAACATGTGCAAACAAACACAGGAAAGGTTAAGATTTCTCAGTTGAGCAGCATGTAGACAGTCCTCTCATGGTTGGCAGGTCTGCTTGGGTAGCTAAAAAGTTCTCAGAGGCCACTGAGACTATTAACACACTAAAAGGAAGTTTCTTTTTTAAAAACATGAATAGAAAAATTTCTCTGTTGTTGCTGACTTTTAAAAACTTTTTGCTCAAGTTATTATTATTTTTTTTTTTGAAGAAAAACATGGGATTTCAGCATTAGGCAGTTAGAAAATTATATTTACCCGGCCTTATACCTCAATCTCAAGATAAAGATATTTGAATGGCTGTAGCTTCAGCACCTATTTCCTGTAGTTCTGAAGTTAGCTTCAGTCTGCTGATATTTAGGGCACCATTCTGTGGCATAAATATTTTATAGATAGTAAAATTCTGATTTGCTGTAAAAGTCATTCTGTGAGAACTCAGCAATACACCTGTAGGTTGATGTTTCCAGGTAAGGAAAATGTGGAATGGGAAAACGAAGTGGAGCACTTTAACTGCAGTCTGTAAGATAGACTGCCATTCAGCAGGTTCAGGGTCATACTCTTGACTGCTGGTAAACTCTGATCAGAAAGGAACACAAGGAAATATATTTCTCTTCTCTTTCCTAGTTAATATAAAAATTTCGATTTTGAAGTGTATAAATTCTAAGCATTCCAAACATTATGACTAAACATATAAAACTCAACCCTCATATAAAAATTACATCTACCTCTGTATTCTGAAATTTTTAGTTAAAATAAGAAGTAGTAAGGTTGTAATGAATTTTAAGTACATTTAAAAAAAAAACAAGCACAAAATTAAACATAAAAGATGCATTAACCTTTTTGGTTCTTAATATATACAGCTTTCGAACCACAATTTTCAGATTACTTTAAGTAATTACTTTTAAAGTAAACAGGTTAAGAATGTCTAATGCATGTTAAATTATAGCTTTTATCAGATAAAAATACTTTGGGTTCTAAAACTCTGTTGGTGCCATATTAGTCTAGGGTTTTTACTATGACATAAGAAATGAAGTGATGGAGAAGGGACTTTCTTTTTTCATAGGGAAATAATCTACAAAAAACTATGTGAATGAAGAAAAAGGCAAGGCTTCACTAAAAATCTGAAAGCAGAAGTTACAATGTAAAGAACAGGGTTATATGGTTAAAACATGTAAAAACTTTAACCTTTTTTGAGGAAGTAAAAGTATTAGCTACTAGAGGAAATTACATAATTGTTAATTGTTTCTCCTCAAGTTTGTCTCCAGATTAGCAAAGATATCAAAAGGCTTGATTTTTACTTATTTATTACTATTTTTTAGGAAGTAAAAGTATTAACTATTGGAGGAAATTAGGTAATTGTTAAATAAATTTTTTTCTCACATGTCTCCAGATCAACAAAGATATCAAAAGATATGATTTTTTTTATTAGTCATTGAAATGGATAAAGAAAAGCAGTAAAGCCACATGCTGTGCTGGGTATGTGCTTTAGAATCCCAGTATCATTGTGTAGCTTTTGGAATGATGGATTTGCCTTTTGTTAATATATTCAAGTCAAGTTTGTTAAAAAAGCTCTCTATGTAGATATACTCATATTAGAGACCTTATTTTAGCTTTGATGACATTACTGAAAATAATAACTTCTTTTTTTACTTCACAATATTTTAAGGAAAATTTGAAACTTCCTAAGTCTGTTTATGTTACTTAACTTCATCTTTCTTGCATGTTTATTTATAAAAGAGAGGCTTTCCTAGACAGCCCTGACCTTGTAGCTGCTTAAAGTGTACTTGTTCTGGGAATGATCCTCCAGAACTCATCAGCTGGGAATCAGGCAGAGCAAGTGAAAAGCACTCAAATGTCAACAGTTCCAAACAGGAGTTCTAAAAGAAATTTAACCCCCAAAGCACAGTTCATTTGGGGTTAGAAACAGATACTATTTGGTTAGAAGAGAAATCAATGTATCACAATGAACTGTAGACTGCCTTAAGCAGCCTGGTTGAAACCAATACACAGAGGCAATTCAAACTTAGTTCCTTCTGTGGCCGTTGCTTGTGACTGATGCCACATTCACATGTGAGGGCTACTCTGAGTCAATAGATGGCAGTCCATCGCCTAGTAAAAGGTTTGAAGTTGGCTAAAATCAACATGCAATTTGCTTTCACTCAATATTTAATACTACTTAATTACAGGCATTCAATATACAGTTCATATACTGATAAGACAATTTAAATAATTGGAAAATGATTATATTTTAGATAGACTGATAAAAGTATTTACACATTTATAAGCATACTATTGTTTTAGTTATTCTTGCATAGTAATTCATTGTTAGTTAAAACCTGGTAGTTGTGAATTACGATGATTACTTCAACATTTTCTGAAAGAAAATCAACCAGGTTTCCATATAAAGAAATTTGCAAATTGAATTTGCTATAGATAGAATATGATATATTCTAATAAAGATAAATTTATTGTTTTCATTTTAAAGATCTCTATCCTTTTTATAATTTGTTTCTGAAAAGCTAAAAAAAAAATGCTCAACACACCTTTAAGTACTTCTGTTACATTTAAAGCTAATTTTTATCATTCAATAATAGTCACATAAAATTCTTTAAATTAGTGGAAAAGCTAAAAGAAATACAAAGTCAAATCTACAATGATAATACTTAATAAAAATAATAAATACCACCACACCATTATACAGAGACTCTGTGACCTTGAGAGATACGAGAATGATTCTGTTCTTACCAGGTTTAGGCTATAGGGGCTTTACCATTATTATGTTACCAAAGAGTTGCTACAATGCCAAAATATAATCCATTGACTGCATTTGTCACAGGTTTGTATAGAATATATAGTCATGTATATGACTCTTATTTAATATAACACTAAAGCTTTAAATAAACCTGCAGCTATACTATCCCTGGCACTGTGGCCTAGACAGACAATGGGAGATAAGTCTACCTGTTGGCTCACATTATATTTCTGTAAGAGGAAAGCAGTATGAAGATATGTTTTTAAAAACTGTCTTTTCTCTTTTCTGAACTGTATTATACAAAATCTTTTATATATTAAACTTCAACAACTATTAATTATATTATGCTATATAACTGTAATTAAAAGAAATGGTCTCTCAGTACTGTTTAATACATTGAAAATGACTAGTAAGACTAGCTGACTTCATAATATTGAGAATTAATCAAATGGATTATATAGCAATAGTTATTTTCTGCTTTCACTAAGACTAAAATAAAAATAAATCAGAAATTGACTATTAAATATATATACGTACAAAATTCAAACAAGTGAAGAGAGTTTTAAGGATAGCAGAGTTGAATTGCCCTATATGAAAGGTACACTAGGCTTTTTCTAGCTTCATTTAAAAATGTATAATATTTCAGTAAAAGCAGAAAAATGACAATGGATGATATTGTGGGCTGTATGCTTATGGACTGTGGTAACACAATATTCTAAAGACATAGGATTATCTCACTGCTTTATAGATTCTAGAATACTTTTCTCCTTTAATGAATACAGTCTAAGCCTGAGGGTATCATGATATAATCATTTAATGACATGAGTAATAAAAGTCAGCTGAAATCTTTTAAAAATAGGAAAATAAAGAACAGGCAGTGAGCAGGAGAGAGGGATAGGTGTATTATTGCTTTCTCAGTACAAACTCTCCAGATGTTTATTATCCTGCTGCAAAAGATGCTTGTCTATATTTTATGGTCAGCAGTTCAGAGAAGGGTAAATAGGCTGGGTCTTGGGGAGAATAAAAAGGTGTTTTTACTCACCGTTAGGTGATACTGCCTCCAGATTTCTGGGCAAGCCTGGAAAATAAAAATATTGATCAGCTGGGAGCATGAAACAAGGTACTTTACAGCCTGTTGGTTTTGGCATAACCCAGCATCCACTGGTGTCGGTCACAGGAAAATAAGAAGCTTAACAGAAAGGGTCTGCATTTCAGCTTCAAAAACCTGGCTAGACGGTTTAATTGAATTTTACACTGCTTTAACACACTCCCCGCCATTGTCAGGAAGCCAGTTACAAAGTTTTCCTCTCTTTCTTCACAGGTTAGAAGTTTGGGGACTATGGTGTGATGCAGGGTAAAACTGGTAAATCAAGAGCAGTGGTATAGATCTCTAAGACTAACCTGGAGTGTCTTTTAAAAGAGCACCACTTTTAAGAAGCCTTAACCATCCTGTGTACTTATCTATAATGTCTGTTGGTGCTAACTTAAAACTTAATGAAAAGAGAATAAAAAAAGAAAAACAAAGCAAAACCCCTAAAGTCCATAGCCTTTTTCTTCTTACACATCAAAATTTTACATGTTCATATTTATCAGAAGTAATCTAAAAACAAAACAACGAAAGCTCAAAAAATCTGTCCAAGATGAATTTACTGAACTCAGAATAGATAACAAAATACTCAGCAACAGCAACAAAGACCAGCAAGAGATCCTGTGCCTGAGTCACACACTGATCTCTTTGAGAGGAAACGCTCTAACAGCACTGTCTCGCTCATCAGTTGACCATCTTTGCAGAAAAAGAACGTTGATGACAGTAACTATGAACAGCAAAATCTCTACTGAAAATACCACATAAGTGATTAGACAAAAGATATAACTCAGGTGAAAAACTACATATTACGCACTAAGCTTAACTAGCCCGTGCAATTTTCTATAGAAAAGCATGTAAATTAAAATGTCCAGTGGTCCCCTTCCCAGTTCTCATGGCAGTCATAAAATATATAGTGTCTGAAAAACCCACTACTTATGTCAGTGATTTCTGAATTAGTAACACTAACTGAAAGAAAAATAT
>NW_021604644.1:4318766-4324856 GCF_004785775.1 Grammomys surdaster
TGTCACAACTGTAATTTAAAGCTCATCTTTAAAAAAATCATGATAAGGATTAGGGAGATGCTGAGTTGATGAGACACATGAGGACCTGAGCACACGAAAGGATATTCAGCAGGGTTAGTCACTGGGCAGACACAAACTAGAACCACAAAAAGAGTGATAATGTGCAGTTATTAGAATGGCTAAAAACCACCCAACAGTACTAAAACCTGGTTACTGACTATACTATTCCCAAAGAATTTATGACATATAATACTTGTAAGTAATAGAAGAAGGCACATTACACCTTGAATACATAAAGTAAATAAAAAATAAATACAAGTCACTATAAAAAAGGAAATAAAGAACAACAGAAATGAAATGCATCTATGAGTCCTGATGTAACACTACCACACAGCCTGGGTAAGTGGCCTGTCACTGAGCCTTATCAGCAATCCTAACTGGTGTATTCTTAGGAGATAGGTTCTCACTAAGCTGCCCAGGCTGGCCTTGAACTTGGTGGTCCTTCTGCTTCAGTCTCCTGAGTAGCTGGGATTACAGGCTATGATATCAAGTCTGGCTTAAACTGAAGTCTTCCAGAAATAATTATCCTTTTCTCTCTTTTAAAAAAAAAACCTGAATTATGATAAAAAGTAGAGGGAAACTAATTATATCTCTCAGCCTGTCTCTATTCTTTGTGTGCAGAGGAAAATCAAGGCTAATAACCTGGTATGTAAACTTTTATCCTATTTAATAGGATAAAATAATGCATATAAACAAGCATACACATAAATTACACAGAACCGAATCTATTTTTTAACTCAAACAAAATTATTCTGCAGATATTTTAGAGTTTTCAAGAGAAATTATGTACACTTTCAGCTGTGTCCAGCATGTAGCCTACATACCCCATGTGGCCTAATACAAAACTGTAAAATTCCTTATACACTGAGGGACTTTTTGCTTATTTGTTTTTACTTGGATTTTGTAGTTCTGGACTGTGGACTGTACAGATGACGATGGTTCTGAAATGTGCGCTGTAGAGATGATAATCGTACTGGAGGATGCAATAAGGACTCTAGGTCACATGGTGTATTGCATGACAAAAGGTTGGACACAACTGCATGTTTAAATGAACTAATTAATATATAACTATATGGCTTGAAGGAAATTTGCAAAATCTGGTTCAGAACCTATCTGGAATCAATGAAGTTTAGGAGAGTTGACTTTGGTTTGCAGTATTTAATTATTGTAGCCTCACAGGGCATTAATGTGGATCTGACTTCCTTGACTTCACTGACAATTGTATCAGAATTTGTCCTTATTAGATATCTAAGAATTAAATCCAAGTCTATACAGACGTTTACAACTGAATTTTAAAATTTAAAATTTCAATGAGTCTGACAATCACATTTCTGGTACCAATCTACTTTGTCACAGTCTCACATAGGACTGAACTAAGAGTAAGTCCATTTCTAAGGACCACATAATTCTCAACGACACCGAAGACTCAGGGGAGGACAATCTCCCTTCTTGAGAAAGAGAGATGTTTCTATCCCCTACTAGCATATTCTTAGTTTCAACAAAGAAATCCTTCCATGAAGCTGCTAGGCTCACTACTAGGGACAAGTGTTAGTGAGGCATGTGCTCTAAGACAGCTTGAGAAGGTGGAGGAATTCTTCAGGTTAGAGATGTTGAAAAAGGAAACTGTTTAACACAATTTCAAAACAAGGCTAGATTTTCCTCCAAAGTTTAAACGTGTTGAAGTACATAGCTTCAATTTAAAATGTAGAATATGTAAACACGATCCCAAAAAGTTCAGATATTTATTAATTAGTTAAGTGGCTTGGGAACAGTTTCAATGAATGATTAATTCTTAGCTTGGGATTTATTCTCTTAACAATGAACACACAAACGAGTTTCACTGAAATGATCATGAGGATAGAGTAGGGCTGGGCAGATGGCTTAGTGGGTAAGCATGCTAGTTGCACGGGCCTGAGGATCCAGATTCAATTCCAAGGCCTATCTAAAAAGCTAGATGCAATGGCTTGTGTCTTCAGTCTGAGCATGCTGTGCTAATCATTTTTTGTCAACTTGACATATGCTCAGGTCATCTGGGAAGAGGGGATCTCAACTGAGAAAATGGCCTCATGTCTGTTTTGGTCAGTTTTTCTTACAGCAACACAGAATCAAAGTAGGGCAATTTCTGTGGTAAGATGTGGGGAGGAGACAGAATCCCCCTGAAGCTCAAGGGTCAGTCAGCCTGGGATACGCACAGCAGCAGCATGGGAGACTCCTCTCAACAAGGTGGAAGGAGCAAAGCCACTTCTCAGAGTTGTCCTTTGACCTCCACTCACATATCACGGCACATGTGGCCATACCTCTGATCCCTAAATTAATTAAGACTAACAAAAATAAAGTGCAGAGGTCAACCTAACTTTCTTGTAAGTATCTTGGGCTTTCCATCTAAGAAGCACTTGCAAGTCCATTCAATGATTATCTTTAAGTAAGTCAATCTATCCTAGTCATGCCTCTTGGCTCTAATATTATACTTAAATAACAAATGTGAATAGGAGATAAAAATATATCTACAGTGAGTCTCATTTTCCTCTTTATTCTCCAAATTGGTGTGATGATCATCAAGAGGACC
The DNA here is from genome assembly GCF_004785775.1 of Grammomys surdaster. Classification (NCBI taxonomy): domain Eukaryota; kingdom Metazoa; phylum Chordata; class Mammalia; order Rodentia; family Muridae; genus Grammomys; species Grammomys surdaster. Next base: position 4,321,393 of record NW_021604644.1, read on the forward strand.
ACACATTTATTAATCAATCAATCAATCAATCAATCAATCAATCAATATGCAATTCTGGAATATTTTGGATAATTTAAATTATTTTTATTACATTTATTTATTTATTTATCTATCTATTGTACGTGTGGGTGTGCCCATGCCACCACAAGTGTGTGTGTGTGTGTGTGTATAAGTCATAACTTTCCAGAATTAGTTCTCTCCTTCCATATGGGAGCAGGGAGTTGAACTCAGGTTGCCAGGCTTGGTGGCAAATACTTCTACTCATGGACCCATCTCACCAGCTCAGAGGTGATTTTATTTTTTAAAATAAACCCTTTCCTTCCTTATCAATATCTATCCAAACTATTTTATAGCAACAACAATGACGACTAAAACAAGATACAGAAGTTCAGAGAGGGAGAAGTTGCTATATCTTCATCTCTGAACCCTTGCAAGGAGGTTACTACATTTTAAGTTGTACTTGTTTTCTGTCATTTTGTAATCATCATTAAATCAGTCTCAATGTTAGTAGTCTGTCTTATTTTCAAATAAGTTAACAGGAAAATTGACATAGTGCATATATCTGAGCACAGAGTCAGTGGTTAATAGTCTTCCTCATAGAACCTGACAGTTGACAGGTCCAAACTAAAGGACTGAAAGACAGCTACAGCATTTATTTAAAACACAAGTATTTAGGAAGAGTATTTGGTAACAAGGTAAATATTTTTAAAGATAACAAAGACCTAAAGCTGATTACTAAAACCCCGAGAAAGTAAGGAGGACAGAACGCCTTTGCCTTAGACATGTCCCTTTAGTTTGGGTATGCTGTAGGCACGCTGATTTCTAAAAAGTCTACTGAAATGATTTTAAACAGAACTAGAAAAATTACTAAGTTTACCTTATTACCACCCAGGCTGAAAATGTCCCAGCAGGCATGCTTAGGTGCAATTCTGACAACTCTCCAACTCATTTAATTGGAGCTTGGGTACATAGTATCTAGCATACCTAACTAATTTATTAATTCATTATTCAAAAAGTCCTACTGAACTCCAATGGTACATATGGCATTGTCCTGGAGATTACAGTTATGTTATAACTGTATGCTAAAAACACATGGAACTTATGTTCAAAGTATAGGACAGAAAAATCAATTCAATGTAAGATGTAAGTGTTAAGGAGAAAAAATAGGGCTGGACAGATGGCTCAGAGGTTAGGAGCACTGACTGCTCTTTCCAGAGGTCGTAAGTTCAATTCCTAGCAGGAACCACATGGTGGCTCACAACCATCTGTAATAGGATCTGATGCCCCCTTCTGGTGTGTCTGATGACAGTTACAGTGCACTCACATATATGAATAAATAAATAAATGAATCTTTGGGAAAAAAAAGGAGAAAAATTGGAAAAGAGAGCAAGGCAAGTTGAGGGTGTAAAGATGTGCTGTTTTAACCAGGGTGGGCAAAGAAGACATTTGGGGAGATGCATAAAGATGTAAGTTCTTGTGGATAATTAAGTAGAAAAGTAACAGAGGCTACAGAGAAGATTTATTTGGTCTTTCAAGGAAATCATCTAAATAAAGTAAGCTACAGAGATTATTACGGTCAAGAAGTCAGAGCATATAGAGCCCATGTGCAGACTGTATGAGCCTGAGCTTTGACTCTGAGACAAAGTCATACAAATCTGGATTGATGTAAGCTGAGACATGCTTAGAAAGGCTTGGCTGCACATGCCTAATCCCAGCATTTAGGAGGCAGAAGGCTACGATGGTATACACAGCAAGTTGCATATCTTGCCAGACACTAACACAGAAATACAAACAACAACAACAACAACAGCAACAAAACCCAACCAAATAAGAATGATGGATTAGCTGCCTACTGTAAATAGAGAAAAGAGTGAAGTGGGAACTGTTCACAAAAATCCAGTGTTAATAGTCACAGACTGTGAAGGATGGTAACAAGTATGATGAAAGTGTTTAAGATTCTTTATACTGTGAATGGTTCTTTCACATCGGTACCAAAACAATTCAGATTCTGACATCGTAGCCTTTCAAGACTGGAACAGACAGAGCAAGGAGAAAAAAACAGTTCAGAACAGCTAAATTTCTCAAATACAATTTTGTATCTCTGAGTCTACATAGTAAGACTCTATCTAAAAGCAAAAGAAGAAAGCTATTAAGACCAGATATAGAATGTTCATAATGTGCATAAGTTACCTCAGCATTCAAGAGGCAGGAGGACTGGGAGTTCAAGGCCAGACTGAAATATGTAACAGGACTCTTGATTTAAGAGTTTTTGGGAAGAGGACAGAGTCTTCAGCAATTTCAGGATGGGAAATATTTTCCTCCTCTTTCCATAGTCTTGTCACTTGGAGGGCAATAACCACTGGTGCAGGCTGACTTAGGTCTTACACTGTATCTCTGTCCTTCACTTTATAAAACAGGGATTTCAGTCAAATGTTTTTTGGATTGTTGGTAACTAATGAGGTATCTCAAACACAGCAAGAATTTGAACACAACTCATCAGTTTTTTACTATGAATTGTCTTTGCATGTATATATCTGGTTCTGGCAAAACAGATGTCCAAGAATGGCTATGGGAAGAGAAAGTTAAACTTTGTTGATCTACTTAAAGTTTAAAAACTTATTCAGTGTGTGTGTGTGTGTGAGTGCATGCTGTGGTATGGAGGTCAGAGGACAATCTGTGAGAGTCTGTTCTCTTTTTCTACCACATGAGTTCTGAGGATCCAACTTATGGATCAGGTTTGGTGTGCAAGTGCTTTTATCCTCTGACCCATCTTGCTGGCTCCCACTTGATTTTTAAACTTATAAAATGTTAAAAGTCTCAATATTCAACAAGGTTCCAAAGCCTTCTGTGAAAGGACAGAAAGTATGGTAGTGGGTGAGAAGATGATACTAGCAAGATGAGTGGAAGACAGTTAGCCCTACAGATTATGAGTGTGAACTGAAGGCTTCTCTATAGAGTGGAGGGAAGGCTTGAAGAGTCTCAGCAAATGAAGAAGAAATGGATTCCAACAGTTCAGAAGTACATGTGGGGTAGTGGGTTGGTCTGGGCTTCTGGCATAAGCCTGGAATCTCAGCACTGAGAAGATACTGAGGACTGACCTGAAACAAGGGCTGGCACCAGGTAAGAGTGTGGAATGTCTTAGTAATGACTAACTCATAAGTACAAAATAGGCACCTGTCACCCTGCAGAAATGGATGTGACTAAGAGCTAAAGTGACAGACCCTTAGTAACACACCCATTAAAGTCAGGAGTAGACTGACTGTAGGAAGCTCCACATTCCTTATCAAAGCCATTAGCCTTCCTGGGCTCTGAAATTGTGGTGAGAACCGATAATCTTTCAACCCCACACGTATTTACAACAGGAGGGGGTAGATCTAATGCATCGCTTTGATTATATTGTGAATAACTGAAATGTTTTCTAAATTACTTGCCCCTCCCTCCCTCCCTCCCTCCCTCCCTCCCTC
>NW_021604644.1:4325256-4331090 GCF_004785775.1 Grammomys surdaster
CTTCCTTCCTTTCTTCGAGACAGGGTTTCTCTGTGTAGCCCTGGCTGTCCTTGAACTCAGAAATCCCAAGTGCTGGGATTAAAGGCATGCGCCACCACTGCCTGGTTTGTACTTTCTTAATATAAAATCACCAACAATATTTCAGACCAGTTTTCACATGTACATTTGTATAAAACATGTAAGTGTACATTCTTCCAAAGCCAGCTATAGTGGCACACACCTTGAATCTCAGCACTCAGGAGGCAGAGACAGGTATCCTTGAGCTTGAGGGCAGCCTGTTTCAAAGAACAACAAACAAGCCTACCAATAAACGTTCTTTCAAGTAGGATGGCTGATGGTTATAAATTGTTATACTGTCCAAAGTCTTGACAAATTAGTTGCATTAAAAATACTTACATCAGCATAGTGGCCTATCATATCACATCGGTCACATCGTTTTCTCCAGGAAGATCTTTCAAAACATCTGTGGGTGGAAGACATGGGCAAAGAGCAGTCTAAGCAGTAACGGGCTGGACAGCCATATTGGAGGTGTCCTCTCTCCGAGCAGAGGCAGCAGGGCCGGACTTTCTATATGGCAGACAAACAAACTCTCTTTAGCAAAACGTTATCAGTCTCAAATGGTAGAACATTGGTTTTCCTTTTCTATATAAAAAGTTATTTCTAACTTGAAATTCAGTGAAGGTCCAATCTTGAGCAGAATTATAAAATCAGACACATGTCTGAACTCAGAGCTTGAACACAGCTCTCATGGTGTTGCTGCCACAAAGTCTTCAGTCTGGACATGTGCCTTAGACTATCTTATCTTACAGAGGGATAGTCACAGAGCAGAAACATCTAGGATAAAAGGATGAGGGTGTCTGGATATCAAGTCACAGGAGGGACAGACAGAGAAGCAGCCGTGTGCCCACAAAGAGCTGCTTAGGAGGTACGAGGTAATGAAAGGACTGTGTGTGCAGAGCCACTACATACCATAATATAGAACTTCAGTTCTATTGGTTTCAAACAGATATGCTTGCTCTGTCATTACTATACACATATTAACGAAAAGAAGTACAAATCTCTAACATTGAGAATTATCACACAATGAAATGTGCTGTCTACAGAGGAGAAAGTTTCAAAAAGAAATCATTTCACCTAGTCTTCTCATCTTGTATGAAGTGTCAGCTCAGTCATCCAGCTTATAACAGGGAAGCTGAAATGGGGCCCAGGGTTTGCAGACACACTGCACCCATGTCAGGCTCATGAGCTACCTATATAATCCAACATGTTTTAACAAGAGCTGAGTCTAAGATCCAGGGCTCTAGGCCTAACAGTCTGACTTCAACACAGGAAGAAGCATCATGCATCTTACGTACTTGTGGTAAGGGGCAGTTTTTTGACAAATGGCCACGTTTATCACAATTTCTACATGTGACATTTTTGTTGGCTGAATAGTATCGGTTGTTCCACCTTCCAGATGATCTGTTATTATCTATCTTGGCCTATGGGTAGGAAGAAAAAATAATCAAGAATTAAAATTATTTCAGTCAGCTTAAGGAAACCTACCTATTCTTCCTCTTAAAACTATTGAGTAAGGAACATTACATTTTAAGTCAGTTCCATTACTTTGGTACAAGAGAAGAAGGAACAGACATCCATGTTCAACCTAACATGCAGAAGCAGACTCTATTCCCGAGAAGGTGGGCACAAGGATAGCTCTATTTCTTCGGCACTTGCCCACGTGTCTCCCCACTAAGGGATCAGGTCTAGCAGGAATCCTGATCTGCTTCATTTAGCTGTTGCTAACTTCTACACCTAAAAATATACCACTTATTTTTGAATGAGGTTTGCTTAAAGTTTTACTTAGGGAATTGTATTTTTTATGATTTTGTGCTTTAAAACATTACAAAACCAAATAACTACCAAATATAACCTTCTTTTGAAAAGCACAGGGCAACCTTTATTACCTATAAAACTAATTATAACTTCTAAGAGTATGAGACAATATTCTTCCATTATCAGTAACATAGTGACCCAATTCTAGTTGTCTCTGATTCTAGTCAAATTCTACTACACATGAAAGAACACGAGCAAAGTACATCATATGAAATACCTAAAGAGGAATATGTAAATCCCAACCATGCGCTTATCTTGTTTGGCAGAATTCCGTCTTTAAAGTCAGGCATGGTGGTTCATGCTTATAATCCCAACACTTGGGAGGCCGGGGCAGGAGGATCGCGAGTTCAAGGCCAGCCTAGGCTATGTAGGAGACCCTGTCTCAAAAAAAGAAAAATACATACATAAATAAATAAATTCCATTTTTGAAAAAGCTTTATTTTTTACCTGTTATTCTCTTGAATTGGTTGTCAGTTATCTCCAGTCTAGTGATATCTTAAAACTTGATTATCAAGTTGAAAACAACCTTTTAATTTTTTTTTATTTTCAAGTATTTGTTACAATAAGGCTAATATTTGACACAAGCACCTGCCACATTCTAAATATAGACTGACCATTCCTTACACTGAAGAAACAGTAATTTCCGGTGTTGAACTTAGTACTAGGCCATAGGGGCTAACAGGGATCATTAAGGCAGAGAAGAAAGATAAACAGAGGGTGATTACAGCTACTGATCAGCTGGCAACAATCAAAGTTGAGCTACGTTTCTGAAAAGTTAAATTACATACATACTAAAATCAAACTTTCTTTTCTAAGCTATGAGACTATGTCTTTTTAAAAAAGCTTATACTTCTCAAAAAAATACTGTGGAAAAAACAAATGGAAATATATAGATCAAAGGACAATATTAGCTTAATATTCAGATTTTTTTAAGAAAATTGATTTTACCTCCATGTCTTTGTCACTGATGAACCAATTTACATCATCTTCTCCTAGAAAATAAAACAAATGTTACTTTTAGTGTCTTAAGCCACATACAGATAGACAATGGTTCTTCAGTTTATTAGTACTCTAGCTGGTATAAATGAAAAGTATAAGAGAAGGTAGAAATCTAAAGTGCTAAACATGTGAAATGCTCATGTAAGTTTAAAATGTTATTTTTCAGATTTTATTTATTTAAAATTGTGTTTATGCATATGAGTGTATGTGTCCATGGATGCCAGAAGAGGGTGTCAGATCTCTCTGGACCTGGAGCCCTTCCATGTGAGTCCTGGGAAATGAACTTTGGACCTCTGCACGGGCAGCAAGAGTTCTTAACTGATAAGCCTTCTTTCCAGCCCTAAAAATTTATCTTATTGTTTGTGGGACTCGGCTTTGAGCAAGCCAAACAAAGGCTGTGTGTGCATCTGCACATAAACATGTGCAGGGCATCTATGGGGGCGGGAGGATGTGGTACCCTACTCACCAGCACTCTCCCTTAGTCCTTTGAGACAGCCTCTCTCACTGGCATTGGACTCTGCCTCTGCTTACCACAATGCTAAGGTTACAGGTATGTGTGTGCCCATGCCCTACTCTATACATGGGTGCTGAGCGTTTCAACTCAGGTGCACCGACTGCTCTCACCCACCCGAGCCATCTACTCAACACTTCACGTAAAAGCACTCTTATCACTCTGAACAGTCATTCCTGTGCCCGTGAAGTAGGGATAATAGTATTTATACTATTTGCCCTGCCTACCTAAAATCTTCTGTAAGAATAAAATGAGATTTGTGAAAAAATGCTTTGTATCCCAAGTTCTATACAAATACAAAAAAAAAATTAATAAGCTAAGGACCCAACAGCAGATGCAGAAATAAATTTGCATCAACTTCCTTATTGACCAAGCAGAACTTTACTTAGAGGGGAAGTGCTCCAATGATCTCACACCTTTTACTTTTTCTAGACCCCAGACACTGGGACATTCCAAAACCTTTTGTAAACAAGCCTCAGAATCTTGTCTTTTGATCCTCTAGACTTTGCTACTGTGTGAAGTTGGTATAGAAACTGTGACACTCTCCATCTAAACTCTCCCAACAAGTTGCTCATTAATGAGTCCTCACAGCAGTGTCAGCAGACTACATCTTGTCCTCACTTACTCTGTCCAGTGGTGGAAAATTCACATGATCTCATTTACACCTAAGTTGGTAGAAGAGAAATTCTTCATCTCAACGTCAGCATTAACAATGTTTACTGGTTTTTCTAGATGACTTCCACTACAGCACCTTTGAAAGAATTAAATATGTATTTATTTGGTCTGTTTGTTTATGTGCATGCTGACATCTGTGTGCATGAGGTCAGAGGACAATTTGAGGGAGATGCTTCTCTTCTACCACCACATGGATTCCAGGACTCCCACCTGAGTCATCAAGCTTGCAGGCAAGCAAGCACCTTTACCTGCTGTTATTCCATCTTGCAGGTCTCCACTAAAACATTTTAAAAACAATGGCGCTTGAAAACTGGTCCACTTTGAATGTTAGAAACTTTGCATTACATTTACAACATCAAAAATAATGACATAAAGGAGCAAAACAAGAGGCCTAATATCCAGAGACTTCTGGGTGGAGTGATGCACGCAGGAGGCAGAGGAGGCAGGACTGCTGCCTGCTTTAGGGCAGCTTTGTCTATACAGTGAACACACAGCCTACATAAGTGAGCTTAGGCTAGCCACAGATGCAAAACTCTGCCTCAAAATAAAAACAAACCCCAAACCCCCAAATATCCATAAACCAGTAAATATTAATCTAAAAACATAACTGTAAAACTGGAGGACTAACAGCATTTTTCTGTGTCAGCTATTTCCTTTCCTTTGCACTGCTCTTTACAAACCTGCAAATGCCTCCTATTCCTTTGGTCCCTCTCCGGACAAGAAGGAAGGGACCTATGACTAATGCACACACTAAGGAGGTATCAACAAAGGACTAAAAGCCGAGTTATGATTTCCTCCTCCGTCTAACCTTACTACTTTCACCTATCTCAGAAACACAAATCAAGCTTGACTCGCTTCTCTGAAAAGAATTTTGAAGAGACATGAAGTAATCTACATTTTTTCAGGCCTACCAGGGTTAAGTGTCTAGAAACATATTTTAAAATAAAATACTTGTACCAAAAAAAAAATTATGGGGCTGCTTTACAAAAACATCAATCCATAGGCAAGCAGAGGCGCTGTGCTGCTGCTGATTTTCTTTGTGGAGTCTGGAGGCTGCACACATGTACTGGGAGTGAGGCTATATTAAATAGCAGCAGCCTCATTTCTTCATCCCACCATATTATTCTTTCATTCAAAAGATACAGGTAAGTAACATACGGGCTGTCATTTTTAGAGCTGCCCTATGTATCCCAGTGACATTCATCACTAAAATTTAATGACTTCTTGTAATCACTTTAATTACAAACTCATTTAATTTTTTCTTCTTTTTGGGGTGTGTGTGTGTGTTTGCACACATGCTTGTGCAGAGGGAGGCCTAAGGTAGAAATCTTTTGTCTTCTTCAATATCTCTCTACATCACTTTTTGAGACTTAGTTTCTCAGTGAACTGGGGGCTTACCAATTTGGCTAGAGTAGTTTCATCATGGAGACTCTGGGATCTGACTGTCTTCACCTCCCCAGTGCAGGGAATATAGGTGCATGCCACACTCAGGTTTTTACATGGGTGCTAGGGATTGAACCCAGGTCTTTATGCAAGCACTTTGTATAGGAAGCACTTTGCTGACCAAACCATTCCAACTCCACAAATTGATTTAATTTTGTTCTTAGAAAATTAAATGTAGGGTGGGCATAGTGGGTCATGCAAGTAATTCCAATACTTGGAAAGCAGAAACAGACAGATCTTTGTGAGGTTCAGGCCAGCCAAGGCTACACTGTGAGCCTGTGTCAACCAGACCAGACCAGACCAGACCAGACCAGACCAGACCAGACCAGAC
>NW_021604644.1:4331100-4337144 GCF_004785775.1 Grammomys surdaster
ACCAGACCAGACCAGACCAGACCAGACCAGACCAGACCAGACCAGACCAGACCCAACAAAAAATGAAGCACAGGGGTACACACCCTTGATTTTCATTCTTTTCAAGACTGTTTTAGCTACTCTAGCCCTTTGATTGTAGGTATATATTTTGGAGTAAACATGTCAATTTCAGTAAGAAGTCTGTTGGGATTTTGATAGGTATTGTTCTGAATTCACATAGCAGGTTATTATAATACTAAGTCTCCATATAAACTGATACATCTCTCAATTTACTTTGGCTTAAGTTTTCTTGGTAATGCTTTTCCAGTTCTTCATTATATGCTTATAAAATATAAGTGACTTTTATACACTCATATTACATTGTGTAAATTTGTTGTGGTCACTTAGATTTAGAAGCTTATGTTGCATGCTTCTGTCAATTTTCAATATACATGGTTCATACCACCTGTAAGTAAATATAGTTTTACTTCCTCCTTTCTTAAAATTTTTATTCATTTGTACACACATATACATACACTTGTATGAGGAGGTCAGAGGACAACTTGTGAAAGTTGGTTCTTTCCTTCAATCACGTGGGTCCCAGGAGTCTATAGCTCAAGTTCAGTGGTAGGCTTGGCAGCAAGTGTTTTACCTCTGTAACATCTTGTTTGTCCTGGCTCTCTCCCTGGCAATTCACATGCCTTTCTTTCTCTTACGTTTCTGATTCTCAGAGGATCTCCTGCAGAAGGATGTTAAATGTAGGTGGTGAAAGCAAATCTTTACCCACTTCCCAATCTTAGGAAATAAAATAAGTTTTCTTTTACAACTGCATATGCTGTTTTTTATCCATTTGCCTTCCTTCCTTTTCTTCTCCTATATATACTGTTTTTTATGAAAATTTTATAACTGAAGAAATTTCTTTCTATTTTTAGTTTGCTGAGTTTTTAATACAAACAGGTGGTGAATTTTATCAAATGCCATTTTTTTGCAACAAGTTTCCTATTTCTTCCTGAATGGCCACAGTAATTTAGTTTCTTTCTTTCTTTTTTTTCCTATTTCTTCCTGAATGGCCACAGTAATTTAGTTTCTTTCTTTCTTTTTTCTTTTCTTTTTTCTTTTTTTTGAGATAGGGTTTCTCTGTGTAGCCCTGGCTGTCCTGGAACTCACTCTGTATGCCAGGCTGGCCTTGAACTTAGAAATCTGCCTGCCTCTGCCTCCCAAGTGCTGGGATTAAAGGCGTGCGCCACCACTGCCCGGCAGTAATTTAGTTTCAAACATCAAGCTGAGTCTTTATTTTAGAAATAACTGGATTAATAATGTAGTATTTTTAAAGAACAAGTACTTTACATAAGTAAGACTTTTATATATGCATGCATTCATGAAGAATTGTAGGTTGGATGTGAAATGATCCCTGGAAGCCATGGTTTGAACACTTAGAAGCCAGTATTGGGAGGCTGTGTATGACTTTAGGAGGAAGGGGCAGAAGTGGGTCACTGTGGGCAGGCTTCTGGAAGTTATGCATATTTCAGTCCAGGCCTGTCCTCCCTCTCTGCTTTCTGTCTAATGTCACATGAAGAGCCACCAGGGACAGAACTGCTGGGCCATCATTTTTAAGTAATGGACTTAAAAATCCCAAAACCATGAGCCAAAATAAGTATTTCTTCTTCTAAGTTGTTTCTATTAGGTTCTTCATGATACAAAAGTAACTAACATAGGAATATTGATTTAGAGTTTCCTTATGATATCTTTGTGTGGTTTTGATAGTGGCATAAGACTGGACTCATAAGAATTGAGAAAAAATTGTGTCCTTCCTTAAACATGTGATTGAATTCACCAGTTATCTGGGTTTGGCTTTGTGGGTCAGGAATTTTACTTGTAGAAAAATCTTTAAAAAAAAAAAAAGATTTATTTTATGTATGTGAGTACACTGTCGCTGTCTTCAGACACACCAGAAGAGGGCATCAGACCCCATTACAGATGATTGTGAGTCACCATGTGGTTGCTGGGAATTGAACTCAGGACCTCTGGAAGAGCAGTTAGTGCTCTTAACTGCTGAGCCATCTCTCTCTCCAGCCCTAGAAAAATCTTTAAAAAGGAATTCTATTTCTTTAGTATATATAGATCCCTCTATATTTCTCTTTCAATAATTGGGCCAATTTTAGTAATTTGTGACTTTTAAATAATTTTTCTTTATAGAATTTGTATTTCAGTTCATTTAGCAAAAGAATTTCATTTACATATTATTTAGCAGTCTCATTTGTTTCTTTTTATTGTAACTTTTTTTGTTTGTTTGCTTGTTTTTTTGAGACAGGGTTTCTCTGTGTAGTCCTGGCTGTCCTGGGACTCACACTGTAGACCAGGCTGGCCTCGAACTCAGAAATCCGCCTGCCTCTGCCTCCCTTTGCCTCCCAAGTGCTGGGATTAAAGGCGTGTGCCACCACTGCCCAGCTTTATTGTCACTTTTATTAAGACAATTTCATACAAGTATGTAGTACAGATTACTATCATCCCACTCTCTCATTTCCTGCCCTTTCTGACAAGTCTCCCAGGACAAGCCCACTTCCCTCATCCTTATCTTTTTGTTTTGTTAGGACTATCTGTGTGTGACCAGAAACTACTGGAGCCTAGCAGCCTAGATTCAATAGACTACCAGGTGATTCTAAATCTTATCAAGCTGACAACTGAGATTAATTACCACAGCTAGCTTCCAACTTGTGTCTCAGCCTCCCATTGATGAGGTCACAGGCATGTACCACGATAGTGAGTAACTAAGTTTTTTAAAAAGGCAAAAAACCCAACAGGCAGTGGTGGCGCATGCCTTTGAATCCCAGCACTTGGGAGGCAGAGGCAGGTGGATCTCTGTTAGTTCAACTTGGCTTACAGAGTGAGTTACAGGACAGTTAGGGCTGTTTTGAGACAGAGAAACCCTGTTACAAACAAACAAACAAACAAACATGAGCAAAAGCCCAATATTATTTGGGAAAATAAGCCATTTAACAAAAAAGTACTCACTTCTACAAACGAGTAGCTAATTTATGACAATGCCCAGTCTTTTTTGTGAAGTAGCTTGTAAAACTAAGTTTGTAAATTCCTTCATAACTATGAATTCATATAACTATATAGAGTGAGCTAGTAAGGTGGGCAGGGGAGGGAAGCCAATGATTAGCATAAGCCTGCAATCCTCAAGAACCAAAATCTGAGTCTTTCCCAATATTTACTTTTAATTTGCACTGTAAAGCCAAATTTGACTGCTCCGAAACAGCACTCTTCCACCACTGAGAAGATAGTAAAAATTTCAAGGATACAAAAAGAACCCAGGTGGCAAAGGTCAAATGCATGCCTATTAGCCTATTAAAGAGCACAGGGTAAGATTTTCACCATTATAAAAGTAACAGCTTAAGAGTTGTCACCCACTCTCCCTTTCTGAAACTCACACTTGTCATGTTTCCCGCCTCTGCGCTTGCTCATCATCTTTCTAACTTCCAACAATGCTCCCCTCTTTGCCCATCCCCATCAAGTTCAAATCTCACCTCTATAACTATAGGCTCGGGTCCTCAAAGTAAATATGAACATATAAATATTCAATGCCTTTCTTCTTTGGTGACTTACTTTTCCGGCTCTTGTTTTCCTTTGTGATCTTTTCCCTCTCATCAGTATCTTGTATGCTCTATGCTTGCCTTCTTTCTCCCAGTGTATGCCAACATGCCCATAATGCTAACTAGCAAATCTGCCCTTCCAAGCCAGGTCTTTTCTTTAGTTTCTTATACAGTCCAAATCTCTATGGGAGATTTGAAATTAGACATGTCATAGGTAACTCAGATCCAAAGCATTAAAAGTTCTTTGTTCCTTACTCTTGAAAGCTCAGGGTAGACTGCTTGCCGAGGATTCAGCACTGGGCTTAATCCTCAGTACTGTAAACTAATAAACAACCAGACATATAAAACAAAAAGCCGCCTAGTTTTCCTTTTCCTCCTGATATTTGATATTCAACAACTTGTACCAAATCTGTTTTTCCCAGTCACAAACCCTCAACTCTTCTCTCTTACCTAGATCATAAGATTAGTCACCAGATCCTATAAATTGCTTATCCTAAATTGCCTTAATACTATTATTTTAGCTCAGGGCCACTTAGTTTTTGACACAGATCATTAAAATAACTTCTCTTCATTACCACAAATTCCATCCTATTCTACTGTTATTGGAATAAAACAGAAACGTGAACACATTCGATCTTGAAGGTCTCTTGCTGCCAATCAGACATATGTTCGAAGACAGACAGTAGTACAATGCAACACTGCCCATGATTTAGTCCTTATTTTTGTGGTTCCCACCATTTCAGCTAGATCCAGAAATTTCTTCAGTGTCCTACTATACCCTGCCAGTATGCTTTCACTTGTATTCTCCAGAACCTCTCAAGACTCTCCACCCATTTCATTTACTGGGTACTTGGACTAGCCTTGAAAGTTCTCTATTCTATTACTGCTACCTGTTACTTCTTCAAAATTAGAGAGGATCAATCACAACTCTTACATTCTGGACCTGAACTGTGGCATTTCTCTTTGTAGCTTCCAAATACCAAAGTATGACTACATAGTTATCCGGGGGTACTGATATCTCCTTAATAAATTAACTAAAGGTGCTGGTGAGATGACACAGTAGTTCAGATATTTGCTACTCTTCTGGAGTATGATTCTCAGCACCCACATCAGGTGGTTCACAACTGCCTGTAACTCTAGCACCAAGGGATCTGATAGCTTCCTTCTGGACTCCTGTGACATCTCCACTCAAATGTGCACATACCCACACATACATGCAACTAAAGTAAAAATAAAACTTCAAAAACCAACCAATAAGCAAACTAAGTAACGTTTCTATTCCCACTGTTTCCCTAATGATAGTGTAAAAGCTCATTCATTACCTGCATCTTTTAGACTACTATGCATTTAAAGCCCTAAATTAAGGGTTCTACTAAGAAATAATTTGTTCTTTTCTATGTCAAAGCTGTCTGTGGGCTGAAACTACATGTTTTATCCATGTATTCACTGATCACGGTATCTTGTATAATTAAAATTAGAAAAAGAAATCACATTTAATCATATATACTATTGCATGAATAAGCACTATTCTGAATTTAGACATGTAGCTAGTACGTAATTTAATTGCCTGTTGATATACAGTAAATGTTTAGTAAGATAGTTAAGAAACTGGCTAAGAAAGAATAGAATTTTTAAGAGAAAAACTTTAAAGAATTCAACAGAACTTAAAAAAAAAAACCCAATCATCATTATTGAATAATAACACTGAGAGAGGCCCAAGATCTACATAAATTGTAAGATAACTGCACATTTATAGATAACTGTGCCTGTGCTTAAATGTAGATTAAAGATCACAAAGACAAAGATATTGTGTTCATTTGTCATATCCTTCCCTGAGCTAACTCTACTACACCAGAGCCCCCCTGGGAGCTTCTCACTTCTAATAAGCAACGGAAACAGCCGCAAGTGAACTTAGGATTCCCGACTTCAGCAGCAGCATCTGTTACTTCAACGGAAACTTTTGACAAACACACAATGCCACACTAAACCCCTGAGGGCACAGCCATTTTATTCACTTGCATTCTTCTCAAACTGTGCACTTGTGTGCGCGCTCTATCTCTCCCTTTTCCTCATAGTTATGATTTTTCATTTTAACACCAGGCAGATATCAATCAATTTAATCATTATAATTTTGTGCTATATAACTGGCAACTGTTTAGGAAAAACAAATTTTAACATAAGAGTTTATAAGAAAGAAAATATTCATCTTATTTTAATCATATTAAATTTACCAGAAACAGCCTATACTTAAAATTATGTGTAAAGGATAAATGAAGATTTGACTTTTCTTTTTTTAGAGACAGAGGAAGAAGAAGAAAGAGGAAATAAGCACAGGTGCTTAGCTTGGGGTTACAAAGAGTTCTTCACAGTTTATACATAAAAAATATATTTATATATATTTATATATTTTTATATAAAATATAAAAGTCTATTGCCAGAGGGAATGGACATAAAGACAATTATCAAATA
>NW_021604644.1:4337154-4351027 GCF_004785775.1 Grammomys surdaster
AAAAGTCTATTGCCAGAGGGAATGGACATAAAGACAATTATCAAATATCCTCCAATCCCTAAGCCCTAATATTTCATCAGTGAACTACCAGGTTAAGAGATTCTTATTTAGAAATTGAAGCTGGGCATGGTCACTCAGACCAGTAATCTTAGCCGCTGGGAGGTATATACAGGAAAATCAGGAGTTCAAGGTCATCCTCAACAAAATAGAAAGAATGAAACCAGCAGCGGTTGTTCAAGACCTTGTCTAAAATACAAACAAATACCTAAGAACAAGCAACAAAATCAATTCTAAGCAATAGAAGCAAAGTAAACAAAACCAACAGTCAACAGTACAGTGGGATCAGGAAGTCTTTTTTCTTGTAAGATGTCAGCAAAATACTCCTCCTACTAGTAAAAGGTATCAATAATGAATACCTGATTTCCATTCCACATCCCCCCACCTCCCTGCCTAGAATATCTGTAAAAACTTAAGCACAAATAAAAATATTAATCCAGAGACTCCTTTTTAAAAGGCTTTGGAGGTGGGGGGCTGGAGAGATGGCTCAGCGGTTAAGAGCACTGACTGTTCTTCCAGAGGTCTTGAGTTCAATTCCTAGCAACCACATGGTGGCTCACAACCATCTGTAATGGGATCTGATGCCCTCTTCTGGTCTGTCTGAAGACAGCTTCAGTGCACTTATATACATAAAATAAATATATTAAAAAAAAAAAAAGGCTTTGGAGGTGAGGTGTAAGTAGAGGCTGTAGAAAATGTGTCAGCCCTGTGCTGGTGTGGGCCCTAGCAATCTGGAAAGTATTCTTTCATTTGTTCTATTTCTTTGAACACTTCCTTGTCTCCTTCCTACCCCTTTTTTAGTACAGTGTCTGATTCTGTACTCACTCTCTCCTTGGTAGAACAAGTCACCAAATCTTTCTCTAGATGTTAGATCAAATATACCTAGGTTGACATTTATGATTTTTCTTTTTGTGACAGAACCCAGGGTCTTAAGCATGTTGATATAAGCCATTATATGTATAACATATCCAAAGCAAAACTCATCTTTATGACTTTACCTTAAAAGGGCTCATATACTTTCACCCTTGTATAGCTCAAATGTAGCTTTCATTTCAACCCAATAATCACTCACTATCCAAACAGCTTAAGTTCCACAGTATATTTTTTTCCTTGTCTGTGTAGGGCAGTTAAGTTTTCTATTTTCTTATAGTCTTCAGAAGTTACTTATCCCCTAAGACTGAAGGCTGTTTGTTCTGTTGGTATACTATCAACTTCATTTACATACAGGACAGATTTTTCTCTAACTATTTTATATTTCATTGTGAATTTTTATCATGAGCTTTATAAAAAACTCTTAACAATACTAAAATAATATATAAAAACAAAACAACAGCAATGAAATTGGTATTAGACTGACTGTTCAACTAAAGAATTATCTCAAATCTTACCATTGACTTATTCACTCAACAAATATTTAGTTAGCTATTTCCACATAGCAGACAACATTTTAGGTGCTCAGAATATGTCAGTGAATCTTTAATAGGACTTAAATTTTAGTGGGGGGAGAAAACCAATACATAACAAAAAGTAATAAATGATGCATGGCATGGAGTCATAAGCACTTTGAAAAAACAGTAGAGCATGAAGCAGAAACTTAGTGTGTTGGGTATGGGTTACAATTTTATGTAGAGTGGAAAGTAGGTTTCACCAGCATTTAAGTAAAACTTATGGAAGATGACAGAATCAAGACATGCATTTCTAGGTAAGAGCATTCTAAGCAGTAGCAAGTGCCATGGCAAAGTGCTTATGGGACAGCAGTGTGCAGTGTGGCTAGAGCAGCGAATGAAGGGCTGCAAGGTGAGGCCAGACAGGTATAGGCACACCTTTATAAGGCTCATTATACAGACTTGGGCCTTCACTGTTAGTCAAAGGGTTGTCACTGGAGTACAGTGAGCAGAGACACAATTTGACTTGTAAAGAATTACTCTGCTGAGAATAAAAATGGAGGCAAGCCAAGTATGTGAGTAGGGGACAAGTTAAGAAGTTCTGCAGTAGTTCAGTCAATAAACAATAGGGCTCTGATCAAGCTAGATGAATGAGAATTACAGTAATACACTGAAGGTAAAGCTGACAGCTAACATCTGTGGGAGAATTCCATATAAACATTAAAAGAATTGAGTCAAGGGCGACTCCTTAGTGTTTGACCTAAAAGGAGGGGATACTGTAACAAACCCGGCAAATAACATGTCAGGGGAATTAAGTTTAGTTTTGGATAGGCTATATTTGCAATAGTATTAGAATATTGAAATGAAGAAGTGGCTATTGAATCTGTGAATCTTAAATTTAGGAGACAAAGAACTGGAAATAGAAATTGCCCAATAGAGGAATGGGGATAATATTCAGCCTAATTCTGGGACCAAGGGACTGAATACAAGTCAAGCAGAAGAGTAAGGATTGAAATCAATGAGGTGAGAGCAAATCTGAGCAGGAGGAGCCATGTATTTTGGCTGACCCCAGACAATGTATCTAAAGTCAGATAAGGCCTGAATGCTGACTTTAGACTTACTAACAAAGCCACTGGTGATCTCAGGAGATGGATGGAATGTGACAAAAACTTGACTGAAAAGAGAACTGAAGGAAAGAACTCATAAACAATAAGGCTGTCTGAGAAGTATGATCCCCAACTCTAAATACTGGTAACCTATCAAGTATAAAAGTTGCTTCTTCTACCATGGCACCAAGTGACCCTATGTGTGTGTGTGTGTGTGTAATTCATGGCACCAAGTGACCGTGTGTGTGTGTGTGTGTGTGTGTGTGTGTGTGTGTGTGTGTGTGTGTGAGGAATTCAGGTACTACTTGAACAGCCAGCTCCATAGGTGACTCACACAGCAATTTAACTCTAGGAAAAATACATGATTAAATTGTCCTTAAATTCCAAAATCACAAGCCAGACAGAGGTGTCATACATCTTTAATTACGTACTTGGGAGGCAGAAATAGGTGAATTTCTATGAGTTGGAGGCCAGACTGGGGCTACAGTACAAATTCCAGGAAAGCAGGGTATGCAGAGAAACTTTGTCTCCAAAAACAAAAACCAAAAAAATTCCAAATACAAGTATCCATTAATGTACCTATAATAATTTTTACTTATATAAGCTGAGACTGTTGGAAAGTACTCAAAAGGCATGAGATTAAAATTATATAAAACCATGTTCAAAGGAGAACTTACATTTTTTGATATAAATGTACAACACTAGACCTAAAGAACATGTCTTTACAAATCCCCACTAAGAGACCCTCCCCTAGGTAGAAAGTCAAGATTGGAACAGGAAACAGTACATAACAATACATGTTGCTAACAGTCACTTCTACAAGGTTATCTCCTTTTATCATACAGTACATTCAAGTACTAATGTGAACTCTGCTCTACTTCTAGTACAGAACTATCCTTGATTTAGCTATGATGGTATATGAGGAGCAATGCCAGTCAATGCGATACTATAAGAATAATGCATCACATCTGCAGTTGTGCTTCCTCAGGGCAAGTCACCATGGGGCAGAGACAAGTTCCATTTACTTTCTTATATCTTAGCACTTGTCTAGTGTCCACTATATAGTAGGGCTTCCACAAATATTATTTGAAAAGTTTGAAGAACTAAATGATTCTTAAAAAGTCATTTTATTTAAATGTTTCTTTTACATACTTTATTAATTCATACTGGATATGTGTGGGTGCACACATGAGGTGCAGGTCACAGGACAAGTTGCAGGAGTTAGTTCTCTCCTTCTATGTGGGTCCTGGGGCATGTCAGCAGGTGCCTACCTGTTAAGCCATATAGCTGGCCCTATACTGATCTTTACAGATCATTAGTATCTTTCAGGGTACTGGTTACGCTTGCACATACATGAGCAGCAACTGACAACTGTGTGATCAGTTTGTAACTTACTAAACTATCAGGGTGAATACAATTTTGATTCTGAATAGCATTCAAAAAGAGTAATGTAGCTCTTTATGGAGCACATGGAGTAGTTAGATAAATCTATGACCTTCCAGCTGTAAGACCAAGATGTCAAAGAAAAGACAAAGCACAAAAAGAGAAAAGAAAACGTCAGGAAACAGATTAAGAAACTATTTCTAAATATCTCCAAATAAAAAAGTGGCGAAACTATTGTGCAAGGAAGCAGTTGGTGTGGACTAGCTTCTTCACAATACATTCCATGATGCATGCTAAATATTTCTTGAGATTTCAATTTCCTATTTGTGAGCATGAAATCTAGTCATCACATAATCTCAAAAATAAATCCCCCAAAACAGCTTTAAAAGTATCTGCTTCCTCAAAGTCCCCAGACAAAAGCCAGTCACTCCAGATCCAGGGACTTTCTCTGTTAATTTTAGTAGCCTTCAAAATCTCTTTAAGTTCCAACTCATACGACAGAGGGTACACGTTAAGACAATTTTGATAATAGAACCTTCAAATTACAAAGGAAAAAATTTTAATTATATTTTAATTTTGTACATAGAAATACATGCGAAATATTTGTCAGATATTCAGTTCATACCCCCTGAGAATACATACTAACTTCCACTTCAGAAAAGACAATGTCTATTTATAATCCATGTGCAGTATGCACTGTTGAGGCCTACTAGGCAGGGTTTTAAGGCTGTTTTTTTTTTTTTCAACAAGGCTCACAAGTCCTGAGGTTAAATACACATGAATTAAGGATGTTTAATCCAACTTAAGATACCATCTTTTCATATTTAAAGCAGTTTCCCTTAAACAGGAAAAATACAAAATACAGCTCATGAGCTATCTCTGAAAATAAAGCTTATACAGGCTAATTAATATAAACTTTAAAAAAAATCACTTAGACTCATATGGTGTTTACTCTCATTTCTTATATGTACTTATGTATTAAAAGCAAACTATTTAATGGAACAGAAAGCTGTATAAACAAAAAATCCTCTTGTCATATGTTTAGAGACATTTAACAAAAACCCATGCTGAGCTGTAACTAGGGGTAACTGAGTAACATATGAAAGTGTAGTTTTTGGTGTGTGTACACACAAAGCACTAGTATGCACATACACAGAGAAATAAACAGTTAAACAGCTTCTACCTGTTTTGTGTATTTCCTTTCAGATTTTGTCCCCTAGAGCTTTGGCCTCTGTTGCTGTCTAACTTGAATTCACAAAACTCAATGGCTCATGGTTTTCAAAGCTCAGAACAAAGTCGCTTTCTCTCTCTCTCTCTCTCTCCGCTTTTTGGTGGGTACAAGTATGGGGACCACAGGAACAGTTAAATTCATGGCATGGCTGGTCTACCACACAGTCGGGGGAATTCTTTAAATAGAGCCTGTCACTCTCTTGGTCCATCAATGGGATTTCCTCCTCGAACTGCTGATTCGTTCAGGTACACAACAGAGGAAATTTCAGTTAACCTTTGTTTCACCCCAGGGAAAAATCTGTCTGAAAGTATAAAATGAATAGATTAAAAAAAAAAATAAGCTGCTCAGCCCCACGGCTGTTCTCTTAGTGAGCACTGCAGCTTAAGTTAAACAGCAAGCAGAAAGGGACAGGGGAGTGCTGCATTCCCAATGGAAATGCAAAATACAGGGTATCCAGTAGGTCGGACTTTATTTTGATGACTAAACCAAACTAACTGTCCTTTCTGTTAAATCAACCTGAAATCCTTCTTCTGATAATCTTACGAGTCAGATTTTTCTTATGTCACCAAATCACTAAACTGCTGTAATCTGAATGTCTCTAACCAAACTCTATCTCCAATCTTCTTTAAAAAAAAAAAGGAAAAAGAAAAAATTTCAAACAAAACTTGTGAAATTTAAGCAGTAACAGGATGCCAGATGAGAAAAAGGAATCAGATAAATGAGAATCCTGTTGAACTCTCTTCTATTATTCCTTTCAAAATAAAAAAAATTTCAGGGAGGAGGGAGACACAGAGAATCCATTTGAAAGCAACAGAGTTCTTGGAGAGGCTGGAGTTGGCTCTATAGATGTAGGAAGTCACAGGGTAAGGATGAACACAGAGAAAACGTAAGTTAAACTGTTTGTGATGTTATGAGGTTAAGATAATTTAGCTTATAGACCACTGAAAATATGAAGGTAAATTTTGAGGTATGGTGGGTGATATAGGATACACACTTCTACCAAATTATTCCTGAACCTAGTGAAACAGAAAGGCTATTGTGTTGCCAATACCCTTTATACATTTAACATATTATAATTACAATATGTTGACTATAAGCTATTGGAGCAAGAATCTAAATAAAAAACAAGACCAATTTCACCTCAATGACCAATATCATTTTTTCATAAAAATAGCAACAAAAAGATTTATTGCATTGACTTATTTTTCTTACCAGATTATGAACATAGACTATTTTTAATCAACATGCTGTACACTGATGGAAAGGCGTGATAATTTCATGTTGATCTACACTGTCAATGGTCAAATGAGGTTTCTTTATGTTAAGAACCTCACCCCCTGCCTAAGTTAATTGAGATTGTAAGTGTATCTAAAAGAGGAAAACCACCAAAATTTCCCATTTTGTGGTAGGCACTTAACACAATGTCCTGCATTTCTACCCTGTTGCTGTAAATGAGCAGATTTCAATCTCTGTATATTCTATAGTATATACAGGACACATTTTCTTGACACATTCACCTGTCAATGTACATCTTGGTTGGTTACTTTGTCACTGTAAATAATGCTTCAATAAATAGTAGAGTACAGATAGCATTCTGACATAGATTTTCTTGGATACACACACACACACACACACACACACACACACACACACACACACAGAGGCATATACAAATCTGGTAATTTTACTACTATCCATTTTTTGAGGGGGAGGGAGGTTTCGAGACATGGTTTCTCTGTACAGCCCTGGCTGTCCTGGAACTCATTCTGTAGACCAGGCTGGCCTCGAACTCAGAAATCCACCTGCCTCTGCCTCCTAAGTGCTGGGATTAGAGGCAACGCGCCACCACTGCCTGGCTCCATTTTTTAAATAAAAAAGCCTGTATATATCTAAGTAACAAAATTGCCAGATTTTACTGTTAGCTTTTTTTAATATGGAAAAAAGGACTATAAAATTATATACTATAATCACATGACAAAACAGCTCACTCCCCTTCCCATCTGTGATTGTGTATGAACCCAGAATTTTATATTTACTACCTCTCTTCTGTGTCCAATTATGTAACCAAATAAGGCAGAGTAAGAGTGTGGCCCTATGAAAGCTATATAAATTACAACCTGGGAAATTGCATCATTAAAGAAACTGAAAACAACACAGACTACTGTACAACCAGAACACACTAAAGCATACCTCCTGTTTTGAGTTACAATTTGAACTAGAGTGTTAAAACAGCTAATGTGGCCTGGCAAGATGGCTCAATAAGTAAAGATGCTTGCCACCAGGTCTGACCCTGGGGACTTGCATGATGGAAAAAATGTCTTCTACCTTTCATATTCCATAGCATGGATGCCATTCTGTATGTATGCATGTGCACATCTGTGCATGAGAATACAACATACACTCATGAATCAAAAGTATATAAACAGGCAGTATATGCCATTCCAAGATGTGTGTGATAGCTGAGCTTTAAGTTTGATTCTTTTCTATAAATGTGAACAGTAGCACTCATAAAACACTTTAGAGTTTCATTTACAATTTTTCTTTCCTCTCTTGTAATCTCAATGACATGTTAGTTTTTTAAACATTGTCCAATGGGTTAAGACATTAGAATGTATTCTATGAAAAGTATGTCCTAAATTATTTTTGTTTTTCAGTTTGGGTAAATTTGATCTCTCAATTCATTGGGATTTTACACTTACTGTTAAGTGTATCCAGAGAAGTTTTATTTCTGAAAATATGTATTTTAGTTTTAAATGTTCCATTTAGTTCTTTTATAGTTTTTTCTACATGGAGGTTTTATATTTATTTTATTATATGCTTACTTTACATCCTTGAACAAGGTCATAATATTGGCTTTAAAATCCTTGCCTGCTAATACTAAGTTTGGTCATCACAGAGTGATTGATTACTGAATGTCTCTTAAGCATGCATCACATTTTCCAGTTTCTACATATGTTTGGTAATTCTGAATTGTGGCTTAGATATGAACAAGACTTTGTAGAGACTATGTATTCCATTTTATTCCTCTGAAGAGTGTTGATGATTTGTTAAAGGATCAAACATCTGGCAAACATATACAGGCAGAATTTGGTGTCTCTTTATATTGACTCTCCTTCATTTTTAAGTAGGCAGTTTTCTGATTTCTCAAACCAGTAAAACTTGGAATTTACTTGTTGGTCCTAGTCACCATCATGCTTAATCAATTAGTGACTAACTTCACGTTAAAAAGCTGTATAAAACCAGGAAGTTTATCTAATGCAGTTGCTTTATTGCAAGTGTTGACTTTCTACAAGTTTCTGATTGATTTGTTTCTAGTATCTTCAGATGTATAAGTATGAAAGTACTCTTTTTTAGCTATGCATTTACATAGAAACAATTGCAACTTATGTATTAAGTGTTATATGTATTAATACATATGCTATAATATCTTGACTACTTTATAATTATCTGTGGGAAGGTTGGTCCTTTCTATTTTTATCAGAAGAGGAACTTTGAGATGAAAAGATGCACAGTGCTAGGATCTTTTACAAAACCTTCCACTCTGTTTACTTAGCTTCACTGAGGTAGGATTGAGTCTATGGTTTTCAGTGTTTTGGTGCTGGCACACTTAAACACAATATATTTTGTACAATTATTATCAATGAACAATGGAACAAGGAAAAATGAAAATCAATCAACAAGCACTAGAAAGTTCCAAAGAGTTGGAGAAGGTTCTTTGGGCTGGAGTGACTAGCAATTTAAGAAACCTTGTTTTCTTTCTGGAGGCAAATAGATCTACCCTTGCTTGGTTCAGAATCTGATGCATTATGTATAGGCTCACAGTTGCTCTAACTGATCCATTCTCATGTCCTAGATAAGATACTCTAGTCGTGGTTTTTATTATTCAAGGATCCCATATTGACTGTGAATTCTTTTCATCAGAGAAAATTTTACATTTTAGTTCTCTGGGCAAATTAATTATAGTTTACTATTTTAGGCCACCTTCTAAATTCCTAGGATAATTATATGAGATTCTAATTTCCAAAACATTCATTTGCAAATAGCTCATGAATACTACCCAATTTCCCAAAAGGCAGGATGAAAATGAGCACCCTAAATGGTGGGGAGGCAATTAACATCTACTGAGGGACTGCTAGGTGAATGGCTCTATAGTAAGTGTTTTATCTTGCCTAATCTTCTCAATTACTCCATGACATGGATATTATTACCATCTATTTACAGATAAGGAAAGTGAGGTTCAAAAGCTGGCCAAGGTCACACAGTAGGTTACGTGTAGAGGATGAATTCAAATATTTAAACTTTTTTTCAAAACTGAAATCATCATACTTCTCATCTTCTATTTGAATTTACTTTTATTAGTATATATTGAATTATATAAAATAATGAATTGCATTGACATTTTCATAATGCATACAAAGTACTTTGATTATAGTTGTCTTTCACACATTGCCATCTGCTGTCCTGCCTCCTGATGCCCTTCACCTTTTTAAACAGTCCTTTTCTATTTTCAGTTTTGACTACACTGAAATTAAGCAATTATAAACTGTTTTCACCAAAGAAAACAAATGTCATTATGATCAAAAAAACAAGCTGTAGAATGGGAGGCGATTTTTGCCCAACAAATAAAAGATTCCTGTCAAGAACATGAGTCATCCCTGTGACTTAGTGACATAAATATAAAACTACTAAGCCCAAAGTAGACAGGCCCTTAAGAAGATACTGATGTGACTCACAAAAATATAAATGGTATTTGACTTCATTTAGTTATCTGGTAAATGGGTATTAAACCTATAGTAAAATGCTACTACTCACCTACCACAATGTAACTAAGAAACTTCACAGATAAGATGTTGACAGGGCGTAGATAATGGAAACTCTAGTACATTGGTATGTTACAAACTGGCACAAATGCTTTGGAAAAAGCATTATCGTAATGCACTAAAATGGAGGATAGGTATGAAAAGCAATCAATACTACTTCTCAATGTACACCTAAAAAGAAGCACAAAATATTCATGTTAAGAGAAACATCACGCCGGGCGGTGGTGGCGCACGCCTTTAATCCCAGCACTTGGGAGGCAGAGACAGGCGGATTTCTGAGTTCGAGGCCAGCCTGGTCTACAGAGTGAGTTCCAGGACAGCCAGGACTACACAGAGAAACCCTGTCTTGAAAAACCAAAAAAAAAAAAAAAAAAAAAGAGAAACATCACTAGCAAAGTCAAAATGTCCAAACAGAAAGGAGGATAAACTGGTAGTCATAGAATGAAAGATCATACATCAACAAAAGCAGACAAACAAAAAGACTATGTAGTATTTTATATAGAAATCCTAAACTAGCTGTCCTCTGTTAATTCTATTAATATTTATCTTGGGGTAGGAAGATGGTTCAGTGAGTAAAATGACTGTCACTCAAGTGTGAGCATAGAGTTCAGATCCCCTAGCACCCATGTAAAAATCAGGCAGGAATGCTGGTCATCTGCAATCATTTAGGAGGCACTGATGTGGAGTCTCTGAGGTAAGTTATCTAGGTAGACTAGCTAGAATTAGCAGGTTCTAGGTTCTTTGAGAGAATCTGCCTCAATTAAAAAAAAAAAGATTATGGTGGACACCTGATGTCAACATGTATACATGTGCATCCCCTACCACACACATCGACACTCAAAGTTATACAAGATCATGTTAATATAAACATATGAAGCCGACACCTATCCTATCGTTACATAACAGCATGTGTATTCACAGTAAGTATACACTAGAACAGCTAAGAGTCTGCAGGTAGTGCCATGGGAAGATGACTCAGTAGGACAAAGTGCTTTCTGTGCAAACCTGATTACTTAAGGTCAGAACCTCAGAATCTATGTAAAAGAGAGATGCAGTAGCCTAAATGTCTGCAATCCCAGCATGCTCCTACAGAGAACACTCTCCTGAAACTTGCAGACTAGCTTGTCTAGCTTATAAAGAGGCCCTGTCTCAAACAATGTGGAAAGATGAGAACCTACACAAAAATGTTCTTTGAATTCCTACATGCATGCACGCATACACACACACACACACACACACACACACACACACACACACACACACAGTATTAAATACATAGAAATTTTTGTTAAAAAAGACTATAGGAAAAGACATTGAACAGGAAAAACATGAATAGATCTCATACTGGCTCCTAAAAATTTAGTGATTCTGAAGATTATCCTGTAGCAGGAATCAGAATATCAGAATCAGCAAGTTTTTCTTAAATAGTTAGGTAGCAAACATTTTAAGCTGGTTCTGCCACTCTAGGCTGAAAGTACTCATGAACACCATGTACAACTGGGCATACCTATTCCATAAAAGTTTTACTTTAATAAAAACAGTGAAACTTGTCTATAAGCCATGCTCTAGCAAGCGTTGATGTACAGATATACTCATATATGTACACCAAAAACACTTTGTTTATCACTGCAAAACCTAACAATTTAAAGGTCTACCAATGAAAGAATAAATTCATTGACAAACTGGTCATAAATAGAATGCAGCTGTGTATTGTTTAATGACAAGGGCACATTCTGAGACAATAGGTGTGTTCACTGTGGTGTAAACATTGTAGAGTGTACTTACACAAACATAGTTTATAAAGGACTCCTGATGTAATCATGATGTTTCATATATTTGACTATATGTGTGTGTATGTATGTGTGTAATATGTGTGTGTGTGTGAGTGTGTGTGTGTATATTATAAAAGGAATGAATCTAGGGCTAGCTAGATGGCTTAGTAGGTAAAGATGCTAATGGCAAGTCTGACAATCTAAGTTCAATATGTATTCTGTGGCAAATATGTGCCCAAATACACATGAACATGCACATGCACACACACATAAAGTGAACTAGGCCTAGAAATGTGGCTCAATGGTAATGTATTTGTCTACCATGTACAAAGTCCTGGGTTTGATCTCCTACACCCCATGGGTTAGGTATGTTGGTCTATTTCTGCAGCCCCAACACTTGTGAAGTGGAGACAAGATCCAGAATCCACTTCATTCTTCAATATATAAAATTAGATGCCAGCCCGGCATGAAAGAGATCCCACTTCAAAAAAATGAAAAAGAAACAAAAGAAACCACAGGCACTACTAGTAACCTTAATGAGTCTTCTAGATGGGTGCAAACTGAAGAAAACGTCAGAAGAATGTTTACAAGTAGGATCAATTTATATAATGTTTGAAAATATGCAAAACAATACTATACATATTTAAGTACATAGTAAGGAAAAGAATATACAGGAGTACAAATAAATTTATTTTTGAGATGTTAAAAGAAAAACAAGGAAGTGATTTTTCACAAATCAGAGCAATAGAGATGTCCACTGGCAGGTTCAGAGAGAACGAACAAGATATGGGCTATGAAAAGCATATGCTTCAAGGGAATTTTGAGGCCCCATTTCTTGGCTTCAGTAATGGTTACATAGATGTCCATACATTTCCTTATAAATCTTTTGCATACTTCGAGTGATTTTTGAATATTTGTGGTAATGACATTCATAGAAAAGATTAACACAAGTCACACAACTTACAATGTAAGAAGAAGTGACTAAGAGAAGGTTACAAAGTCAATGCATTTGCTTTAGGAAGAGCATAAATCCTACTAACCAATCAAAACATCAGACTCGGCAGCTCCTTATGAAAATCAAGGGGACAGATCATGGGAATAAATCTTGACGTGCTGGTTCCCTATTACTAGAACTTCTGAAACAAAGGCCGTTCTCTCCTGGAATGTTTCCTGTACAGAGCCTGTGATTACTCTTTTCACTATTTTGGAAAGTTTCAAACACATAAAAGTCGAGAAAAGGGTAAAATAAGAACTCCCACAGATACACCCTCAACAATTATTGATATACTGACAATCTGATCACATCCATTATTCTTGACGACATCCTCTAGAATATATATTAATATAATTTATATTATATTATATGTAATTAATATAACAAATTCAGTATGTTATCTGAAAAAGTCAAAACTCTTTGGATGTAAGTAATCATGTTAACTAAGTCATGCTTTTAAAATTAATCATATCAATGGTACATCTGTACTGAAATGTCTATAATCAACTCAAAAAAGTGTAGTTTATAAGATTATAAAAGTTCCATTGTAAAAGACTTGTATTTATGTATCTGAATTTATGGATTTCCTCCTTCCCTATTTCCTCCCTTCAAATTATTTCCTCTTGTTTCCTGAAATTATTTGTTAAATAATTTGTGATAGTCTTCATATTTCCCCCTTTCTGGACTTAGCTAATCATATTTTTATAGTATATATCCTTGAATTTCTTAGAAACAGTAGTGAAATCAAGATGCCTGAGTACATTTAGATCTGATTTTTACAACTTTTTAAGAATTATTTCTAGATAAGCATGCACTTTTTGAAAAGCCATGTTGTCTAGGTTAGCCCTTTTTGTCAAGCTAGCAGCCACTGATAATTCTTTCAATTGTTATTTCATTAGAAGCTATAAAATGTTGGTGCTCAAACTAGTCTCTGTTCATTTCTTCTGTCTGTCTGTCTGTCTTTCTTTCTTTCTTTCTTTCTTTCTTTCTTTCTTTCTTTCTTTCTTTCTTTCTCTCTGTCTCTCTGTCTCTCTGTCTCTCTCTGTCTCTGTCTCTGTCTCTCTCTCTCTCCCTCCTCCTCCCTCTCCCTCTCCCTCTCCCTCTCCCTCTCCCTCTCCCTCTCCC
>NW_021604644.1:4351037-4366046 GCF_004785775.1 Grammomys surdaster
CTCTCCCTCTCCCTCTCCCTCTCCCTCTCCCTCTCCCTCTCCCTCTCTTTCTCTTTCTTTCTTTGTTTCGTTTTCCGAGACAGGGTTTCTCTGTGTAGCCCTGGCTGTCCTGGAACTCACTCTGTAGACCAGGACGGCCTCGAACTCAGAAATCCACCTGCCTCTACCTCCCAAGTGCTGGGATTAAAGGTGTGCGCCACCACCGCCCGGCCTCTGTTCATTTCTAAGCTTCTGTCCTTCCTTGAAGGGGAACCTCCTGATGTAAGGTAACTAATATCTCCTTGTTCCCTAAGATTGACACAGTAATTGAGGATATCTTAAAAATTCAAGCCATACAGTATTATCTCTGCTTCTTCAGAAATTAAGTAGAGATTAAGTCAGTTCCTCTTTCAATGAAACTATTTTTAGTGATACTTCCTCAGAAAGAAGGTGAGAGAAAATATCTTACATTTTTAAGCAAATAATATTTTAAGAGGTTTCTTTCAGGGCTGAAATCTTTTAAGTGTGCAGTGTGTCCAAAGTATTTTAATGAAGATGTCAAGAATTTGACTATTCTGGTAACACAATACAAATAAATGTTGAGATTATGTCCAGGTCTGTGTTAATCAGTGTTCTATTGCTATGAAGAGACCCCATGGCCATGGCAACTCTTACAAAAGCAAGCATTCACTTTCAGAGGTTAAGTCCATTACGGAGGTGGCATGCTGTCAGACATGATGTTAGGGAAATAGCTAAGAGTTCTTCTTCTGGATCCATAGGCAGCAGGAAGAGAGACTATGGGCCTGGTTTGAGCTTTTGAAACCTCAGGGTCCACCCCTAGTGAAATACTTCCTCAAACAAGACCACAGCTATTCAAACTAAGCCACAACTAATATCTCTCAAGTACTGACACTTCCTGATGACTAAACATCCAAATACATGAGTCTATGGTGGCCATAATAATAATAAAATTATTATTGTATTTAATAATAGCAATACACAAAAGAAATATATATAATCTTAAATGTGAGATTGATAATTTTGAAATTTCTAGAACTTTATCGGTTGCAATGAATCAACCGATAAAGTGCTTGCTGCAAAAGTTAGAGGAGCTGAGTTCAGATCCTCTAGAACCTACATTGAAAAAACATCAACACTAACAAAAAACCTTGGTATGGCAGCAGGTATCTGTAACCCCCAGACTAGGGAAGAGACAAGAGGATTCTGGGGCTTCATTGGCCATCCAGTCAAGCTAAAATGGCTAGCTCCAGATTTAGTGAGAGATTTTGTTTCAAAACAAACATATAATGTAGAAAAAGGATTGAAGAAGACATCCTGATATTAATTTCCATACTGTAACTGTGCCTGCATGGATGAGTGCATCCTCATACATATATACATAATACACAAAACATATATTCACACACACAAAACTTCTAGAAGCTCCAATATTTGATACTGTATTTTATTACACAATATATCTAAAATATCGTTGAGCATGTAATAAGGATAAAAACTATTAATGACTTTATATTTTTTACACTGCTTTTAGAGTATAGCATATTTCATTGCAGAGCAGACACATTCAACATGCCCAATTATAACATGTAGTGAATGTCTACCATACTGAGCAACATAGCTCTACACTATGAAAATCTAAATGAGACTGCCTACACATGTCTACGAGGAACAACCCTTCTTAGGCTGACTACTCCTATAGACCCAAGTATCTAAATACCTCAAACTCAATCTCACAGTAAAGCTCATCTTTCTAAACCTAGTTACTTTCTCATGTTTCCACAGATTATGACATCTTTATATAGGCAATATGTAATAAGAAATCCAAGAAATATTGTGTTCTTCTTCCTTATCAATTACATAAAATTTTACTGACTCCCACTGATTTTACTTTCAAACATGGCAATGAATCCATTTGCCCCTTCTCTGTTACTTCACTATTTACTACAATAACACACCAGCCTCACAACTGTCTTTCTCAATCTACTACACAGCCCATGTGACAATTCTCAATTCTACACCTTTAATGAAAATGCAAAGATGACCATGTAGCTACTATAACACACTTCAATAACTTACAGCTACTCTAAAAATAAAGATAAAAAATCTTAACATAGGGCTGGAGAGATGGCTCAGAGGTTAAAAAAGCACTGGATGCTCAATTCTGAGTTCAAGTCTCAGCAACCACATGGTGGCTCACAGACATCTGTAATGGGATCTGGTGTCTTCTTCCAGCCTGTAGGCATACATGCAGGCACAACACTGTATACATAATAAATAAATAAATCTTAAAAAAATAAAAAATCTTACTATGGCCTTTGGTGTCTGCAAGTTCTAACGTTTCCTCTATGGCCTCATCTTACTCTGTGTACGTACTCAAAGCTGTCCTTCTGTCAGGAGAGAAAGGAGTCACTGTCCTGTCTACCAGTGAGCCCTTATACATGTTATTTCTTGGTCTAAAACACCCTTTACCTAACCATTTCAACTAGCTAATTCTCACCATTTGGATTTGAACTTACATATTACTCATGAAAGTTCCCATTCTGAACTGAATGTCAGAAGCGACAATGATTGAGTTCATGGTTGAGACAATAGATCAGCAGTATAAACACCAGAAATTCTCATGGCTTTTAAAAGAAAATTAATACAGGCCTGAAGACAACATTCATGGCTTTTGAAATTTAAGATTCTGTTTATCTTAAAATGAACAGCCAAAAAAAGTCTGCAACCTCTGCATGTCTTCTTGGTCAGGTACAGAAACAAAGAATACAAGAAATAACATTATGACACTATAATACCTTACAATAGTAGCTTGTTTGTTTAGAAAGTACACTAGGGTTTGAAGGGCTTCAAACACACATACTGTGTTCTGTTCTAAGTATCACAGAAAACAAAAGGCCTAAAACTGTTCTTGCTTTGAGAAACTTGTAATGAAGTCAGGGAATAAAATGATACATTCAACAAGATAAAGAGAGAACTAGTTGAAATGGAAAAAAAGTTGAATGAATGACATTACACAGGGTTCAAAGAAGAGAAGACCCAGATCAGTGTCATCAGAGATTATGGAATCTGATGAATAGAAAATGATAAAAATGAAAAGGCAAGAATATAGCCATCAGGAGGGATGTTAAACTCAAGGCAGAGAATGCAGAGTAGGCTTTGTTTGAGAGCTGTGTACATCATTTTGGCTTCTAAGCAAAGAAGTTTTATCTCAACTTAATCATTGTGATATCTCTAAGGAACAAATCAGGCCACCAAATTCATCATACCATGAAATGTTGATGATTAATGAAACCTGGGAGCCATAGACAAATGAAGTGTAGCAACTCCATGAGCTGTCTTTTCACAACTTTATTCCATATTTCAATGTTTTCTGACCAACATATATAGAAAGAGGAAAAACCATATGCTTAGAATTTATCTCTCAAGAATTCAGTATGCACAAGGAAAGTTGTGCACTGTAGGTATGCAGTTTAGTGGTAGAGCACCCACCAGTCTAGCATGAATGAGATCCTGGATTTGATCCCTGGGGTGAGGGGGAGAGACAGAGAAACAAAGGCAGAGACAGAGAGACAGAGAGAGACAAAGAGTCAGAGACAGAGAGACACAGAGAGAGAGAGACAGGGAGAAGACAAAAAGAGAAAAGTGCTAAAGTAGTTTACAAGTAGCATCTGCAAAATATTTTGAAAATGTTAAGTACAACATCACACTGAGGGTCATAGAGCCTGCTGCAAACTGCTTTTATCCTAATATATTAACTTCTTGTTTACAAAGCCACCCAGCTCAGAAACCTAATATGTTAGTTTTCACAGACTGTCTTAATGGTTTGCTCTTAATCCTTTGGGTCATACCATCACTTCCTAAATATGGCAATGAAAGTTTTCATGAAAAAAAACCTGCATTTGGTAGGCCTTTTAGTTTTCTTGGGTGAACTATGAACGTATGCTGTGTTATTAATCTTTTGAGTTAAAGGGTATTGATAGTGTTAAAGTGCTCTTCTGTTTTCTTACTTCATATCAGGATGCTGGAAGTACAGTCAGTTCCTTTTCTTCTGAAGTCTGACCTTAAAATCTAGAGGTAAATTTACGATAATATTCTGAAGACAACCTAGGTATTCAATGTGTAGGGATTTGAAGAGGGGATGGGAAACAGAAAAAAACAGAGCTCCAAAAGAGAGATTTGATTGAAGGTAAGAGGAGAACCCAACTTTGTGCCTGAAGAATGAGTACTATAGAATACATAGGCAAAGCACACAGAGCACGTCACCATGGAGCTCCAACTCTAGGGTAAATAGGCTGTATTTTATTTTTATAGACAATGGGACAGTCTTTTAAAACAGCAAAGCCATGACGAAAGACTTATTTTAACAAGTCAGTTGTATAGCAGTGTGAAAGCAGCTGAAAACAGCAAGATGACAAGGTAAGCAGAGTATGATTCTAACTACTCTAGGTAAAAAGGGTTAACAGTGGGGAAAGACAGAGATGCAGATTCTCATGTCACCTGTTTTAGAGAAACATATGCAGAACTTGACAATATTACTTTAATCAAAACAATTTAAAATCAGAATACTGTGCAGAAGAGCATGGCTAAAAATAACTGATGGTTTGGGGCTGACTGGTGCAGGAATGCTGATCTTTAAGTAGGCCTCATATTTACAATTCTAAAAATAAAATAGTTTAGTTCTAATAGGTATGACTCAAACATCAATCTACTTTGCTTTTTTATCTGAAGGCATGAGGACAAGTGTAAAAGGATTCAGTACCATTCAGGGGGAAAAAGTCATGTGACTCTTGCTTCTGCCTGCTGAAAGAGTCCCATCTCAAGAGTATTATCTAAGAAGAGATTCTTAATTGCTAAATGGATAGCTGTAGTTTCCATTTCTTACCAGGAGGAAGAACATCTGTTTTCCTCCTGATGGGATACAGGTTTCCTAGGCTACCAAATTTATCCTCTACCCTTCACTGCCACATAAATACATAAAGGCAGAAATACACTCTCAAATGCAGGAAAACACAGATCAAAGGTAACTTCCAAACATTAGAAGAGCCTGGTCTTATGCTTCAAATATGTGGCTTTAAGCATGTCTTTTCAAGGAAAACTTCTTACTCCCAAGAAGGTTCAAGTCTAACTGCCAGGAGAGGATCAGAGAAAACAATGTACAACATGCAGGGCTCCTAATTAATAAAAAGTGAGAACAAATCTAGCCATTCTAAATTGTTGGTGCTATCCCTATATTTATGAAGAAATATCAGACCAAAAAAAAAAAAAACCTGGTGAAATAAATACTAATGTATTAAATACAGACTTTCCTATCCTTCCTATTCTTATCAGAAATAAACCAGGAAAAATAATATTTGATGAAAACAAAGAGAGAGAGAAACATTTACATCATGCTATGGTCTGCAGGCATATACAAACAAGAAATGCAGAAGGGTGTATGAACAGTATACAACATTTCCCTATTCTCCACCAAAACTAGCAAGTTAAAAATATTCCTCAAGACATAGGTTTGACACAGAAAAATAGTTATGTTATTTTGAGAAGAAAAGTCAGGACTTCCATTAAGTCTGACTTAACATTAGTTTAAAAGAATTAAGAGCAACTAATTTGTAAGTAATACTATTTTATAGTGTATACTATACGATAGTTTAAAATGCTTTCATTAATATTTTGATGTAATCTTCACAAGTACCCTGCATGAGAATTAGCATTATTTCCATTTTCTAGGAAAATGGGATTTTTTTTCCTTCATTATTACCATATAGCGAGGAAACGGTACAGAAGGGCTTGATCAGGTATTAAAACACATCATTACTTTCCTCAACAAAGGGAGAGATCTTATTATTCCTAAACTTTTGTATGTGCTAGGAATGCACTCAGTTAAGAAGTGTTCATCTTTGTTTCTCCATGGACAGCAAGTTTAAGCTGGGTCTTAGCTATCCATAAACCCTTCGACAAAAAGCAGACTGACTGGAAGGGCTAAAGGGGCACCTGCCCAGTCTTGGCTGTGAAGAGCTCCTTCTCACAATTTTAATGTGTATTTTTGAAGCTTTCTAAGTTTAAAAGTCATACTTTCAGTATTTTGCTTCACAAATAAGTTTTCATTATGGTTATAATTTCTAAGAACAAAGCCAGTTTCCTATTTTAAGTTGAAACTGAGAAAAATTCTATGCAATTCACAGGAGGAAAATCCAAATGTCCTAATTAGCCCTTGCGACCAGTCTTCTTCAAGTGTAATTTGCCAAGTAGGGACAATGAGACAGCTTAGTAGGTGAAGATGCTGTCTGGATTGAATCTGTCCTTGAAGACCTACATGCTGGAAAGGGACAACTGACTCCTACAAGGTGGCCTCCGACTTCATGTACATGCATGTGTGCAGGCACACCTGCTTAATAAAAAATTTTTTCCAAGTAAAAAGTAATCATACAAAACTCTCTGAAAGACAAAATACTCAAGAAAAGATCTGAAGTTCTCTAGTCTTGTGTCAACAGTTGGATTGTAATAGGTGAGATAGGCTGAATTATTAAAATGTATATGAACTTCAGAAACAAATGTCATAACAATCTTTTATATATTTCACAAGAGAAATAGTAACCAATGGCAAACTATGAATTTTACTGAAAAAACATACAATAAAAACTATTAAGTCTTGTTTTACTTTTTACATTTTTAAAACATGAAAACAAAGTCTATTTCTTAGCAAATAAAAAGAAAAGAAGGGCTAGTCTGTTATTTTCAATAAAATAAAAATCTAAAATGAGTCTTTATCAATATTCTGATATTGATTTTGTTAAGTACAATAACTGATGTTAATCTCACAGGTCCATAAAGCCAGAGTATAAAAATGAGTTAAGGATGGGCTTATAAGAAATAAGACATTAATAATCTAGAATAAAAAATGTATAGTAAGTGGTTTTAAGAAAAAATCACTAGTCAACCCATATGCATCATAAAACTAACTTTTATGTCCATCTTTTAAGAAAACACGTAAGAATTTCTTAAGAAAATGTGTAAGAATATCTTCTAAGAAAGAACATCATGGGAAATCCACCCACCTGTAAGGTCTTTTGGAAACTATAACCTCTAGAGACACAGACACACAAAGGAATGAACCTGAAGAAGTAGATGAAGAAAGACGGCACACAGTACAGTTAAGGCTGATAAAATGGTGACATTCTCAGTTGCAAGGAATGAGGACCAACCATGTGCAAGAGAAAAGATGGCCATCATCTTTCCTGTCAGTGCCTTTTTAAAGAGGCTATGGTATGTATCTAGGACAACTGACACATCTAACAACTTGGTCATATGTCTGATCTACTTTAGTTCCACTGGGAGTTCTATATGGCATGGATGACCAGGAGAGGGCAGCTCACCACTAC
Organism: Grammomys surdaster; assembly: GCF_004785775.1. Lineage (NCBI taxonomy): Eukaryota > Metazoa > Chordata > Mammalia > Rodentia > Muridae > Grammomys > Grammomys surdaster. The sequence continues at coordinate 4,358,414 of NW_021604644.1, forward strand.
AGCTACAAGAACTCTTAAAAATGTGAACCTTTCTTTGCTATCAAGGGAAGTCTACTTATATTAAATTAATGAGAAAAATATTGCTATTAAAGATTGTAAGCATCAGACAAAATAACAGCACAAGTCATTACAACAATCAGCTATTAAGAAATACTTATGATATGTGATTTGGAACTCATAAAATGATGCTAAACTTCCTACTCTCCTCTGACAATTGCAAATAAACAAGAGCTGGCAGAATTATAGTCATTATGACCACTAATATAAATTTACTATCTTTTCTTACTACAGTATGCTTGATAATAAATTCTTACAGTTTATGTAAACTTTCACTTATCTAAACTCTTTACTAATTACAATAAATTCAATATTTACAATAAATGTGATCAAACATAGTCCATCATGTATCATGTGTCAGTGGATTTGTGGAGTTGAAACACAAAGTCCTTTTATGAATACACTTCAAAACTTGGTATTTTTCTTGGATTTCACTTATCACTAGTGCAGGTTCAGTATATAATCTATGTTGTTACTGTGACCTTAATCAGATACACAGCTATGTCCTTAATCAGACCAAGCTTTCCTAATGCCAAGAGACATTTTGCTAACTTCTTTTCTTTTTGCGACAGGGTCTTGTGTACCTCCAGTTGGCCTGCCTAGCTCTACCTTATAATGCTGAGGTCACAACTGCACACTGCTATACTTGGGTGGTCATTTGTCTGTAACAGCTCTGGTTCTTACAACAAAGCAACAAAGAGCAAAGCTATTCGACACTAAGTCTCTCACTGTTTATCAGTGTACAGTCTGCCAATTAATGTTTATCTTAAATACAAGAAAATACTATGAACACAAAACCAATAATGATTAAATATAGTTAAAAGGTTATTGTTTTAACTATATAAAACCTAGTTACTGTTTAAATACAGAATTCCCTTTTCTTATGAGTTTTTAATTTGAGGTTTAAGGCAGCACTTCCAATCCCTTTTCATGTCATAAGGTTCAAACAAAATGAAGTTTGAACAACATATTAGGACAAATGATGAGGACATTCCATTCAGAGACAATCAATCCTGCAGCCCAGGATGCTCAAGACCTTATGGGGCCACCCTGAAGATAGAAGCAGGTTACATCTTGATCACTTGACACATTAGTTATCAAATTCTGATGTGTATCTCTGTCCAAGGGTAAAGGGGTAACGGAGGAATGAAAGCAGGAATTGCAACCCTACTTCAGTGATGGTATCATTTTATAACACCGAGGTGGTCTTCAGTAGGTAGGGCAGTGGCCAAGTGTAACCTTTTCTTTCTTTGCTTTTGTATGCACTCATTGCTTCAAACTCTAACCATTTTAACAAGGTAAAAACTGCATTCAATTAGAGAAACTTCTGAAAAAATTGAGACTTTAAAAAAGAAAAAAATGAATAGGAGACACATATCTTAGTTTGAGTCTTGAAGACTTTCTCTGACAAAAGCACAAGATTAAGAGTGGAGGGGAGGGTATTAGCAATGCACAAAACTTTAGACACTAGCATTGAGGACTAGTAGACTATGACTGAAGAGACATAGGGCAGGGCTAACGATAATTATAATAATCCATGGTTGAACCCTCTTTTTAAACAACAAAAGTCAGAGATAATACAACTCAAATCATTTTAAAGATAAAACATTTAAAAGATAAATATAACAAAAACGAGTATTTTAAGTAATTTGAACTCCCCATCAAAGGTCTGCCTCTAAGAATCTCAGCTTGACCCAACATTACTAGATATTTCAGTGTCCATAAAGTCTGCAGTTTAGCAGACTGTGTGCTTTGTTTTGATAGGTAATCAGGCAGGGCCAGTTTACCGAGCATGCAACTTGAGAATTATATAGGGTTTCCTTCCAGCATGGGATTTTGCTTGACAAAATGCTTTGTTGCTACCATTTTTTAATTGTTGATAATTTTATCTCTGAACTTGTCCTTTCTACGTGAAGAAAAGAACAGTGAAGCATGACCACAAGGAACAGATCAGGGGTCTGAATATGGATCAATAAAATTAGTTTGGCTCAAATGTAAACACCTAGAGTAATAGAGGACATCATAGGTCCTCAAGAGGTAGAGTTAAACCTGGATGAGTGCTAACAAAGGTGACAATGGCCCCAGGAAAGAGGTGTGGCATTCCCTGAGGCTTATGCAGTGAAAAGCCAGCTTCCCTGGGTACATCCTAACTGTATTTGAAAACCTGCGCACCAAGTGTTAGTACAAGTATATAAAAGGACACGAAAGGACACAGCATGCTAGGGACTCAGCAGAATTCAGAAAAGCACTTATAATCTCTGTTCATTTGTTTTTAAGTTGCACATTGTGAAGTAAATACAAAGACAAATTACCTTAAAGAGAATAGTATTTGACAGAATACTTCTGTATTTAGTGTCAGATGAACTAATTATCAAGTAAGACAATTTTTAAAGTATTTTCCACTTAAATTGAAAATAGCATGATAGAATAAATCAAGAGATTATTCTGAATTGCATATAAACCAAGAAATCATTTGACTTCATGCATGGCTTCCAAGTACAGAGGAAGTAATTTAAGTTCTATTGTATAATTGAAAGTCATCACAAAGAGGCTGGAGAGTTGGCTTAGTTGTTAAGACCACTTGTCGCTCTTGTAGAGGACCCAGGTTTGGTTCCTAGCACCCACACAGTGAATCATAACTACTTACTTCTCCAGGTCTAGAGCATTTGCCACTGTATTCTGAGCTCCACAGACACTAAGCACATATACACACATGCAGGTATAACATTCATACACAAAGTTCAGAAAGAAAAAAAAAAACAAGGAGATAAAGAAAGAGAAACAAAGAAAGAGAAAACAAATCTAAAAATTATATTAAAAATTGTTATAAAAATGTTTGTAAACTCATACTTGCTACAAGTGACTAATATTACTTTGTACTAGCTAAAGTTGCCTAAAGTATAAAGTTTGATGATGTGAGAAATATGTTCGTAGAAAAAGAAAATTCACCATTTATCAAAATATCACAGTTATAAAGTATTTGCTATATTATATAAAAGTATGAGACCTCAAATCTTGCTTTTCAAACATTTCCATTTTGCTAGACTGTATTCCTCAAGTTGTATTAACCAGCCCCAACCTGGGAAGCTAAATCCTATAGTTTATTCTCAATGGTTGGCTCTTGCTCTAACAAACTCTTCTGTTTTTCCAGGGCCAACTTAAACAAACACCCACATCTTCAAAATTCTGTCCTTGGCTGTACCTCTTGCTACCATTGTCTATTTGATCTTCCACGGTGAAAGATACCACATATGTAAAACCTGTAACCCATATTTTGAATGCCTCCTTTCTTAAGGATTTGTATTTTTTTTTTCTCTATAACCTATAATATTCCCACGTGAGCTCAGAATAATCTTTAATTAAGGGTTGGTATTAAGTCAGCCACTAAATCTTATCAAAACTGTAACTATCCTAAACTAGTTCCTTGAAACCTTCTATTGGACAGGGCAGTTTAGCTCACACAGAATCTTCATAAATCCAGGATTAAATTGTCTTCTTAAAGATATGGAGAGGAATCCTGATCAGAGATATCCTCCATTACATTCCTATCTGGTCTTTTGTGTCCTTTGAAATTTTCAGAAATTTCTGAATAATTTTCATCAAAAACTGACTACTGCCTAGAACATAAACTACAGCCCTCCAATACTTAAAATTTTAGAAACAGCCACCACCATCTTACTGCAAACGAGGTTGTAAACTTTAAACACTTGTCCACTTGTCTTCTGATATCCCATACTCTCTGCTTCATGACAATGCTAAGAGATCTTACAGCTTTGCTAACCTAGCACATTTCTATCCATACTCAAATCTCAACTGACACATACTGCTTCAGGCAACTTCATTATTCTCAAAGAATCATCCTTTATTACTCTGATATCTATGGAATTTATGTATGTTCTGATAACATACACTGTATTCTGATTGTAGGTCCCATAAAGATTTACATGCATGTATCTCCTTTCAGGATATTAGAAATTATATAAAATGAGGAAGGAAAGAAACAAACAATAAAATCAGATGTGGGTAGCAGACGCAATGCCACGGCAGAATGTGTAATCAGTAGGATAAGATATAGGAAATTGGGCATGGGGTGCACACCTTCAATCTCAGAACTCAGGAGATAGAAAACGATGTGAATCTCTGCGAGTTCTAGGTCAGCCTGTTCTAAATAGTGAGTTGCTTGGGGGAAAATCATGACACCCTGTGCTAGTTAATATAGAGGATAAGTTGGGGGGTGGGGGAGTGCAAAAGCATTCAAACCCTAAAATGTCTGGCCACACTGGGAAGAGATTTAAACAAAGAAAAATAAATTTTGAGTTGATTTCATGATAACTACATAGAAATCAGATTAAATCTCTCACCAAAACAAAAACAAACAGACAAAAGAGTATCAAGGTAAAAACTTGGAGAGGGAGAAGGTAGGAATATTACAGGAGAGAAAAATTCATGATCCAGCTATTCTACATCACATGTACTGCTGGCTCAGTCAGACTAAAGTAACAATATAACCATATAGCAAGGAAGCTACAGTGTCTGCAGGTAGTGAGAGCAGAAGAAGACAGGAAAAGAGATACTTTATCTTATATTATGAGAAGTCTATAAAACAAAACTGAAAGCCAAGAAGTAATAATATACACACAACTAAGAATAATAATGGGAAGCACCAAAAGAGCCAGCTAGAACAAATACCTCCTCCATTCTGGGGAAAGTGAAAGAAATGGTAGGAAGGAGGAGTAATAACAAAATGGTTTCCATAATGCTTTCAAGTTGCATAAAAGTCTAACTTTATGAACTTCATCTATTGCTAACCTTTATTCTCACCACACTGGGAAGAGATTTAAACAAGGAAAAATAAATTTTGAGTTGATTTGGTGATAAGTACATAGACATCAGATTAAATCTCCCACCAAAACAAGATATACCTTGTAAACTGATAATAATAATGCCAGGTGGCTAAATTCTAGTACTGGGAGGCAGAGATAGGAGATAGCAAGTTCAAGGCCAGCCAGGGCCATAGGACACTGTCTTGATAAAACAAAACAGCAAAAAACACTCAGGATGGAAGCTGGCAAAGAGATTCGATAAAGATCACGAGGATCACTTTTAGCAAGATGCCAGAAGCTCTATTATTTCCAGGTTCTACTAGCAACATTAAGTATCCATGCAGATGGTGTTCAACATATCAGCAATGCCAGAGAGAACATAGGATAACCACTGAACACAGCCTTAGATTTCTATCCACTCAATGGTAGTAGCAGAGGAATCAATCTTCACTAACTGTCCTGATCTGGTATTTATCTGCCACTATTGCTGACCCTTTAGGCTCAAAGCCCTATTCTGTCTTTCTACTTCTATAAAAAAAAAAAAAAAAAAAAGAACTGGCTTTTGCTAATAATACTATAGGGAAGAGGGAATTCAGAACCTTAGCTCAGAGAATCACTTATTCCTCTGGCATCTTCCGTTTTACTTATTAGTCTGTCTCTCATAGGTGTCCATTCCTCATTAAGAACCTTTGAGGGTTGAAAAAAATACTATTTTTGAGGCCTGAAGAGATAGATTAGTCAGTAAAGGGCTTGCTGCATAAGCACAAGCATCTGAGTCTGATCTCCTAGAACACACATAAAAAGCTAGGAGCTAGGGAGGCAGAGCCAGAATTCTTGTCTGCCAGCCAGTCGTCAGAGTGAACAGATGATCTCCAGGTTCAGTAGGAGTCTCAGAGCAAGTAAATAAAGATACCTGGCAGTAACTTTTGGTGTCCATAGCCCATGTACTTACAAAAAATATTTAAAACATTTCTTCTCTAACATGAAGATAAACTGATGCCAATTATTTGAAAAAGGAATAGATGCTTATGAATCTTGTTCTTTGATACTATGCCAAATTCAAGATATGGTAGTTTCCTAAAGATTTATGACATAAAACTCAACACTTTACACTTTGGATTTTTTCACTTGTGGAAATGAAAGGAAAAATCCCAACAAAAACATGAAAAAGCAAGTTCTTAAAATGTTGTTAGGAGGCTCCTGTGAAGCAGGACATAGGCAAAGTTCTATCTGTGCCTTGGTGAAGTAAACTGGTTGGCTTCTATAACAGGTGAGGAAAACAGAAGATTCAATTGTACAAAGCAATTCAAGATTCAAACCATGAGATTACTGAACTGTTTTCTGAGTATTCCTACTCTACAAGAGTATATACACTCTTTTATTGTCTATAATGGATGACGAAAACTCCAACTATAGATCCTTGCAGAATGAATGTTTGCAAGGCTTGTGACGAAAGTAAATGTTAAAGTAAACTACTCTCCTTGCCTTCCTTAAACCTCCAACTCAGAGCTGGATGAACCTGTCCCTTGAACTCCAAGTCTCTTTTTAATCCCAGAAAACTTCTGAGTAGGAATTAACATATTCATGCATGAAAAATACTGGTTTACCGAACTTTATATTTTCTGTTTCATCATACAGAATATTTTAAAAGTGTATGGAAGTATTGAGATTTACTAAGTTTCTTTTTAAATTTAATTTGTTGTTTTGAGATAGAGTCTCATGTAGCCCAGGCTGGCCTGGAAATTATGTAATTGAGGCTGGCCTTGAATACTTGATACTCTTGCCTTGGTCTTCTGAGTTTTAGGATTTCAAAAGTCTAACACTACAACCAGTTTTTTATTAAAAAACTAGTTTTATCCAGAAAGGGATTTTTGGGGGTTGGGGGTGGGAAGGATTGTGGGGTAGAATGTGGAGAAATAATGAGCACAGTAACTATTTCTAGTGCGAGCTGATGCAACTGTCTTGATTTAGGCAAAGAGCCAGCAGGCTTAATCACCACTGCTTTTGCCAACACAGTAAGAAGGCTAATAACGGCCGGGCAGTGGTGGCGCACGCCTGTAATCCCAGCACTAGGGAGGCAGAGGCAGGCGGATTTCTGAGTTCGAGGCCAGCCTGGTCTACAGAGTGAGTTCCAGGATGGCCAGGGCTACACAGAGAAACCCTGTCTCAAAAACCAAAAAAAAAAAAGAAGGCTAATAACTTTCATTATCATTGTGAAAGTATATTTGAACTTGAAGAAACAGACTCAAGACTACTAACAGTTCTCAGACTACACTTTTAGGCTGTTGGCTCATTTAAGAAGACATAAAGCTGACCCATACTTGCCATGTGTTTTTGACAATTTGGAAAGAAACACAAAGACCCCAAACTATGATAGTTTCTAAAAATTTTGGTGATTTATCAACCTGAAAGGAATGTTTTACAAGTGTTTGGAAGTTTTACTGTATAAAATATAGTCAGTTATTAATGGCATCTGATTACAGTATCCTTATGTAAATGATGAAAATACTGCATCTTTTAGAAAATGATAAGCCTTACTAGAGTTACCTGGTGGCCAGAGAGATGGCTGAGTTGTTAAGAGTGCATACTGTTCTTGCAGAAGACCCGAGTTCTATCCACAACACCTACATCAGACAGCTCACAACTGCTTGTTAATTCTAGCTCCAGGAAATGTGATGACCTCTCTGACTTCCTCCTCCTCCTCCTACACACACACACACACACACACACACACACACACACACACACACACA
>NW_021604644.1:4366056-4419874 GCF_004785775.1 Grammomys surdaster
ACACACACACACACACACACACACACACACACACACACACACACACACACTGACTTAAAAAAAAAAGTCATCTGTGGGGCTGAAGAGATGACTCAGTGGTTAAGAGCACTGGGTATTCAACCATGTGATACATGTTCTATTACCAGCCCCCACATGGTGATTAATAACTCTCTGTGACACTATTTCCCAGGAAATCTGATACCTACCTACGGCCTCTTCCGGCATGAGATATTCATGTAGTGCACAAATATATATGTAGAAAACAATTCATTGATAATAAAATTTAATTTGAAAAAGTCACTGCTAAAGTTGATCTCAGCAGGCCAATATATTGGAAGGAAATACATATTACAGGGAGGAAAAGAAGGGTAAGGAAATAGTGATATTCATGAATTTAGATACTTACGAAGTTTTCCAAGTTTCAATGGCAAGATCTAAATTAGCTTCCTGGTTTCTAATTTAAAGCTAGCAGGAGCCAAATCTACACACACACACACACACACACAAAGGTGGAAGAACTAACTCCTAAAAGTTGGCCTAGGACCTCAACACAAGTACTGTGGAATTCAAGTGCCCACATATTCTCTCTCCCTCTGTGTTTCTCCTTCTGTCTCTCTCACATACACACATACACAAAACATGTAATATATGTATATATAATATTTAACATATATAATGCGTTTATATTATATGGAGGAGAGTGAAGAAAATGGCCTAATTAAAAAAAAGACTACTAGTAAAGTTAGTTTGAAGCTATTTTCAAGGAAAGATATTTTATCTATGAGTTTTAAAGACAATTTTGTTTTTAATCTTTGTTGAGATGGCAACAAATATATACTTTATGTTTCCTCTCATATTTATGTTACCTGCAAGGCTTCTTCAAAGATCAGAATGATAGGGACTCTCCAATGAAAGTTAATATAATATTTTTATGCCAACCATTCTGGTCCTACTATACAGATGTTTACATCACAGAGTCAATATAAGTGAAAATATGTGACATATACACTTATAATTTTAAGCCATTTACCATCTGTTCAGTCAAATATTTGGCATGAGCATAAAGATAAAGAAAAAGGCAAACTGGGCATAGTGGCACATGTCTTTAATCCCAGTACCCGAGGCAGAGGCAGACAAATCTCTGCTTTCAAGGCCAGCCTAATCTACATTATGAGTTTCAGGCCAGCCAGGGCTATATAGTGAGACCCTGTCTTGAAAAACAACAACAACAACAACAAACAACAAAGCAAAAGGCAACTGACAATCCAAAAAATTAAGAGTCATAAACTACAGTACTGATCTTTTCGATTTATCAAGGCTCCCTAGTATAGTAATTCAATTAAAATTTGCTTTGACACTCCCACCTCCATTTATAAATCTTGTATTTCCCCCAGAATTAAAGTGTGACTTCTTAAAACTTTAATTCTCTTTGAGAAGGAACATATGATAAAGAATAGCACTAGCTATTTTTTACTTGTTTTCTAGGAAATAAGAAATCACCATCTCTGTCATTTTTAATGTCATTTTAATAACTAGCATAAAGGATACTTTTTCCAATGAAGATCTTTGTCATTATGTCAGCAGACCTCTTTGTAATTGTGGACCTCTAGAAGCTTGTGCTAAATATCACCAAATTCCCTAGTGTGTGCACGCGTTGTGCTTTCATCTTTGGTTTTGTCAATGGTTATGAATTGTCTAAAATATAAAAATTCATTTATGTTTTAACATAGAAAAAAAACCTAAGTTGCTCATTTTAATACGAGATTGTCACCCCCCCACCATGAGAGTATGAAATTATTGGTGATATGGTACAGTATCCTGTTGTCTTCACCCAATGTCTTACTTACCAGTGGGGAACAGGTATAAGCTACAGACAGCTCTGGCTAGCATAAAGTTAACTATGTTGAGTTGACTGCTAATCTTATTTAAAGCTAATCTTTGCAAGTCTACTGCTACTTTACCTTAAATCTCAGTTATACTTCAAATTTCATATTTATACTATCTTGAAAACTCTTTGCATTTTCTTCTAGTGACTGTAGGAAACTGCTGAGTTTATATTTTGTATGACCAAAAATAATTTCTTGAAATACAAAATAAGAGAAAGGCTAAAATTAAAGAATTCTAAAATTGGCTATTAAAATCATATTAGTACATTAAGAGTAATAACTATTATGCTACTAACTTGGATTTGCTTGGCATGTACATTTTTACTTTTGCTTTGGGTAAAAACTAAAAGACAGATTTCCTAAAAGTATGAAATTTCTTGACCCAATCTTTCACTGTGTTATATACTATTTTCAGAAAATGAGCACTATAATCTTTTATAATCAATAATTACAGGAAAGCATCAAAGTATTCAATTTGAGATACACTGGTGAAGAACAATTTCAGAAAATCATCTTCAGGCTTTTCTAATATATATTTCATTTTCATAAACCTAAATTCTGTCATAATTTGGTGTAGCTTATAAAACCTACAATAAATATATTATTAAATAGTCATTTTCTCTCACCAGCAAGTTTTAAATTAAAAGTACCTAGTTTTTAATGTGTTTTAAAAAAGGTAGAGCAAGAACAAAAGGAAGAGAACAGGTCAAAAATTAAATTAAAAACACTAATATAAGCTAATACTGCTTACATATGAACATCAAGATGCCAAGGGACCCAATACAATCCTCAGTCTAACATTTTCAATGGCACAGCCTAGTGATCACACGATACTGGTGATACTCTCTAGTTACCCCTGGCAACCTTTCTCAACTGTAACGATGCTACCCTACAATAGGTTTCACTGGGCAGCTTTCTCTTCACTTAGCTGAATGCTGTGGGACCATCTGCGTCGGCAAGCATAAAAGGCCAGCCTGCCTGTGGGCCCGTCACTCTGAACACCACCTCTCTGACCCTGATTAAATACAACTTTCAATCCTTTTTGTCCTCCCTGTTGACTTCTCCTATTAAGGGAGCCCTTTGACAAAGAAAGCGGAAGAGTGGACTAACTGCCCCCAAGAAAGGTGATGTCTGATACTGCTCAACACAAGGATTAGCAAGCCAATACATAACAAAAGCAAGTTTGGGGGGAGGGGAGAAGTAAAGAAAAAAAATGGTTTTAGCTAGAGCTTTGACTAATTCAGTAGGTACACAATTCAACAAATAGCCATACAAGAGGCCTTCTTTGAGAGAAATAACTACAGCAGAACAACAATTTGGAGAGATACTTTTCAGTATCTTGACATAAAGCCACAACATTAACAAAAGCACACCAGATAGTTATTTTTTAGTTAATTTTTAAATTAATAAGTGAACTTATAAGTGAGGACAAAAGATGGTGTAAAAATCAGAAATAAAGATAACTAAAAAACAATCACAATTGTAAACTACTTTCTCATTAAATCACAAGACAGGTGACATATAAATAAACTAAACTAATATTTGGGTACTGAAGTATTAAAATAAAGCTATGAAAAATACCAACACTATAATCATTTTTATAACTTATTATGACACAATTGCTTATAAAAAGTTCAAATTTAAAAGACAGGTTTACATACTTAACTGTTTCTGACCTAAAAAATTAATTCAACCATGTCTACTTAGGCAGCTTGATGTTCAACATGTCCGGAGCCTTCCTATCAGGGCATGCAGTCAGAATTACCACCTGCAATAATCCACCACTTTACAAGTAATTCAGTATCATGCTCCCATTTCAGGCCAATTAATATATGAAAGGTTTGGCTGATTACAAAACAAGTCAATAACACAACTCTCTAATATGACCTGAAACATAAATAAGAATACCCTAAAAAACAAACAATAACTAGCACCTACATATGACCAGGATCTACTAAAGTCTACTTAAAATACACCTCATAGGACACAAAGGTTAGCTCCATGGTAGAGCATATGCAAAATCCTAGAACTGAGCCAGCAGCTGAAATGGATCTAGGCTGAAGTGGCTCAATAGTTAAGAGCACGTGCTGCTCTTGCAGAGGACTCTGGTTTGATTCACTGCACTCACCTGACGGCTCACAACCATATGTAATTCCAGTCCCAGGGAATCTGGTGCCCTCTTCTGACCTCTATAGTCGCCAGGCATGCATGTGGTGCACATACATACATGCAGGAGTAAGCTTAACATTTACACATAAAATAAATGTAAAAAAAAAATCAAACTTTTACAGTAAGATTTGACTATTCTTGCTTCAAAGAATGAATGGCTAACAAGCTTAGAAAATTAGATGAACAAGGGGAGAAGAGGAGGTGCCTAGGATGCAGAAGTATTTCAGTGTTAAACCTGGGAAAATATTGGATAAGCCAGACAGGGAAGCCACATGTATGAAGAAGTTATTATAAGCTATATGTAATAGCTTATATTAGTTTATTACATTGTAAATAATATATTATAGATAATATAGAAACTATAATGAGAACCATATTAGATTCTTTCACAGAACTGAACTTCTGAAACAATAAACAAGAATTTTAAAGTGAAGAAATCTGGCTAGTAAGAGAAAAGTAATTTCAGCAATGATGCTTTATTGGAATAGGAATCAGAATTCGCCTGTTTGCATCCAAAGCCTGTGTTTACTATAACACTACGCTGCTTCTCCAGGAGTTAAGTGACAGATTATTTCTCTTCTGACAGTGAAATGAGCCAATTTAACTAGATTAGATTATACTAAAGACAGGTTTATTGGGAAGCTACTCTCAGGTGAGCAAGCTCACTGGCCCCAAGGACCAAAGCCAGGAAAGTTACCATGGGGAACGGGGGGGGGGGGGGGTAATAAGGGAGGGAGAAAGAGAGAAGGGAGTGTGCATGCAGAGAGAGACTAAGAGAAGAGGGAAGAGACACCAAAATGTCTAGATTATATGGGGAGGAGCCTCTGGGGGAAGGGCAGCCCAGCCCTGGCTGGGCTGGAAAATTCAGGGTTGGGGGCAGGGTATCCCAGGTATCCCTACTGAGGGATGTTGGGAGAACCTGTAGACCAGATCTGCTTTGGTATGTAAAATATGTATCTTAGTCCTTTGTACTGGGGTCTAAAGTAAACATTAAGTAGGAAGAGGATGGCCTCTTTCTCTCAGAAGACATACAACTTGGCAAAACCAGAAGACTTATACATATTTTGTATATTTCTATGTCGCTATTTTAAGAATGCTATAGAAAAACAATGGAATGGTTATTACAATTTAAGGTAAGAAGATGTTCAACTCTTTAGAAAGCCGATGAACAGAAACACTTCTGTGTGGCTGGGAATGACTTGTTACTGTTAGATTTCCTGACATTTGAACTAGTAAATTACATGTTTGATTCAGATGTACAGAAAGATCAGAGCTATACTCTAAAGCAACATCAGATAAATACTGCAAGGCTACCATTTCTCCCTCAGCTGTTCTCTGTAGCTCTCACAGCTGATATCCCTTATCTACAGTCCCCACAATCAATGGGACCTTAGCTATCTGCTCTTCCATTAGCTGAAAAGCACAGAGATAGCTTCTCCTAACAAGCTACCCTTCTTAACAAAACACACCAGGGTGGTTTTAAGTACCCGGCAGAAGCCTCACAGGCAAACATCTATGTCAAATTACAAATACTGAACCAGCAACAGAAACTCACTACCATCTTTCCTCATCACCATCACTAAGTTCTTTCAAAAAGGCTCTCTTGTTGGAGATAATCTTGGAGTAGCAGTCATGAACATAAAAAGGCAGAAACTTTCAGTGAAGTGAAAAAAATGGGATGAGGTCTTTCATAGAACTTGAAAATAGTACAAAATTTAGGTAACCAGAAAAAGAAACAGGGAGATGATCTGTATTACGGTGCTCAACATGTCAGAGTAAGGGCTTGTTTTAGGAAATAATCACTGGAGGATTTTAGAGCAGGGAAAAATATAACCAAGCACTATTTTAACACATTAACTTAGCCAAAGACAGAAGCATAGTATAAATAGCAGGCTAAATTTTCACAAAATTTTCTCCAACACTTTTAATATAGTTTTCTTTTGGATTCAGGTATACTCCAGCTAAAAACTAAAATGGCTCCATATTTATTAGGCATAGAACCTACAATAGCTTGAACTCAAAAGAGTAACATAATAACTTTGTCATAATATCAATTCTAACAATTTTTGAAGATAAAAGGAATAAAAGCAAAAGAGAAAAGAAAGACTTCTGTCTCTCCCAACATACAGTTAAATAAAAAGGTACAGAGGATTGGAACTTTGATAGAAAAGGCAGTGAAGGAGTGAAAAAGTGAGACCTAAGAGAAAAGACAATAATGAAGGCTACTGGCAGACCACAAATAAACCAAAGAAGGTAACGTATAAGCAAATAACTAAAATACCAAGTTACAAATGACATCTGTCAGAATGTTATGAATGGTCTAAAATCATTACTACTTTGAGTAGTGGCAGAAGCTTTACAAAGAATAACTAGTTAAGCTGAACTTAAAGGTTGGCCGAGTTCCTGCAGGTTGAGATGAGATAAAGTATCATAGGCAGGTATATATAGGCAACAGCAAAATCAGTAAAGTTTGCCACGTATTTGATATGCAGCTGCAATTTAGCTGACTACAGCAAGCTCTTACTAGGTTATGTTATGCCTGCTGATTCTAACATCATGTCTAGATGGGGTCATGTGAAAGCAACTGCAGTGTTCAGCTAGACATGCCACAGATCCAGGATCAGTTTGCTTCCTTCCTTCCATCTAATTTTCTCTCCAAGAAGCTTCTAAGCACTAAGCACTAAGAATGATTCTGTCAACCAGAAACCCCTGGCTCCTGATCACTGTTATTGGGTAGGAAATCTGGATTATGTACAGTTGCAGAGTTTAAAAGTATATAAAGAAACATTAGGATTAATATTCCAAAATTATAGAAATCCCTGCTTGAAAAAAAATCCATGATATTGAATTTGAAAATTCAAATTACTTTAATCTGTACACAGATTATACATCTAGAAACTGGGTAATGCAATAGAAAAAGCACTAAATCTTAAATAAGTGGCTTCACCTTCCAAATTTACTCCTTCAAACTTGAAATTCGATAAACAGCTATCCTGACTATCCATCCCTCAGAGACACTGAAGCTTCCATGCTAAGTGAAAGTACCTAAACTCAAAGCACTATGAATACATTTTAATATAATTTCTGTTGGCTTACATACACACAACAGTGACAAATTCAAAGAGGCATATCCCTAGAGAAAAGGAAACAGTGGCCACCTAACTACATCAGCCTTCAGGGTTAAGACTCACTGTCAAGTCAAGCGGCAAGGAGACCATCAGATAACCTGTGCTTCTAACTTCTCTGTGCTAGAACTAGGACCATGGTTTTAAACCCTAACAGTCTTACTGTCATTTTAGAGATCATTCTCAGAAGAGGATGGCTTGCGGGTACTGATTATTATACCCAGAGCACAATGAGCCCTAGAGTGGAGTAGTGTTAAACAAGGTTTGGGTAGGGAAGAACTTAGTGGAAGTGCACTTGTCTAGCATGTGTGATATCTATGCTTCAGCACAGGATAGGGCTAATGTGTACATAAGGATTCTTCACTGTAGCTCACATAGCTTTCAGTGAAACCTTTGGACTTCCTGTTATAAGTCTTCTCCTGCTAGTTATTTCTCTCTATTCTGGTCTATCATCACAGTTTTCATCTGAAACTCATAAGCGGGCAAGGCTTCGGGACAGTTAACTGACAAAATTGTCTAGGTAGAAAACAGCAATCCACAATGTCTACTTGGGGTGAAGAACTAAGAACTAACAGAATCTAGAGATTTTGGGTGTAAAATGGTGATTACCAGGGGATATGGTTCTATTGGTTGAAAGATACTTTTGTTCTTTTAGTCAGTTTAAGATTATTAAGTTATAAATAAATATAAGTGACTATAGTTAATAACAGTGAATAGTATTTTTCAAATTTGCTACATCTTGTATGTTTGCCACAAAAAAAGTACAGTGTATAAAGTGAAACATGCTTATTAGCATGCTTTGGCCAACCCACAATATATACATTTTACAAAATAAGTTATACATAGTAAGTATACACTTTTTTTCTTTCTTTGTTTCTTTTTTTTTGAGACAGGGTTTCTCTATATAGCCCTGGCTGTCCTAGAACTCACTCGGTAGACCAGGCTGGCCTCAAACTCAAAAATTCGCCTGCCTCTGCCTCCCAAGTGCTGGGATTAAAGGCGTGCACCACCACCGCCCAGCAAGTATACACTTTCCAAGATGAAAGGTAATATAAAATATTGAAACATGTACATATGCAAACTACAGTACCTGATAAAATTCCTTTATCCCTCCCTAATTATTATTATATGATATTTTGTTTGAGATAGGTTTGCTGTGTAGCTCTGGCTAGTGTGGACCTCATATATGTAGCCCAGGCTGTCCTCAAACTCAATGGCTAGTCTCTTGTAACAGCTTTTCAAGTAACATTACAGGGGTGAGCCATTACTTCTAGCTTACTCATTCTATTCCTAAACTACAAGCAAAAGAATTAGATAAAATTTTACTATTAACAAATATTAGTATAACAAAAGGTTCACTATAACAAGTTGCTTCTCTGTTCCAAGGGACAACCTGGCTCACTATACTAGACCTTTCATGCCATAGCAATGTGTGTATGAAATATACTCTTCTATTTAGTAAGTAGTTTACAGTATAACCACATCTGTGTCATGTGGCCACACAAGCATAATAAATTGAGTAACAAAATATATGTGAAGACTCCTGCAATCTGTGACTCCAGTTACTTTTATACCCATACTCCTAAATCCCTGCACACGGCTGGCAGCTTCCCTCTTGGCTTAGTCCTATGCTCATATATCCTACTGCTGTCTAAGAATCAACAATTAGACAGTGCATAGGCACACCAAATTAAATGTTGAGAACTAAGCCAACATTTCCCCTTTCCCAAGTTTGGGCTACCTCTAATAGCAGTCATTGGGAAGAGTGGCTCCATCATGACACACCTGTTCCAACAGCCATCAGCTTCTCTGCCAGCTTCTGATGTTCTCCATTCTTCCACCAAATTAATTTCTAACATGTGACTCTGATCTTAACACCAAACTACAAAAATATCATCTTGAAACTCTCAAATTTTCTAACCATGCTTCTAAAGACCTTTATAACTTGGTCAATTTATCACTGCACACTAATCTCCAATTATTCACCACTGTTTTTAATACCCCATGTGCCAGTCAACCATCTAACTTTTTTGAGCAAACCAGTACATATTTGGGCTACATATACCTGCTATTTCCCACAAAACACTTTTTACATTCGCCCTCTGTTTGTCTTACCCTTATTTAATCTTCCAAAACTGAGTTAGGCCTTCCTATGTGTACCAATTCCGTCCTATACTTACATTCTATCAAGATACTATCTGTTTGCACTGTAAGTATTGTGTGTCTCACTTCCTGCTAAATCAACTTGAAGGCAATATTGGGTTTCCACTTCCTAATATCATTCACCACACTGCTAAGCATTCAATAATAGTTGTTAAATGATGGATTTATTAAATGCCTGCCAAAAAACTAGTTATAAATAATTTATGCTGGTGTTTTAAATTATAATTTCACTGCTTACATGTTAAATCCTTGTTCCTGCTTATTGCAATCATTGGATTGTTTATTGTGGTGCTGGGTTTGAATCCAGGACACTTCAGAAAGTAGGTGAGGGTCCTACCACCAAGCTAAATACCCTACCCACAATCTGTAGAAATTACTATTTCTGAAACACTGCAGAAGGAAAAATACTGAACAGTAAAGTAAGGAAAGAATTAGCATTCGAAAAAACTCTCTTCCTGTACTGTAGTTATTATTTAGGATAGGCAGATAGGAGTATCTATACTGTTTGCACAATCTGACAAATTGATTTACCTAAAAATGATTCATCTAAAACATTAAACATTTTTTTTGTCTTAAAAATGAAGTCACAGCTGGGCAGTGGTGGCGCATGCCTTTAATCCCAGCACTTGGGAAGCAGAGGCAGGCGGATTTCTAAGTTCGAGGCCAGCCTGGTCTACAAAGTGAGTTCCAGGACAGCCAGGGCTACACAGAGAAACCCTGTCTCTAAAAACCAAAAAAAAAACCCCCCCCCAAAAAAAGTCACTTTGTAGAAGAACGAATCTCTGATTTCACACTTTAAAGTTTCGAGAAAATAGAAATCAATGGGGCTATATAACAAAATAAGGTTGCGCTACCTCATAGATAGCATCCCTGCTAAATGAGATATATCTGATACGTTCTGGTGAGTTTTCTTCAGAGAAATTAGCTGTTATAAGTTAATCGATGCAATAAATGTTCTTCCTTATACACTATTCAATATAAAAAAATTAGAAAAATTCAGCATTGGTTTCTCTTCCACATGATACATACAAACACACACACAAACACACGGACGCACGCACGCACGCACGCACAGTGGCCCTCACAGACTAATGGTAGAATAGTCTAGGCATAACCACAGTAGATAAGCAGAGGAAAGCATCAACAAACCCAGTATTTTAAGGAAAAGGAAAAAGAGCAAAAACAATAGGATTAGTTGGGTTTTTAAAAGGAGATCTTGGCAACAATAACTCCCTACCATTTTTCCTTTTAATACATAAAGACTAAAAAATCTCCTTCATTTATCAAATTTACTACAAATCAAATATTTAGAACACCAGGAGTTGCAACTCCTTTTAAAGAACTAATGGATATTGTTTTAAAATCTTTTTATTAAATAATTTTGTGCTCATTTTTATAGTAAATGAGCCATTTCTAAAAGCCATTCTATCAAAACAAAGCCTAAGTGCTATACTCCAACACATCTTGCTGTACAACAGCTTGTTTGCGTCAAAAATGTTCTTTTTGGAGAAGTAAGGGCTGGGGCAGCAGATTGTGTTTTGCTCTGTTTGCTGTTTATTTTTTAAAGCTGATCCAGCACAGTGAATCCCTTGCCTCATACTTCATTCCATAAGGATTAACTAGTCCAACAAAGAGGCTAGGGCTGTATAGAGGCTGGTACAGAGAGCAAAAAGATTGAGGTTCTAAGCCATGCTAAGCAGGAACCCAATGGGGCTACAAAGCAGTCTTGGGAAACAATAAGCATACCTAAAATGCTTAACTTAAGGAAACCCCTTATTGATGAACACACAAGAATAGAACAGAGTCACAATGTACAGGATTGAAAGTTTAGACACACAGCAGACGAACACCATGAAAGGTCCTATACCATCTAATGTTACAGCAATTTATTACGACCACACAAACACGTAGTGTATATTTCTCTTTGTGAATTAAGTAATGAAAAAACTGAAGAGAAGCTAGAATGAGCAATGTCTGCCTTTGCACTCTGCTCAGCACTCTGTTCTATGCAGACTGAAAGGCTTTCAGGGGACTGGCTGGATCACCTTTGCTGTTATTTCCATTCGACCATGTCTGAAAAGAAAGCACACAAACTATCCTAGTACAACCCACACTTTGGTTTAAATGGTTGTTCAGATATTTATGAGTGTGTGTCTAGAAATGCAGAAGAATTTCACTATAAATGTGTAGATCTTGACAGTGCTTTCTGTGATACTTATAATTAACTGATAAAGTACAAATGATGGCTTTCAAAACAGAATAAAGGATGAAGCAACATTTTTATCCTTTCTAAAACAGGTTCTTCTCAGAGGATGTGTAATTTTTAAAAGAGAAAAACATCTGGATTAAAGATTTTCCAAAGCACTTGTAGGTAGTAGCACAAAATAAGGAAATGATTTCTCAGTATTAGAACACTGCTCATTTTATAACAAAGGTTTTGAATTCTCCAAGAAAGGTCTTAAAATTATTTTTATTACATGCTTAAATCTTACAAGGCACACTTATGACATCAAGATAAAACACATACATATATAATTTAAATACATTACTTATTTAAAATGTGTAACTCACAACTCCTTAAAATATGAACAATTTTTATGTTGAAAACCTTGCTAAGAAATAATTCTAAAGTTCCAACCCTAATTCTTCTCTCTACTTTGGCTCAAAAATTTACATTGTAATCATAGTGATCTGAGCATTTGGGATCTCTGGATATGCTTTTTTTTTTTTGCTGCCTTCCTTCATCCTAATTTATAAACGTGAGGGTCAAACTTCTCAATGAATCTGGCCTTCCTTAATGTAGAATGAGCATTCAGTTTGCTAATACAATGAATTAATTTATGGAGTTCAAATGGAATTTCATGCTTTTGTTTAAATATATGTAAATCTTTTAATTTGAAAGCAATTCTTAATAGATAAAATTAGTATGTAAATGTAAACTGTAAATATAAAATACACACTCTGAAATAACTGGAGGCAATAGGCTCTAGCTTTCCATTAATATCTCTGCAACAATTAGAACACGTTTTTAATAAGAGCTTTACTCTGTCATCTTGGCTTTATTGCATTAATAAAAGAAAATGTGCTATCAGGAGGAAATACAAAAGCAGTGTCTATACAGAATACAAGTACTTGGTAGTATGAAGCAGTAACATATAAATATAGTATGAGAACTATAGTGTCCAAGATTACATAAGCGAACATTGAGAGCATGTCCCAAGTACTATGGAAAACAAGAACATGCTTCATACACAAAGCACAGAAATTGAATAACCAGTACAACCTTCTGGCCAAGGCCAAACAACACATATACATTTCTATCTTCCATAGAAATAAAAAAGATTCAGTTTGCTAGACATAATTTGGCAGAAATCTAAACAAAGAATTTGATCTTTGTTTGGAAATTTAAGTAGACTCTATATAGACTGTGCCCAAATTTATTTTTCAAATGCTTGTGAATTTTCTTCCTACTTATTTAGACAGTAAGCAGTGGTACTTTCCACATGTGGCAGCCAAATAAGGACAGGTTGAACAGCTCTGTGCCCACCTAACAGTGAGAGCAAGCTTGTTATCACATTTCAGCTGTATCTTGCTGTGTGCTAGAGAAAGACACAAGAAAAACTGAGAAAACATTGGAATTAGTAAGATAATCCAGTATCTAGCTTAATCAAATAGTGCAATGTTTAAAAACAAGAACTGTGCTGAGTCTTAGAACTAGAACTAAGATGAGACACAGGCTTAGGGGAGAACGTCACTGATATCAGCCATCTTCATTAGCTTGTCAGCATCTTATTTTAAATCCTGTAGTTAAATATTTTATAGCAGTGGTCAATTCGGAACGTATAAAATTCTTATTTGGGTTTGGAGTAGGAAGGTCACTAAGAAAATCAGTGAAACCTTCAGAATGAGCAGCCTGGCACGTTAGTATCTCAATGGACACCCAGGAAACCAATACTGTAAAAAGCAGGCTACCGTTTATGATAGTTGTATTTTCTGTGTTATCTAGAGAAAAACAGGTTCATCCATGCAAAATGGACTGTTTTAGAAGATACTGCTGCTAAAATGAGAGACTTTTCAAAAGGGGAAGTGACTATTCCAGATGAAATGAGAAGCTGCAGTGTCAACCTTCCTTCCTGAATCAGCAGAAAGCAAAGCTTTCCTTACAATAGGAAATTGGAGATTTTCTTTTAATTTACATATCTTTTTTGCTGAGTATGTTTTAGCTGAAATATGAGAGAACTTCAAGGAGACAGCACTTCTCGTTCCCAGCCACGCTTTGCTGTGGCTTTATAAAATACTTCTACTGGGAACCAGGAAGACATCAATTACACTAACACTAATGTGGAAGAGTCATGAGTTTAAATCAGAAATAGCTTTCCATTTGGGGCATTTTGTTATACATTCATTAACCAGCTAATGCCAACCCACAGGCCAGCTGCAGCATAAAAATTTTGACTATCACTGGAACATATCTGAGTAGCTTACTGTTTGACACATTATAGACCAAATTTCTAAATAAGCCTTAAAATAAAAACAAGGAAAATATTTGACTCTACCTTATTGTCATACATACATACATACTATATATGTTTGAATTCCTAGATAAATGAAGGAAAGCTCTAAGTGTGCTGAGGTAAACTTTACAAATTATTCTGCTAAATGAACTGTATTTTTAAATGTGAAAATTGATCTAATACATTATAACCCTATGTCTGTAATAATATCCTTATTAAAATTTGTAAGTGTATCTAAATTGTACTATTTACAATTATCTACATAAATGAAACAAATATAAATTTTCTTTGCATCAGCATTTGATTTTTTTATTAAATTGATTTTAATCCTAGTTGGGTAAAATTGTATCTTAACAATATTATACAAAAGTGCTATTTATTGGTTAGAAGAACAAGTTTTGTCTCTTTTTACCGTCTATAAAATGTCTCAAGTAATACTTAAAAAGAACATAAAACATATATATATATATATATATACACACACACACACACACACATATAAAATCATCTCAAAAACTGCTTAAAATTTGTAAACTGAAACAGAAAAATACACTGGCTTCTCTCACTGTGGTGGCAGTAAGAGGACTAGCACTGGTTTTCACAACCTGACCATGGAAAGGGGTGGCAGAGATTCCTCTGTGCTTGTTCCCCTTACATAATAGGTCACAAAAACACTGACAAACTCGAATATATAATGTAAGATATAGTAATGATCTTTAGGTCCAAACTCCTCAACTCAACAGCAATTTATCTTCCAATAATGCATAAGCCAGGTTTTCATGTAGCTCACCATGGTAATAATTACCTTGTAATATATGATTTACCCTATGACGCCTGACTACTTCCTGAAGCTCCCGCCCCAGGTGCTGGCAACATTAAATTGTACTAGAGCTTCTTTTCTGTGGCAGAAGTGTCCTTGCTTACTTTAATGTCTCTTGACCATATCTGAATGGCTCTAACCCTTTTTTCTTCAATACTGAAATCAAAGAAAAAAAAGTTTTTTTTTAAAGGTCTTTGTTTCAAAGACATAAAAATCAATCTCACTATAAACACAGAGCTGAAGCACAATACAGTTAAAAGGCAGGCTGTTCCCAGACAGATACATGGCAGCTATCTGATGCAGATAACTTTAAAGATTTTAACAAGCTCATTTTTTTTTCAGCCCTTTGTCATGAAATAACTTTTCATGTGCAGAGGCTACAAGACAGTCGTAAGAGAACTGGCAGAGCAGTGGCATAACCTCACAGAGCTGGCTTCCTACGTGGAGCTGGAATGTAGGCTGCTGTTTTCTATGCTAGAGTCCCATGCTTAAAGCCTTTCCTGCCTTTGTTCAGCTCTCTTGCCAGCAGCCAAGGGCTTTCTTTTGGTTCGGCCTACTAAAAAGTCAAAGGACTAGAACATGGAGGTCACCAAGATTTACAAGGTAGATGAACAAGCCAACAAAGCAACATTGCAGGGGAAAGAAATAAGGCATTATAGTAAGAATCTAATTTAAACAAAAAGACTGGTCTATATAAAATACTGATAATTATGAGAAATAGTAAACATGGCTATTTTTGTTTGGGTAGATGTATCAATGATACTCTTCAATATGAAATGAAACAATATCCATTACTTATTTTCAAATTCAAGTTCTATAAATACAAGGAGACAACAACCTCTTAACTAGGAAGCAGTATACCTAATCTACCTTTGAGTGACAGCATGTTTGAATCTGGGCTCTATTTCATTAATAATATACTTCTTTTAAACTATGTAGAACACTGACTCCTCTTACTCACTGTGTTGTTTCAAAGTTTAAAATGAAGTTAACTACAAATAATAAGAACCTAGAGCCATGTGGCAGAAGCAATCAACATGGAAAATAAGCATAAATATACTTCCTTTTGAAATCCATGGAGGAAAATGAAATTTCATAATTATTTGTAAAATGTAGCTTTTCTGGTTTTATTTCCTCTGCTACTATTTCTTATTACTGATATAACTGTGGGCAAAGAAATGCTAGATATTAATGAAATTTCTATTTACTTATTAGTTTTAGTTGCAGTCATAATATTAATTGCTGCCATTACATTCATTTGCATGCCAATCCTGCAGTGGATAAACTGATTTTGACAATTTGAAATAGAGAGAGAAATAGAGTAATCATCCAGGCAAGACATGGGCCCAGAGTAATTCAAAGATGATAAAATTTGATTCTAATAAAATCAAAACCAAAATTTACTTTCAGGAAAGGTTGGTTTAAAGGGAGGTAGATAGATATCCGGTGAGTAGAAAATGGATGATCCTCAGGCAGTTTTCTGGTAACATAAAAATCTATTAGTTCAGTAAGATTTCTTCTATCACTTCAATAACTATCTGAATATAATAGAAACAGAGAATCAAAAAATTAAAACACAATTCTGTTAAAGAAAAAATTATTTAGTAAAACAGTACAACAGATTCATATACTTTAGCAGATATCCTATCCCAAAAGCCAAAATCACTTTATAGAAACATTTAACAGATATAAATGATAAGAAATCCAGAAATAGTCCAAACTCACAAAATTTCCTATTTCATTTTTTGGTGGGAGGGGAAAGAAAGAATGCTGTAATAGTATTATAAAAAGTCATTAACAAGTCTGGTCAAGCAGGGTAGGATCAGTGCTGACCTGTCAGGGCAGCTGCCAGAAACAAGAAATCTCTCCTTTCTTCTGGAGTGTTAATCTCAATACAAAAGACCACAGCAGAAAAGTCAAGATTGATAATTCTGTTTTCTGATCATCAAGGAAATCAGAAAACAGAACAGGACTTTGAAAGCTGCACAGGAGACTTTCACATACCCACTGTAAATATAATCTCCACTGATTCCTAGGTTTAGAAGCAAATGACATAAAACAAAACACCTCTTAGACAAGAGTTTTTCCCACCAAGAATTAGACATGTGAGGGACACTGGTCATTACTGTTTTCCTTTTCAATATTTCTTATAATGACTGACCTACTTACTTAACTGACCATTAAGCTAAAATATGCAATAATAATCCATGGCCACTGAGGCCACAAAAGCTACCCTGCTTTCCTGAAGTGAAACTGCCCTCTCCTGAATGATTCTTTTATATGAGACATACACGTAATATAGCTTCTAAAGGGTTAAAGCTCTTTGATAGCAGGAACTGTGTTTCACTTTTCATTGTGTCTGCCATGATAGCTAGATAATAAAAGAAATTATGTATTAGTTAAACTAAGTACCAATCTACAAACGTAATAGTTACTTGACACTTTGTAAAAATACAAAATAAATACAGAGCAGAACTCCTGAGTGTGAGAGCCTGCAACATGGTTGAAGAGGTGGAACATATAAAGAGAAGGTAAGGCAATTCTGAAGAACAGCATGAGATATAGTGTCAGGGCAGGAAGCTAGAGGATGAGGGGAAGGATAAAGGCTGAATCCCCAATATGTGACGGGCTCCACTAGATACTCATGAAAATGTGAACTGGGAACTGTGATTCCAGTTAGGTCTTGTGCACTGGGTGGTTTGGATAAGGCAAAGTCACACATTCTTAGAAAATTATTTTTATGTAAAAACCCAGACTACATTATTTTAGTGAGAGTCTGTCAATCACAGGAGGAAAGCAGGGGTTATGCTCCTTTTGAAGAGCAAAGGGTACGTTGGACCATCTCTTTGGGTTTTCTTGTTCTGTCCTTTTTTTTCCCCTCTCAGAACTCCGGGTTGGGGGCTCAGTCCTCAAAAAGCAGCTGTACTGCTTGACTAGCATGGTTCCTATTAGAAATGCCTTTGGTTAGAGGACTTTCTTCAACAGCCAGAATGGGAGGAGCTGAAATAACAGCTATAAAATAGTCCCTAGAGGCGAATTCTGGGAGATAGGCAACCCTCTTGAAGAAGTTCAAATTGAAAGCGTTTGAGTGAAAGCATGTCTATGAAACAACCTCAAAGGCAAGAGATTATGAGACTCAGGAGATGAAGGATGTTTCTGAAGCAAAAATGTAACAACTG
This sequence comes from Grammomys surdaster, assembly GCF_004785775.1. NCBI lineage: Eukaryota > Metazoa > Chordata > Mammalia > Rodentia > Muridae > Grammomys > Grammomys surdaster. Next base: position 4,383,913 of record NW_021604644.1, read on the forward strand.
GAGTGGAACTGATAAATGATTTTTCAACTTAGCCTTTCATCCTTCCAAGGTAGATAAATTGAGTAGCCTGCAGTGTGCTGGGCATGGTCTTCCAGATGAGGCTTACTCTATGCTTTGTGTAGACATTTAAAATCCCAGAGCACTTTAGATAAATAAAAAGGCGGGAGATACCCAGCAAAGCTTGGTAAATGTTTTAAAATATAACTTGGTATTTCTTAGCTTGCATAAGTCCTCCAGACTGGTTATTTGAGAAACTGAGACAAAATGTGGGGGTGGGGGTGGGGTGCAGGGAGGGAATCACTTTTAAATCTTGAAATGTAGGTCTCTACATAAAAGTTTTAAAATTATTTTTCAAAAAAAATTATAGGAATAATAACATAACAGGCATCCAATACATTGTTGAAAGAAAGAATAGCCAAAATGGCGTAACTTTCATACAGTTACACTGAGAAACTTAGACGAGACGAATAAAGGTCTGGATTCCCACATGTGCCATGTGTGTATGAAGCAGAAGTCAACCTTGGGAATGGTTCCTCAGGTGCCATCACCTTGTTTTTTGAGATAGGGTCTCTCACTGGCCCAGAGTTTGCCAAGTTGACTAGGCTGGCTGGCCAATGCTCCCAGTTCTGTTTCTTCCTCTAGCAGTAAGACTGTAAGCAACAGAGCTGGGATTTTAAACATATGCTGCCCCACCTGGTGTTTTCACACCTGGGGATTGAACTCAGGTCTTCATGTGTGCAAGGCCAGTACTACTGATTGAATCATTTCCCCAGTACCTCTGCCATCCGCAAGCTATAGAGACGACTCAAGCATACTTCGGTTTTAAATGTCGCCTGCAATATGGCTACAATATATAATTTCACACAGAAGCCATGTGTACTAAGTTTGGCTTAATGTTTAATTATTTTCTCCTCAGTATTCTCTACTTCTTCTGGCAACACAACAGTGTCTTACTGTACAACTACCCCATAGAGTTTGGACACTTAAGTCCCAGCCCCAGTCTATTGTACCTCTTAGTGAGGTAGCCATATATCCAACTTCAATGGATACATTCTCTGTATCCACTGGGTAGTTGGGTATGACACAAGCTGGGCCAAAGAAAAAACTGTTCAGCAGAGTACTTCTCTAGCATATTGGTCCTAGTTGCATTCCCAGGACTGCGGTGCCTTGACAAAGCCCCTCAGACAGAGGTACTAAGGCTCATGTAAGATCTGAAGCTGCCAATGTTCACTTTATTCTATCTACAGCCAGTTTAAGAAAGAATTAACCAGCACAGAGAAAAGTAGAACTAAGAAATATGGTATAGTTGAGGTTCTAGAATGATCCAGCCATGTTGAAGTCATACCAATATCTGAATTTCCAAATTACATATAAACAAAGTAATCATCCCTCTTGTTCTTCCTCTAAAACCACTGCACTTTCTCTTCATCTTGTCTGTCTCTGCTGTCCCTTCATGTAATGCCATCCCCTACCATTCCCAACAATTCCCGTCTCCACTATAGCACTAAAGATGACAGAGTGGCAAGGGTGTCTGTTACTTTTTGTGGTACTTAACTTTCCCACTAAACAAAGGATGTGCAGTAGGATCTGGAGACCAAAGTCCCAAAGTCATACAGGAGATCGTAACTGCCAAGTTCACATATAGTAGTGATTCCATACTTGGTGAGTAGACAAACAGTTACAGAAAGTTCCTAAATTCCTTCATGAAGAAGTTCAGCCACAAGAAACAACTTTTATAAGCCTATTATAGCTCAAAAAACTAAAAGCCATAAAACAAAAAAAGAAAAAGAAAAAAGAAAGAAATCATGAATGGCAGCAGCATACATCCAGATTATTGCTTAAACTTTGCCAAGGAAAAGTGTAGCTAGCATTTAGAATTTTTAATTCCTATCCTTAGAAGTTAGGGTGAAATAGGATAAGCCCAACAGAAACAAAAACAAACAAACAACAACAACAACAACAAAAAGAAGTCAAAACTGACTCTATCCTACCATAATCAGAGAAATCCTGTACACATAGTGGGAACTTCATAAAAACTTTAAATTCAACCTAAAAATAATTTACATTCAGATATACTTTAGTAGCTGAGGTAGCTTTTACTTTGAAGCTAGTAGTGTCCTCAGGAAAATTCATCTATAGCAACCCAAGTTCAACTGGAAACGGGATAGGAAGTTAAATGTTACTTTAAACCACTAAACCAGCATCACCAAATTCATAATACTGCTCTGTGAGAAATGATAATGAACAACTTTAAACAGAAAACATAAACCACAAGTTTTTCATACTTTTAAATGATTATTAAAGTTGAGCCAGTAACTTCTCTTCTTATATATCAAAGCAACAAAAAGATGAATTTATACTTCCATCAAAAGAGAAGCGGTAAAAGATTAAATGAAAGATTTTAACTATCCATTTAAAAAGTCTCTTGGGCCTGTCACCTTAGTACTTGGAGACTAAGCCAAGAGGAAGGCAAGTCTGAGACAATCTTGAAAAAAAAAGACGAGGTCAGGGAAGGGGAGAGAAGAGGAAAAGTCTTTTGAGTTTAAGAAAATTTCAATCAGAGGTGGGGATATAGGTATAGAACATTTGTTCTAGCATGCACAAAGTTCTGGATTTAGCACCACTTTAAGAAGCTGGGAGGTGAGAATGAGCTAGGATATATGACTTCACTTTTAGACAGAATTTAAAATGCCATGGGATTCTCACATCAAGAGTTTCTCTAGACAAGATTAAGGCAGGAAGCAAGGCTTTAAATTATCCAGATGATTCTGATGGGTATCCAAAATTGAAGAGTACAGAATACAGAATCAACAAATGAAGGATGTACAGCTTCTTGAGTTTTATCAAGATACCTCCTCTTTCAGAGTCTTTGATTTGAGTCTCTGCATTATTGATTTATATATAGGTACTTGATACAGATGTGATTAACAGATTTTATTTTCTAAACAAAACATATTCCTCTCCTTTAAAGAACTTAGATGACAAAATGTGGACACTATGCTGGAGAGATGGCTCAGCAGGTAAGGAATTTGCTGTGCAAGCCTGGAGACCGGAGTCTGATCCCAGGAACTAGGATAAAAATGGAAAAAGAAAGTGTATTCCACAAAGTTGCCCAAGTCATATGTGCATACGTGCAATTTACAAAGGAAAATTGTATACACATTAAGAGAAACACATGTGTTCAAAATAACCACAAACATAATAAAACTGTTTCCAGAAAAGAAACTACCAGAAAGACAAAAAAACCCAAAAAAAAACCAAAAAACAGAATTATATAATAGGACAGAATGGAGGAAATAAAAACATTGAAGATATATAAATAACTTGTGAACTCATATGACAGAGTATCAAATATGGACACCATCTTTCAACTATTAACTATGGCTCAACATTCATTTGCTGAGGTTAGACATAACACCAATCCTTAACACTTCTCCAGGATTCTGGCCTAATGTCTTGTGGGGTGGGTGAGATACCCACCCAGGTACTACCATATATACATCTGAACTTAGTATCTCTTCATCTTTAAAGAGTGAATGTTTCATTATCACATCAAGAAATTCTAGAATTAGGATACAGAAATAAGAAAAGTCAACTTCTCAACTATAAAAACCATATATTTTATAAGCTGTAAAAACTTTCATTTGGGTGCTGGAAAAGGGATTCAGTGAATAAAGTGCTTCCTACCAACTTGGTGATCTGAGTTTGATCCCAAGAACCAATGTGGTGGAAGGAGAAGAACCAACTCCTACAAACTGTCCTCTGGGCTCCACACACATGCCATAGCATGCATGCAGCCCCACACAGATACAGTTACACACTCACATAAATACTATTAAAATGCTTTAAACTTTTTCATTAATCAACTTCATGCTGAATTAAAATATATGATTTTCAGTAAGATAGTCTAATAAAAGATAGATATATATAAAGCCCAACAATCTGAATATCAGAAAAATATAAAAAGCAAAAAAGAAACTGGCAAATGGACATGGGAGAGTAAATTCAGCTATCATTCCACAATCCATCCTAAATGATTGTTTGGTGTTTTGGTACTGAGACTGAGCCAAGGGCCTTGCACACATCAGGCAAGTGACTTCAAATTCAATTTCCTAGTGGCTAATGACTTATTTTTGCCATAATGAACATTTATGCCATCTGAATATCTTCTGTGGTAAATATCTGTAAGTCATTTATCCAATTTCCCCTTGATCATCATCTTCCTCTTAAGTTGTGAAGTTCATTGTGTCCTCTGGACAGAGGTCCTTTGTAAACACCTTTTTTCAGGTCTGTGGCTTATGCTTTCAGTTTCTTAAGTATCTCTGAAAAACAAACATTTAACATTTTCTGCTTCTAGTTTGTGTTTCTTAGGTCTTGTTTTTCTAATATTTAATTCATCCAAGGTTATCCATTTTGTGTTTGGATCTTTCATTTATTCTCAAATTTAACCCTATGAAATGTTACAAGTCAATTTTTCATGTCACGTGATGGAAGACACCAGTTTATTTTCAGCATTTTAGCTATCTAATTGGTTTAGTAATGTGTTAGAAAGCCTATCGTTTCCTGGTTGAAAACCAGTCCCATATCTATGTCTAGAGCATCTCATGATCTTTACTGTGCTCTACATTCTTTTGTATTTCCAAATACAGTGATCACCAGCTCAGCCACCCAAGTAAAAACAAACAAAGACACCTGCTTACCTTTTCACTGGTACAGGCAAGAACAATAAATATACTACACATGGCATTTCATTTTAGGTTCTTTATTCTGTTTTAGTTTTCAGTGTAAAGCTATTACCTACCTTTAGTGACAACTACTCTGTACATATTTCATTTTTTAGCAAATGGCATTTAAAAGAATTAGCTTACTATCCATTGCTAATAAGCAGAAACAATTATTTTTCTATGCCAATCCTACAAGATACTGGAACATGTATTTATTAAACTTTTTTTTTTAAAGATGGTATGTGTCTATGTGTGTACTCATGCGTCCATGTGTGGCCTCGGAAGCCAGAGAGAGTACTGGATCTCCTGGAACTATTGGGCAGCTGGCAAGCTGTCTGATGTAGGTGCTAGGAACTGCCTTGGGCCCTCTGGAGGAGCTACCAGTGGTCTTTACTACTCTCCATCTCACTGCAGTTTTTAGCATAGATTCCATATGATTGATTTCAAAGTAGACTATGCCAACTATCATTACAGACCATGCTAACTTCCTTTCCATTCTGCACACTTTTCAGTTCTTACTTATGGCACAGGTAACAGGGTGTCTAGTATAACAGACACTGAGAAACAGCACTCATGTCATGTTCCCAGATGTAGAGTGAAGTCTGTGATTTACACCACACACTGCCTGCCATATTTGGAAATGGAATTACAGAAATATGCATTATAGAGATTTCTCTTACACACAACACACCCTTTCTTTTCACTTTCGTGAGTATTCTTACTGAGGACAAGAAGAAATATCATTATAGAAGCAAATGTGTCCAATATTAAGATAATTCAGCTGCTTCCATAATAAAAATATATTGACTATAAAACATAAACCTCAGAATTTTTATCAGTTTCTTTTCCAAGACACTGTTAAGATGGGTAAACCTATAGCAAATAAAGTTTTTTTTAAAAAAAAGAAAAGAAAGAGAAAGGAAGGGATGGAGGGAGGGAGGGAAGAAGGAAGGAAGGAAGGAAGGAAGGAAGGAAGGAAGGAAGGAAGGAAGGAAGGAAGGAAGGAAAGAAGGAAGGAAGAAAAATCTGACCGGACAGTGCTGGATACTTCAAATAAATAGCAATAAATTAATATCAACATTACAAAAAGAGAGAGAGAAGGACAGGTCCGGATTTACCACTCAATATAAAGCACTCAGCATTTGCAAGGCCCTGGGTTTGACTCTTACTTAGCATTGGGTGGTGTTTGTGTTAAGATATATCTTATCTTAACACATAAGTGCATTTTTATAGAATTTACATATTTTTAAATAAATTATGTGACTTCAGAGTAAATAATTTTAGGTTGTCTTATCAGAAATTAAAATCACCTCTAGGCTACAGAATCAAAATTACTTAGGAATGTGTTAAAAATAAACAGGTGTTCATAGCAGCTAAAATACTATCAAATTACAAAGAATCTTCGTGTTAACTGGCCTATGAAACATCTTAACAGATTGAGGCTATTGTCCCTAAGAGATAAAACACATATTTTTCTAACTATTTGGGGCAAATAAAATTACAAAGAAAAAAAAATACTGCAATTTTTATACAATGTAAGGAATATGCTTATTTCTAAGGTAGAGTGGCCATAATAAGCCCTTTTAAGTGGCCCAGAAATATAAAATACATAAGCAAACTATACTATCTAAAAGATAAGAATGTAAATATGCAACATTTTATATGACTCCATAGTTAAAAATATTGTAGTGCCAGAGCAAGATGACAGTGTAGACGTAGACATAGTCAGAAGTAATAAAACCTGCATCAGTACGTTGTTTACTCTGTGGGTGCAGAAAAAGGATTATTGCTAATCCTCTAACTGTGAATAACAGTTTATTGAACAGTTAAGTCAATTTCAACTATGACCACAAAATAGCACCTTATGTAACAAAATGAAAATGTTTAAGATTGTACACATATCAGCATACAATAAAATCAGATTACAAAATGATTTGTGTATTCAGTAAAAGTATCAAACATTTAGAATTCATTTTTATTTTAATCTTAATTGAGCAAGCCCAACTGTAGTTCTTCCATGTAGGTATCAATTAAAAGTGGTAACATAATTTCAAAATACCTTTTCAAATAGTTGGGCTTCATTCAGAGAAATATAGATGGTGTTAGAATGAGGTTAAGTGCTCCTTTTGTCAGTAACCGATGTTGCTCCCCCTGGCCTCATAAACAAGCTGCTGCTTCCTGAATACAGCAGACCTTCAATTTAAATTTATGGAAAGACTAAGCAGGAGAGCCTGCACTCACAATTTTAATAACCTATTAAGTTGCGACTTCAGATTCATTTTATAACCATGCTCCTCCGGGAGCTAAGCTATCTGGATAAAGATAAAATTTTTTTCCTTTAAAGATAAATAGCATCATTAATCTGCAACATTTCTTTTCTATTATCTTTCGAAATGAGGAGTTATTTTGTTCTGATCTTGAGGTAATTAGCCTTCATTCACTAGCCTGAAAATGTCTGTGTTCTGAAAATTAAAAATGTGTCATTAAGTGGAATTTACCATAATGTCATTTATCTTTATATAGTTCATCAGTGACAGCAATGGGCTTGGGAATCCATCAGCTTTTACCAAGGAAGCATTAAAACAAATTGAAAAACAGAATAATCCCAGGCACTCTTTAACACAGTCAAAGCCATTTGGGTAATTAAATAGTGGTATTTAAAGTTTTAATTTAGATTTTCCCCTCTGTTCATCAGTAGTCAAATGAGATGTTCATATTCATAACTGTTTGTAATAAAGGTTTTGTAAAGCAAGCAGAATATCAATGTTATTAAAATTTAATATAACCTACAAAATAAAGTTCTTATTCTCTTGACCCTAATTTCTGAGATTACAAAAGAAATTTCCCTTTCTTCAATACTTTAGTTGTGAAATTAGCTTCACAAAGGCTAATAATTCAGCCCCCATAAAAATGCAAAAAAACCTGAATGCTTAGAAATTAAGCTTCATTACTGTCAATGTTGGAAAAGAGTATCTTCTATACCTTAAATTTGTTTGTCACTAACTACTTCTTCCAACAATTAATGTACAATTATCAAACATAATAATAAAAATTCTGAAATAACACAAGAGATTAAAATTAAGTACCTTGGTGGTACGACAGACCAGAAGTATTCATTCTGTTAAACCTAGTTCTAGTCCTATATTACTGATCAGGGAAATAGCACATTATTTCTTAAAAGCAGGAAAAAAAATCATATTCTTATTTAAGATAGTGATATAGTAAAAGAATTTTAAAAATATAATACCATGAAATAAATCTACTGGAAAGGCTAACGTGTCCTAACAATGTTTGAAAAGTATAAGACTTTCAAATTGCATAGGTCATTCAAAACACCATAGAGACATTTTTCTGAACATCTGGAAACAATATCATCTCTAAAAACTGTTTTTCTTATCGTAAGCACAATTCAACAACATAAAAATTAACTCAATGTAGCACTGCTCACTAATACATAATTCATACTCTGAACTTATATAGCATACTCAAATATGTTAATGATTGTTACAGTATGATTTTATGTTAAACTACAGGATAATTGAAGTTTAGCGCTTTGCCACTTAGATATGTAAATCTGAGTTCCAAATGTCTTTTGGGGAAGAAAAAACAGAATAAATAAATGATATTTTATAAAATATCTGTAATAGAAAGTAATCTTGGTTGATGAATTCCAACACACACACACACAGCAAGTATCATATCAAATGTTGGTTAAGGACCAAAAAACTTTTAAGTAAAAATGCTTTTCACCTCCAGTTCCCTCCTGGCTTTTCAATGCTGTTGATCTATTCTTCAATAACTTGGGGAAATGTAAATTTGAAGACAGCCTTATTAAATGAATGTATGATTATATCACACATCCCTTTAAAAGAATGTGCAAGTTAATAGACCAGAACACTGGAGAACTGAAAATTTTAAAAACAATTCAAGTATACAATAAGGAAAAGAGATCCCAGGAGTTTTGTAAAAGCCTGGCATATTTGTACAACTAGTCAACAACAGCACATCTAGAACTAGAATCTGGTGTAGTTTACAACCTGCTTTGCAGATTAATGAATCTAACATTTACTTGGTATCTAAAGATGCATAATTATCAGATAAATAAGCACATTTCAAAACGGAGAAACTTCTCTTCAGATAGCTTTAGGATCTTTTTATCAATAAAGCAATTCATTGTTTTGGTCTGTTTTACCTTTTACCTGTTTTTGAAATAAAAAATATTTCTTAAAATAATCTATTTACCTACATAATTTGTAAGCATTTCTTTCTACATTCAAGAAATCTGCAGGGTTTTTTTGTAAAATTCGTCTTGCCTGAAATAGTTGTCTCCTTTATGGGGTAGGGGGTGAAGGAGTGGGATCACGACATGACGGGGACAAACTAATCAATCCAGGCTGAGGAGTAACAGTGTTTAACTTCACAATTGTGTGAAGGCAGAGTCTTCTGTGATATAAAGTTATCACACAGCTTGAAATAAAATATTTGTCAAATGCAAATTCCTGAAAAAGGTCAAGTGCAAACATACCTTGTGATCGTCCTCATTACTCCTCCTTAGCACTACATTCAACTCAACAATTTCATTGTTACAAAAACAAAATTTAGATATATTGTTCAAGATAATTTTAAAAAGTTGAAACCAACTAAGTATACTGAAGAGTAGTTTAATAAGTGCTGGCACATCTATTAAAAAGAAAAGTCAAGGGATTGGGATATGGCTTATGTGTTATAGCTTTTGCCTAACACGAGAGAGGTCCCAATTTCAATTCTTACTCTACCCTACTCAAACTGTTCAAACACATGGGATAAAAAAAAAAGGACCATAATAGCCAAGAAATATTGTAGTGGTTTTTTTTTTGTGTGTGTGTGTGTGTGTTTTGAAACAGGGTTTCTCTGTGTAGCCCTGGCTGTCCTGGAACTCACTCTGTAGACCAGGCTGGCCTCGAACTCAGAAATCCGCCTGCCTCTGCCTCCCAAGTGCTGGGATTAAAGGCGTGCGCCACCACCGTCCGGCCTTTTTTTTGTTTGTTTGTTTGTTTGTTTTTTGAAATATTGTAGTGTAAAAGTGAGAAAATATACTTCAGAGAGGTAAGTAAAAATAACCAACAAATGAATCTGTATGTATTTCATAACATGAAGTACATATTTTTCAAATGCTCATTATCCATGTATGGGAAAGGGTACTGAAAATATAGATGTTAACAGTAGTATACTTTAGTGTTAACTTAAGCAGAGACACTGTCAACAATGTGTTTGGATAATAAAGCGGGTGGGGAAAGGGGAAATACTAAAACTTTTTCATTTCTCTAAGATAGGGTCTAACCTTGTGGCCAAGTTGACCTTGAACTCTTATTGAGTAGCTTAAACTGGCCTTAAATTTGTGAACTTCTTGTCTTGGCCTTTCCAGTGCTAGGACTGTAGGCTAAACAGTTAACTAAAATCGCTGTTTTAGTTAACCTTTAGTAGAAAGCAATTCTGCCAAGAAGGTAACTGGTCTATTCTGTTCAATGGTGACTTTGAAGTCTGAACTGAGTTGCCTTAAGTTCACACAAGAGCTTTCAAATTCCACTGTTGGCAGAAATATTCACTAAAACTAATTTTTATTTCATCTCATTGATACTGATAGTTAACAGATATAAGGAGACATATGCACAAATATAATTAGCAAGCCTGCCAACTGGAACTCACTGTATAGACCAGGCTGGACTCAGACTCATAGAAATCAGTCTGCTTCTACCTCCAGAGAGCTGAGAATAAAATGTGAACCTCCACACTAGGCTTTTTCAAGAAAATGTTTGTTTAGAATGCTTTTAAAGGGAATGACTAGGGTAATTAAATTTGTATGACTACACAGAAAAATTAGAGCGACCTTATCTTTATAAAGTTCACCTTTCCCAACCTTATTGCTTGAATATCTTGTTCTAGGTATGATATTAGTGGGTACTCAGTAGAAGCCAGTAATGACTATGCCACCTTAGCTCTAACAACCAAAACTGTGTTCAAACATTAAAATCAAACAAAAAGCCTATGACCTGGAGGGGGCAGGTCACTTCTGGTTCAGCCACAGATTTCCTAGGAAATGATTTGAATACTTGACACATTAGTGTTTACCCTTTACAGACTGTTGAGCATCATTTATATGAGCTCATTTTCCACGGTGGAACATGCCAAACCAGACTGCATCCGGCATTGGCAACCTACTTCTAAAGCATGGAACCTGAAACTTAAAAGATTTCCAGAGCTGGCTAGATAGCTCAGTGGATAAAAATGTCACTAAGCCTGTCAACTGGACCCCATGTGTTTGAAAGAAAAGGCTGACTCTGGACAGTCCCTTGTACCCTCTGTCTCACACATACACATACATGAACATATTTAGAGTAATAAAAATTAAGAATACACAGAAATAAAGAGAATTGTCATTATAAAATACTTTTTATCTACTTTATAAATGAAAACTCTTTAATATCAGACTAAATACTTTTAGAGTACTAAGTATTTTACCACTAAAATAAAAGGAAAATAATATGTATTCCTTTAAAATGTACTATAGTTATTAAAGTTTTTCAGTAAATTGTTAGAAATTTACAGTACACCATTTGTCCAGGAGCTAAGAAGAAAAAAAGAGAATCAATTCTCGGAATAAATATTAACTTTTCTGTAAAATTTGAAATAATAAAACTCAGAAAAAAACAATCTACCATGGGTATAATATACAGCTTGCTTTATTTTTAAATAACAACAGGTTCAAATAAAATACAGCATCATAAAAACATTTATTAACACATTATCCTACTGACCATCAACACTTTAGAATACATCATACAATGTTAGCCTAAACTGTCAACTACTGAAAGTAGTAAGAAAGTCTAGTATGTTAATGAGGACTAAGAGCAGAAACTACTGAGAAAGGAAAGCCACGGCAGGTGGGAGTAGGAGAGTCTGGGGAGTGTGTGAGTAGACAGTCACATGAGAGATAGATGACAGGGAGATAAATGAACTGATCATTCAGCAATGGAAATGGAGTGACTTTCAAACATTCTTCCAGTTACAGAACTCTACTAAAGGCAACATACATGTACAAAAGATTAGAACCTGAAAAAAGGAAAGAACTTGAGACTACTTGACCCTCTCCTTTCCAACACAGGCCTGGAGAGGCCGTGAGGAACCACATGGAAGCTGGAGAACACAGTAAGGGAATATTAGAGGGAGGCAAGGAATACTACTTTGGCAGGCTCCCTTGGGGAGGTAGGGTATTATGAAACCCTCATAATCCTCATATATTGGCTACGGTATTATATTACTAAACACTGCGACTGTAAAAACAGGAGAAGAATCAATGAGATGTAAAAAAGAAATGGATGAAATAAATCTTGCTGGTTATTAGCCACTAGTCTTTATTTTTCCTGCTAAAGCACAGCTTCTCACATGAATCTCCTAAAGGCCTATCACTGCAATTGCAATGCAGACTGTTAGGTGTCAGTCTCTATGTCAAGTAGCAACCAACAGTCACACCAACTGTCAGTTTGACAAGTACTCTTTCAGTATTCAAAGATAAAGTGCACACATGTAATACCCCTCCTACAAAAAAAAAAAAAAAAAGAGGCCAAGGAGATGAGAGCCAGTCACCATAGGGAGCAAAATCAAGCTGTGAGGAAAACTGGAAAACGGCTACAGCAATAACTCAGAAAGCAGGAAAGCCTGTGTACCCTCTTCTTGACACTCTCCATCAAGAGCTAAGCTTATAGTAAAATCAAATAGGCAAATGATAGAAGAAACTGTCCAGTGTGTGTGTGTGAAAGAGAGAGAGACAGACAGAGACAGAGAGAGAGAGAGAGAGAGAGAGAGAGAGAGAGAGAGAGAGAGAGAGAGAGGCAGAGGCAGAGACAGAGACACAGAGAGAGAGGGGAGAGGGAGAATTCAAAAAAGCCTTTGACTTGTGCATTATTATCCGCTTATGTTATGCTAGCAGGTAATCCTTAGCACCAAGATGTCCACTACTCCAGTATTTCCTATCCTGAAGAATCCAACTTAGTCACTTTCCACATGTCTTCACCAAACTAATGTTGGTGTAGGATCAGGTTTTTCTCTTACCAGTTTAACTACTTCTTACCCTCACTGTATTTACTCAAACATTTGGTCAAAAGATAACTACTGAAACCTGGCTCCGGTGATGTAAGACTGTGATTTCAGCCCTCAGGAGCGGAAGTAGGCAAAATGTCACCAATTTGAGGCCAACCTGAACTTCATAGGGAGAACTAAGCAAACCAAACAAGGCTAAATAGTAAGACCTTGTCACAAACAAACTATGATTTCAGAATTCATGATCCTCCTTCAGTCTCTAGAAATGCTGAATTATAGTGGATATCAGGCCCATATCCTTATCTACATTTTTAAAAAGATCTAGCTAACTGCTGGAGGAAAAGAAGAATAACCTAGAAGACTGCTGCAAAGTTAAGACTATAGGAAGATTGGCTCAATTAAGATGCTAGTGTTTGGAGGAATAAGAACAAACCAGACTCTAAACATATTTCAAAGGCTTTAAAATGATGGACGTGCTGCTAGTGTGGATGTAGTCTACTAGACAGTAGTTCAGATAGGGACGTTGCTAGCCCACACACCAATCAATACTACGGCTACACATGCACTCATTTTTTTTTTCCTACTGCTTGGTCTCATTTCATAATGTTACATCTATTCTTACTCTTACACTTCTCTTCTACGTAGGGTACCATGGCTAAAATTGAGAGAGGACTGACTGTAAACAAACCACGGATGTGTATGTAAAACAAGTGGAGTATGCTTTAAGAGTTAAATCAGAAAATATATCAAAACCATTTCAAAATCTGAAGTGAATAACACAGACACAGAACAGGGCAACAGCACCAGTGCCTAAGAACTTACATAGCAAAACTATTCACTTGTCTGATTTTATAGAAAGAGAATGATCATCAAAACATGGTTTAAATAGTTTTTCTTTCTTTTATTGGATATTTTATTTATTTACATTTCAAATGTTACCACTTTCTCAGTTTCCCCTCCAGAAACCCCTTATCCCATGCTCCCCTCCTGCTTCTATAAAGTTTTATTCTAGGTGTGATGGCCACATTCTTTTACTAGAAACAAAATGGGGCTGTTTCTTATAACTAACCTTTTAAAGACTTTAAGGGAAAAAAGATATGCCACTCCTTGACAATTTTAACAGTAAAAAAAAAATTTTTTTTAATCTGAACAGCATAATCTATCCTAATAAATCAGTTTTTGGAAAATCTATAGTTTCTTTAAAAAAAAAAAAAAGCTTAAAAGTAGAGTTCTGGGTCCCAAATTCTTCTAAAGTGCAGTAAAACAAATGCAAGCGTGAAAGTCACAAAAATTACATCTCTCTCACACACTTGGGAGGCAAGGAAAATGAATATGAAGCCCAGGCTGGCCTTGAACTCTCATTCTTCAGTTTCACCTAACTAGGTTCTGAGCTATACACCACCCCACCCAACCTGTAAGATACATTCTTAAATTAATTCAGTTATGGCATTTCTCTTCAGGTAACAAACTAGAAACTTCAAATAAAAAAGGAAAGCAAGAGAATTCACAGAGTATGAAGAGATGAAAACTGACTATCAAGGTAAGAAAAAGACTTAACAGAAAAATTTAGGAGTCAAAAGTCAGTTTAGACTCCCAAGCCAAAAAGATCTCACTTAAAAACATCTTCAAATATGACATTTCTGAGCTTTGTGCATAACAATAATGCTTTACTAATACATACGCAACTGTGCTAAATACAAATTTAAAAGAGGAGAAATATATATGCTGTTATTTTTGTTAAAATATAGAATAGTTTCTAATGTAAGGAGCTCAGATACACTGACTCTTTACTCTCCCCAATCTTTCAATAACCTCATCTTAAAGATTTAGAAATTGGGACTGAAGAAGTTTAAATATAGTCAACTGTCAGCTGACCTTTATTTAACATGTATGCACCTAACAACAAAAGAGGAACTGGTACAATTTCAAGGAGAAGTAGATGAATCTAAAACAAACAAAACTACAAAGAAATACTCAATTCTGAGTAAGTAAGTAAAAGCACACAGGTAACAACAGAGCATCAAGCAGTTAGCAGCCTGGAGTGATGCAGAATGATGCGGTGTGAGAATAACAGTGCCAGTCTTGAGCAGCAAAGCAAGTACATGATATACCGTATTCTCAAGGATAAACAAACAAAAGAAACTGGGTTCATTAATTTAGAGGATATATTGGCATCAAAAAAGCAGTGTTGGATATTACAGTATTCTAATTATTAGTAAGTATGAAAAACAAATGATCTTTCCTACTGTGATGGAAGGCTGTACCTAAACATAATGGTCAGTTGTCTAGAATCATCTACACAATCATCTCTGTGGGAATATAAGGGGATCTTTTGCTTGAACTCAAATTACTATGATTTGCATTTGGGAGGAATGTGTAGTATCTTAATTTCTTTACCTGCTGCTGGGATAAAATCTCTACAAAAGCAAAAGAGAGTTTGTTTTGACTCATAGTTTAAGGGTATAGTCTATCATAGAGAAGGCAGCCAGAGCTTTAAGCAACTGTCAGTCACATCAGATCCATAATCAGGAAGCAGAGAGTGATGAATGCATGCTGCTGCTTAGTTCCTTTCTCTCTTTGTAGTCCAGAATCCCAACCAGGGAATGGACCATGATTTTATAAGAGCTGAAATACTGCAGAGCTATCAACAATCCGGGCACACAGTTAAGAGCTTTCTTTCACTTTGAAACATTACTGGTACACAAATATATCAACATTTAATTCAGTGCATTTAGACCAAATTAACAGTTTTCAATGAAAATATTTACATTATCATTAATAATGGCTATACTGAGTAATCACGTGGTCTTATCTCTGTTTTTAACAATTAGTCCAGTATTAATACTACTGTTAATGTTTCTTTACAAGTGAGAAAACCAAGCTTGAATGTGTTAAATAATTTGTCAGTGTTAAACAACAAAACCTAAGGTCTGTTTTTTCTGGAAAACCCACAGAGTTGAAGACACATTGGTAAATGTTCTTAGTCTTAAAGTGAGGAAACTAAAGATCAATGAGGCTGTACAGCACCCAGGGTCACAGAGTCCAAAGGAAGGCCAGATGTCTATCTGGGGCTCACTTGAACCCAGAGCTCCTGATTTGTTCAGTCTTACCATTTCTCCATTTCACAGTTTCACTTGTGATTTCTCAGAAGCTCACTGTAAGTGAAGGCTCTATACAAAGAGCTACTTTTGTCAAAAGAAGTCATTTTCTTGAAAAAGCTCATTTTCCTGAAAAAAACCATTTGGCAATTTGAACTAAAAGTCATACTTCTGCTAAAACACAGACCCAGACAGTCCTTACTCCAGTGTTTATAGACATAATGCAGCACACGCACAAAGAAATATAAGATTAAAATGTGCATCTCTTTAATAAGCATATAGTCCATTATATTTTTCACTGCTTTAGTTGTCAAGGTTAAGATCTAATGTAATGCTTATGGACAGGCATCATTTCATTAAATATTCCTAAGGGAAGCAGCTACACTCATTTTACTTACTACCTTCTAGTTTATGCATAACTGTCTTTATTTCAATCTATCTCAAGTCCTGTCAAAGTAATATAAAATAAACAAGAAAGAAAGTCTAGTTTGTATTAACTGAATCTATAAAATACAATTATTTTCTATAGCATACTCAGCTAATTTTTTCTACACACAGCATATCAAAGACTTTCTGGATGTGGATCCATTGTGGGATCAATGATACTGAATGTTAGCAGTATTGTGACCTGGGACTCTAGGAGACCATGTTAAATACATTCTTATTTGTATATTCATCATTTTCCACATGGACTACACAACCTCTTAAAACCAGCTCTGGACATACATTAGAATATATTAGATGAGAATGTGAAAAGGGAAAATAGGATATGGCTGGAGGAGTGGTTTTGCAAAAGCCAATGCAATGCAAATAACACAGTCTTATACAGCAGCTTTGTTTCTCTACCTTTAGATGGAGGTAGTGGGGAACCCCAGATCAACAATTACTCTGTGCTTTTCACAGCTCATGCATGGTAATTTGCTGCTGCTTCTGCAACGACTCCAGACAAATTTGTAAGTACCCTATGTTGATCCAAACACATTCTACTCGATTCTCTAGTCATTATCTATTACCATCTTTCCTCCACAATAAAAATTGAAGATTCTCATTTATTTTATTCTATGGACAATATGTAGTGACTCAAGCAGGGTCTGCTCTTCAAATATAAATATCAAAAATGTTCTAATAGCTGGCAGTGAAGGGAGAAAGAATAAGGAATGGAAGGGCCCAAGAACATGCTGCGTCCCTTTTCTCTTTGATCCTGCTCATTTTACTTCAAGCCAGAGAATGGCTAGGGAGCCACTACAGTATAAAAACAACTTGGTACAAAGAAGAAAACAATGAACAGAATTTATCCCTTTAAATAAAAATAACCCAAAGGCCTTAACAAGTCAATTTCTTTGGGCCATTTTTTTTCTTTATAAAAAGATATTAAGTAAACCTCTGTCTCCTTCAACTAAAAAAATTCAATGAATTCAATGTGAAAATCATAAAATGAGATGATGCTCTTCTCTGCATGGCTCCTTCTACCCATTATAGCTTGTCACTTCTCCACTGTCTTTTACACCCAAATCAAAATTCCTGCTCACAATCTAAGACTAATTCAAACAATGTCTAGATGAGACTTAATGTCAGGACATTTGCATTTCTGAAAGAATCAGTTAAACCACATAGACTGCTTTTTTCTTTTATATGGGCTAGGTGGGAGATGCAGGAGGATTTGAGGACAGGTCTCAAACACACTGTTACCGAGGCTTGCCTGGAACTACCTATATAACCCAGACTCACTTTTCACTTTAATCCTGAACTACTCCAGCCTCAGCCTCCCCATGTGTAGGGACTACAGGTATGTACCTAACTTAAACCATATGCATTTCTAATGAATAGGACTTAATGGTAGATATGAATTAGATGTTTCAGCAGAGAAGCCTCCCAAACAACACAAACTTTACCTACTTTTCCTTGTTTCTCAACCATGCTTCCAACACACTTTCCAGAAAGTATAATTTACAAACAATTATAATGTCCTTCAGATTTTCCAAAAAATTTTTTGAGAGTATAATTATATTACTTTCCCATCCCCCTTTCCTCCCTCCAAACCCTACCATATACCCCTCCTTGCTTTCTTTCAAATTCAGGGCATCTCCTTTTATTAATTGGTATTACTGTGTACATGCATGTATATACACTCCTAAATATATAAATATGACCTAGTCAGTCTATGATGTTACTCATATAACCATTTGGTATTAGATAACCAATTGGGGTGCTCTTCCCTGAGGAAGACTATTTATCCTGCTCTTAGCATTCCTTAGTTGCCTGCAGTTCTTCATCTAAGGTTGAGGCCCTGAGCTTTCCCTCTTCCATGTTAACATGTCTGTTGTGTTTGTTCAATTCCCGTTTGGGCAGTTGTGTTGGTGAGACTCTACAAGTGTGGCTCTAACATTCTGGAGACACAGTCTCACAACAGTTTTCTTGATCAGCTCTTGATCTTTCTTTGCCCTCTTCTGCAAGGCTCTCTGATCCTTAGGTTCAGGAGCTATGTTGTAGATGTTATCAGTTAGGCCTGGGCTCCACAACACTGAATTTTGATTTGTTGTGGTTTTCTGTAGTGGTCTCCATCTGTTGCAAAGAGATGTTTCCTTGAAAAGGGATGAAGACTACACTTATCTGGCTAGACTCTGGAGAAAAAATATACAGGATCTCTAGTTTTTTATTTGAGTCTTGTTTTTGTTTTTGCACTGACTCCTGTTTCTAACTCAGCACTAAAGTTTCTAAGAGGCAGTTAATACCTCGGGACTCAGCTGCATACCTTTTTCATCTTTACAGGCTGAATAAAACACACATTAAAACAAGGGAAGGTGATGGATGGAAACACATAGAGTCGTGTATGAAACTAACAAAAAGTGAGCTGATAGTAATTTTTTAAAGATTTATTATAGTCAAGGTATATGAGAAGAGTAATAAATGTCAGGGCAGTGTGGGGGCAGCATGGGAGCAGTGCATGTTATAGACACTATGGAAGCAAAGTGGATGACAGGCCTAGAGACAGGGCAGGACTTGTACATGTGTTTGGAACATGACATTCAACTAAGGGTGGAAAAGGGAGACAAGATAAGGGTAATGAAGGCAGAAGTGGGGGTGTAAAATGAAACTCAGAGAAAGGGGAGCAATGACAGCATGTGTAAGACTCCACGCTCCATCCCAGCACAAGGTGGCACATGCATGTGAGGTGGGGCAATTAGAGGAAAGGGGAAAATGGAGAAAAAGAAAAGTAAGACTGGGAAGCAAGAGTAAGAAACGTAAGATTTTACAAAGTGAACAGAGTGAGTTACAAAGAGCTGAAGTGAAGACCACCAAAGAAGAAAGGGATCACAGCCACAGCCAGCACTGTCTTTTTGTTCTGGTTTTTAAAAAAACAGAAAACAATGTGATGAGAGATTGTGGGCTATGTTTTCATTGTCCTTTGAATACACTATACAGGAAACAGCACCAGCTACCCTCCTTCCAAACCATGTGGATGACAGGGCGAAACAAACAAGCCAGAAAAAGGAAGCAGCAGAGGTCAGTGGGTAGCAGCAGTGACACAGATGGTAAGAACCCGTGGTAAGAACCCGATGTCAGGCTGCATGACTACACAGAACATAACAGAACTGGATACAGTAAGAAAAAGAAAAAACACAATAAGCAGCATCAATTAGCTTAATGTAAAAACCTATATATGAAACACAGACCTCTAGAATTGTCCTTCATCCCATCTACCCCAAACTTGGGTTCCTTTGCTTTGGAAATAGGGTCTGGTCACAGACCTGTAATCTTGTGCTTCTGCCTCCAGAATGCACAGACTACTGTATTACCCAACCACACACAGCTTACAGCTCTTTTGTTTATTCTAGAGAAAGGATCTGGCTATGCGGCTTAATCTGATCTTGAACTAACAATGTAGCAAAGACTGGCCTTGAACTTACACTCTCTCACCTCCCAAATGCTGAGAGAACATGTGTACCATAATGCCTGGCAACTTTATAATTTGCAAAAATTATTCTAGTTATAAATTCTGGAAATGGAAAAACAAAGGGTCTCAAGGATGGCTCAGGAGGTTAAAGACTGATTTTGATCTCAGGAACCTACATGATGGAATGACAGAATCTACTCCTATAGGGCGTCCTCTGACTTCCACATGAGTGCTGTGTTAAGTACTGCACAAGCACACACAAGTAAGATAAACCATAAGTAAATGTAAATTTAGAAACAAACAAAAAATGACACCAACAAAGGATTTGCAGAATTGATACTTAAGCTGAACCTACAGGATCTAAAGCTGCCTCTTTCAGAAAGAGCACACATGATAAGCCAATGAAATACACTGAGACACAGTATGAAAACACAAATGGGCCCCACCGATTCTACCATTAGTGGGAAATCCAATATGGCTGGAGAATATGGTATTTAGAAGAAAGAAACAAAAGACTTAAGATATAGCCTTGGGCTTTATTACATAAAACAACTGTAGTTTTCCATTTGGTGAGAAATTTTGTGAAGAACCTCCTTCCTTATTGTCTACATACAGCCACATTACCAAATGGTGATACCATGTATTCCTGACGGTAGTGTCGATGTTCCTTACTCATAGGTTAAATGTGATACTGCCTGAAGCAGACAGCCTCTGTAACCCCATTTTAGAATAAGTGGCTACTGTGTCAGAAAGACAATCATGCTTGGCTCTCACTGACTCTGATCTTACAAATCATATTCTTAGGATTTTTTGAACAAAACATTAAATATGAACTTATTAAATACTGAAATAGGTATGTTGATTTTCCAACAAAAAGGGTTACCAAGTAAGAAATAAAAGCCACAACATTCATTAAAAGGATGCCTTGCTTGAAATTATTAGTTTAAAGCAAATTGTATTAACAGTGAATTCTGAGACTAACACCTTTATTGACAAATTTACATTTCTGAATTCAGGCTATTGGAGGCTGTGGCATTTTAAAAAAGAGTTCATTGTGCATTTCCTGCCAACTGTATACCACTCAACACAAGCACCACCGAGTGCTTTAAATAATACTTTCAATAACGTGAACTCTGTTCTTCTTATACTCTGCTGTAACTTCCTGTGTCTCTGACATATTCAAGAAGTGAAACTCATACATAGCATGTTTATATTATTCTCTCCTTAGTGAAAGCTCACAGACAATGTCAGGTCTGGAGAGATAAGAGCTGCTCCAGGACATGAATTCTCATGAGGATTAGGCAACCACCATCTGGGGCTCCAGAGTTTATCTGTAGCAGCTGCCTTCAAAGTATCACATCAGAAGAGGGGGGAGATATTCTAATTCTAAAGTGTTTAACAAGTTGCTTCAGCTTGGCTTTGATTGTCCTGGATTGCTTTTTCCTCCTTATAAATAAGAATAAAATACTAATGTGGTGACCACTCCCTCCTTAAACACAATGAATTTAAAGTAGTATGATACATTCCAATTGGCTCTCAAATGTTCGTTAATATCTAATATGAACTCTTAATATGCCACTAATGTATAACAACAAAATATTAATAATTGATCCTTTTAATAATTATCCAATAATGACCTAAATTGTTTTAGATAATTAAAGACTTGGTTTTAGGACTATCCTAGATATCTGGTAAAATTTCTTCTTTTAGTACCCTCAAGGAATGTTAAAACAACCAATATTTATATAAAACAACAAGGAGCTTAAATATAAAACCTGCTGGAGAAGAAAGTTATCTTTAAATTCTCAGTTTTAAATTGCATCCTACTAAAAGCCAATTGTCATATTTAATTTTTCTAGTGCCCAAAACATAACAAAAAGCTAGATATAAAAGCAAAATAGAAAAAATTAAATGACTGTATATTTCATACAGTATAAGTCTCAAAACCACCACCTCAATAAATTTTGCCTGATTCTTTAAATTAGGTCCTCTTTAATCTCAAATGTTGTTGTTCATTTATCTGGTATAGAACCTTAAGCAGTATTTGTTCACTTGAACAACACTTTGCAAAAGTCTTATTGTGAAAATTAAATAGACAATACTGTTACCATCAGAGAGCTTACAAAGTAGCTGTAAAGATAAACTTTATCTTATCTTATAATATGATGACTAATACTTCATTCTTTCATTTGTCCCTTGAAATATACAACCTATTTCTACACTGGACAGTGTGAACCAGATAAACAAAAGGCAGAGATTTTTGAGTGTGCCGAAGAAAATGTTGGAAGATGATATGATTTTTGAGATTTCTTCCAGAACCAAAAATACTACATATATTTGTATCATAGTTCCTGATACAACATTCTACTCTTTCTCTTGAGGCACCTTCACAATTCCTTCACTAAAATCAAATACCGAGAATTTGAACTCAACTCATCTACTACACTGGATCTTCTTCCAACCTCTCTTTAACTGCTAGTAGTACAGTAACATTTAAAAGTCATTTTAAAAAATACAAATTCTTTTACTTCTTTCTTGGTCAATATTTTTAATTATATTATCAAGTCCTAAGAGACTTTTACTTCAAAATTACCTGGGTAATATTTACTTTCAATCCTATAATACTAGTCTACTATAAATTACCTCTCAGATTTTGGACTATAGTAAAATGTGAGCAGTGTTTCTAGTAACTAATGCATAGCAAACACATTATGTAATTGCATTGATTACTTCCTCAAACATATTTACTTATAGTGTTCAGTTTTTCTTGCTTGAAATGCCATTCACTCTCCACATAGTAAAATACTTTTGATATAAGATCTTTCAGGATTCAAATTTGTTTCCTCCCCACACAACAAATCATGATGATATCAAAATAAACATTTTTCTCTTCGCTAAATGATAATTTAAAGACATAAGACATGGGCTTATGTGATCATGCCACAAATATTATTCTCTGGTGGTAGTTTTCACATTTCTGAGGAAGATAGGAAAGAATAAGCAACAAACAAACAAAATCTACTTTGCTTTTTCTTCTCGCAAATACTCATAATCACTCACAATATAATAAGCAGTTGCAAGAATTTTCCAGCCAACCCTTTCAGGTATCTTGAGTATGCACTTGGTACACTTACGAGAGCCTTGTCTTCACAGAAGATAACAGAATGCAAGAACTATTTCAGTCTTGCTAGAAACCTGAGCTAGCAGAAATATAATATACAGATGTCATGTGGATATAGAATTTGTTTAAATAATCATTTCTTGTAATAAATATTAGCTATTCTCTTAAAAAATAGAAGTTTTTTTCCTCTTAAATTCCTTGTGAGCATTTATTAGAGATCCAATTTGTTACTCAAGCCATGGATTTATGGGATTTTACATTCTTAAAACCAATTCGAGCATTAATTTCACACAAACCTTTTCATAAGTTAACCAGGACGACACCCAAAATAAATCTTTTCTTAAAAAGAAATGTTTCATGATAATAATGAAGATATCACTTAGACATAAAAACATATTGTCTGCACAAGCCCAAGTTCTACTCTGTCTTCCTCTAACCCTGCACTATGAATTACCTTTCAGATGTACTTTCTCAGGACTGTTCAAATTAACCCCTACACTGAATCCTGCTTCATTCTGTTAGCTTCTTAACCTACAGGATCTATGCCTCTTGTTCTACTTAACTCCAAATTTCCTACCCATTTACTGAATAGGCTCTCTGAACTATTTCCTGACTTACAATGGGATAAGGTTCTACAATCTAGATTCTACCATCCAGTCTTCTGGTAAGAACATCACCTCAACCAGAATAACCCTCAGTATATTCAAACACACTATGGTGTAAGTGATGGACATGAACAGAGTGGCCGATACCACACTTTTCAGATCCCAAACTTAATATATGCAGATCTCTATGAAAACCCAGGTTGGTCTCAAATGTCAATCCCCTACCTGAGCTTCCTCAGTGCTGGGACTAATCAGAAGTGTGACCCACTATGCCTAGTCTAAGATTTATACTTGAACTGCCATAAATAAATGCATGCCCTCCAGAAAAGTAGAAATCCAATATGGCAGAGCCAGAAAACATCTGCCATTGAAAGGTGGTAAATTAATAGATGAATCTATTATCACCTTCCAGGAACCAATTTATCCAAAGAATAAGGGTTGTTCTGCGCTACTTTTACTAGAAAATCAGAGCATACACCCATCAATGAAAAGAAACAGGAATTTTTATTTAAAAAAAAATTAGAGATCAGTAGAAAAAACAAAGAACAGTATAATGAGATGGAGATTCATGTGTTAGAGGGTAATTTGTAGCCATAATTTGTATTTATACACTTTAAACATAAGTCTGGGGGCCTGAGGAGATGGCTCAGTTGAAAAGTATGTGTAAAATCATGAGGACTTGAGGTCAGAGATCCAACGATATAAAAGCTTGGCATGGTGGTGAGGTGGCAGATACATACAGCATGCTGGTCAGCTAATCTAGATAACTAGTTAGAGACCCTATTTCAAAAACAAACAAATGAACAAACAAACAAACACAAACAAAACCATAAAACAAGATGGGATGATAGAGGAAGATACCCACATCCATCTGTGGCCTACACACACACACACACACACACACACACACACACACACACACACACACAGAGAGAAAAAAATAGACCATTTATACTTTGGATTGCTTACTGAACCCTCAGAAAGCAAAATAAATCTATTCAATAAAGTCTAGGGGATATAGATAAAAATTCTCCAATATCACTTAGAAATATGTCTAGTGTGGTAAACAACAAATAGCTTGAAGTATAGGCAGGTTGTTAAAAGGTTGAGACAGGATAGAAAAAAAATATTCTGCACAAAGGAAAAAAAAAAACAGGAAACAAAACTCTAGAAAGCAACAACAATCTGGGAGATAAGTCCATTGAGTGCCTAGGAAGAAACTCTAATGTCTGGAATGCCAGTCTGAGAAACTGGGAAGTTAGCAATGCTCATGAATGACTTATTTATATCTCAAAGAAACTGAACAAGATGACTGAAACATTAAAGCTATGTGTCAGGGATTTCCTTATACATCAGAGAAATAAGTTAATAACTCCTGTACTCAGGAATTCAAAATCTGGTAAAACTAATATACATAATTACATGATATCATAAAATCTGATATAATGGCATCATGTGTCATACTAAAAAACCATACAAAAAATGATTCTTCTGTGGAGCAGACAGCAAAGTTCTTACATAGGAAATGCTTTTGAAACATGGCTAGAAAGGAAAGCATAGTTTCTTCAGGTGCAAACAATGGGGGTGATCAAGGAAGTAGTTAAGACTTTATTTGGAGATCCCTGGTGAGATTTAAAGGTAGGAAAGAAACACTTAATAAACAATAAATTCTAACAGAGAAAATAGGAGTCAGCAGTTCTGATCCCAAGTACACGCTCAACAGAACTAAAAACGTATATGAAAAAAAATGTTCAAAACAAACGTTATTCCCAATAGTCAAAAAGTGAAACTACCTCAAATGTCTATCAACTCAGTGACAAAAATGTGATATATGCATATAAACTGCCTATAATTAAGCCCTTAAAAGAGCAGTAAATTCTGATGGTTACTGTAACATGCATGGATCATTCTGAAAAGCACTGCAAGTGAAAGCAGCAGCAAATCCAAGGAACCACATTTATGTCTATGAACTGCTCACAGGAATCAGCTGATAGAGAAAACAGATGAGGAACCAGACGCCGATCTGTTTCTGTTGTATATATCGACTCATAATTGAACTCACCATGTACTAGGCATAGAGTGAATATTTAATGCCAATTAGTTCATTGATTTTTCATATTTATTTGTATATAAAACAATGGAAAATCTAAACGCTTAAACAAGTTATGATAAGCAAGCAAAAAGTTTTTTAAAAAGTTATTTTCTCCAGGCTGTAGATCAACAGGATACAGTGCAGGTGCACATGTGCAACTAATGTCACCAGAGAAATTCTCTTTTTAACATTTTAACAATTTAAACTGCTGCTTTCTATTAAACACAGGATAATTATTCTTCTAAAGTAAAAATAAGACTTTCTAAAATACCATTCTCCAGCCTGTTACACGTAAGATTTTTCTATTTGAAGAGCATAATTATTGTTGATAAACAGTAATTTCACTGTAACTATCAAAAACATTAAAGTTACAGTCCTTCTGTGAGACATTCCAATTATAACACATAATAATGTATTTTCTCAGACAATGATCTTTTTTAAAAACTGGGATAATACAAAGATGATAATAATACAACAGTGAACTGAAACAAACAATTTCACATCCATTGAAAACAAGTCAATGGATCATAATACAAAAGCATATGTCCATCAACAAAAATAAACTTTCATTTCTCAAAGTTTCTGTTTGAGTCTAAAATCCTAAAATAGCCCCTAAGTTGCACCACAATTCAGCTACTAAGAAAAAGCTAAGTAATACTTCCCATGACTAACTGGATTAATTCTTTAGCCCAAACACAATTACTGTTCTCCACACTGTTCCATTGAACATCTAAATAAGCATCCCAAAGCTCATTTTATTCAAAGAAAAGATCCAGACCAAAGAATAATCCCAAATGTATGAAGTTTACATTTTGTGTAAAGTTTTTTTCTTAAAGGGAAAAAAAATCTATAAGTGGTAATCAGGAAAGGAGTGAGTCGTCCCAGCCAGGTGTGGGGATGACATCTATTGACTCAAAAGATATCTTTGTTGAAGGAGTGCCCTTGAAATTCCAGAAGATGTCTTTTTCTCAAAACAATTTTCTTGACCTAGAGACCTTGAATCTAGACTTTTCCAAAGCTGGCACATATACTAATACTAAAAACAATTTTTCAAGAAGCACCCTACTACATAGAAAGAAATGTTTCATCTGAATGTGTTTTTCCCCCTTCCTGCAGAATTCTGACCTCAGCATGTCCAAAGAATGCTGCTCTCTGATCCAGTTTGTGAAACTTTATTCTCCAGCATAAATCCAAAGACCCGCTATAGTGCACACCTGCTCTAAAAAGGAGCCACAGTGGAGTCAAGAAAAAGAGAATGAGGAAAGGTGTTGTTTCTGAATAGCTCTGTGACTCAAGGGGTAAATTGAAAGACAACAATGTATCGCTTACTGATTTCAGACAAGTTATCTGACTATGTGGCAGGCTGCCTTCTTGATGTTTGCTGTTACTAAGACATCTACCTAGAAACCAAGGGACAAGCTCCATTGTGTTGGGACAGAGTACTTACATGAGGTGGTCTAGATAACCTGTAGTGATTCTTCTTCCTTTTAAGACTGGTCATTTAATTTCCAATCTCCTTTATCTGGAATTGTGAAATTGTAATTGTCTTGTCATCTGCATAATGCCCCTTGGGAGACTGCTATTGTCAAATTATCATAACACTGGTTATTACAATGGGAATTTTTAGCTCTTTATGAAATTGTACATTTAACTAAAGGATTATCTGCTGTTAGGAGGTCTTCTACAGTTCTGTCTCAAAAGACTCACAATCAATCCAAATGTCTGTCTGTCTGTCTGTCTGTCTGTCTCTCTCTCTCTCTCTCTCTCTCTTTCATTCTTTCTTTTTTTAAAAAAAAAGCTATTTATACCATTAGACTAGCACTCTACATAATTCTACCCACCCATTAGTAGTAGTTCTGAGGTGGCAGGGAGGGGTAGTAAAGGTCCTGAATAAATACAAAAGTTGTGATAAGGAAGAGAAGAGAGGGAGAGAGAGAATTGATTGACTGATTTCCATATTTTTCCCTTTATTTTGAGACAGGGTATCACTCTCCTGCCCAGACAGACCTTGAACTCATGGTGCTCCTCCTGCCTCAGCCTCCCAAATACTGCCATCACAGATTTGAGGCACCATGATCAGCTTCAATATATTTGCTAAACTATACAGTTTAAAACAGATTTAAGGCCGGGTGGTGGTGGCGCACGCCTTTAATCCCAGCGCTTGGGAGGCAGAGACAGATGGATTTCTGAGTTCGAGAGTTCGAGGCTAGCCTGGTCTACAGAGTGAGTTCCAGGACAGCCAGGGGTACACAGAGAAACCCTGTCTCGAAAAACCAAAACAAACAAACAAAAAAAGATATTTAGACTAGAGAAAACAAAAGGATATTTAGACTAGAATCTTACTTATGACAAACCAGGTAGACTTAAACATAAGACAAAAGCTCCTTTTCACTTAGGAAAAGATTTCAGAGTTTCAACTTGAGGTAAGCTGAAATAAGCATACTCTCCTTTCTGTCTTTCTTAGACAGGACACATGAAGAAGCTTATTAAGGCAGATCTGAACTACCATCAAATGGTGGCAAGTTTAACAGTTTCTTCTCTGCTGTCCCCTGGCTTAGACTTTAATACAGCCGAAGTCTGGAGGTATACACTGAGTGAAAACGGAGAGAACTCCAGAATTAGGCATCTAGTTCTAGCTTGTTAACCAGGAAAGCATTTCCTAATGCTCAGAGTGGAAGAATTCCTCGCTTTTCTCTATATAGAATTATGGTTTTGATGGTGGTGGATACAATAACCAATAGTGGCAGTAGGGCCCACACATGTGTAAGACTACAGTGAAGAAACTATCCTCTACTGAGATACTTTAAACTGTTAAATCTTTTTCTCTATCTGTTACTTAGCATCAAAAGCTGCAGTACAGTGACTGGAAGATCAAATTGGAGAAGTCTAGGCAACCAAAATGTACCAAGGATATACAAAAAAGGGAGCTTGGGAAAGTGGCTCCATAAAATTGTTCATACATTCCTGGGCTTACTTTAACCACCACTGTGAGCTGTGCATGGATTCACAGAGTTGATGTTAAAGGAGCATACCACATGCCTGTGAAAATCCAAATACTATACAGTTGTAAGACAGACCAATACATGGCACACATGCATAACAGACCTGAATAAAACTATAAGGACTATAAAAGAAAGTGGCATTAAACTGCAATCCACAGCAGACTAGTTACAAAGTGTTACCTAAACCCAACCACAGATTACCTCCTAAAAGCAAAGTATCTCAACACTCACCATAGAACTAAGACATAGTCTCACAATCTTATATAAATTCTTCAGAATATAGTCCTAAACACTTTGACACTTGAAGAATAAAACAAATAAAAAATGAAACTAAATCATAAGGAAAGACAATCTATGCCAAAACAATGTGTCAGATTTACCTGTCAATGACCTTGACATCATTACCATGAAAATGTTCCAACCAAGTAAATACTCAATGTGAACACAAGGATGAAGTTTTCTTTCTTTCCTTTTAGGCAAGTCTTGGTAGCAGAAGCTAGTGTTGGGATGGCAGGCACGTGCCACCACAAACACACCCAGCTGGAAATTTTCATTAAACAAACAAACATAAAGAACCAAAGGAAAATGTATGACACTAAGAAAATATACTATCAGAAAATGTATGACACTAAGAAAATATACTATCAAATGAGACACTCACATAGCTGAAAGGAAACTGAACAAGAATTTAGCAGTAAGTTCAAAGACAGTGACTGAGAAACTGAGCACTCCTTAAATTAACCAATCTGAAAAAGAAAGGAGAGAGGAGCAAAGCCTTAGGCCTTAAGAGACAATAACAGAATAGGAATGGACAAAGAGAAACTAGAATGCTAAAACCTGAAAGTTTAGAATCTTAAGTTTCAGTTGCACTATCTATACTAAGCACAAATAGAATGACAAAATTCCTCATCAGAGCCTATGTGCTGTGGCTTTTTAAATACTTAGACTAAAATTTCTATGTTCAGAGAAAATGAAGGAAAAGCTAAGAGAATTCATTCACTGCTACAAAACAATTACTTCTTCAGCGGTAAGTTATATGAAGCCAGAAGAAAACTGGAACTCAGGATGGGAGAAAACAAGGGAACTCAAGGAATCCACCTTTCGACATCATTTGGATGTAGAGACAACACAAAGGCTTTAATTGGCTATGCACTGTAAATTCACAGGGAAAACACACATACATCCTAAAACAGAAGGATAACGACACAACAGTCTTCCTAAAACTGCTATCCGCAACTTGCAATCATCCATCATCAACATGCACTCATCCATTCATTCTTTCACTTATGTATTTATTAACTGGGGAAGGAGTGTGCCACACCTGGATGTCAGGGGGCAATTTGGAGAGTCAATTCTTTCCTGCTACTATGTAGGTTGCAGGGATAAGACTAGGAAGCAAGTGCCCTTTGCCACTAAGCCATCCTGCTAACCCTACTTGAAACTATCTGTTCCTAATTCCAACTTTTAAAAAGAAAAATTAAAAAACCAGATACCCATAGATCTTTAAAAGCCAAGCTATCTTGCTTGCCTTTTTTTTTCTCTAAATTTGTCCTTTTCTTTAAATGGGAACTTAGACATAATTTGGTTTCTATTCTTTTATTCGTGCAAGGTGACAGCAACTGAAAAGATGTATTCTTGTTCTTTAAAATTTTGCAGTCTAAATTATACAAATCAGTAAGAAAAGAAATGAAAGTAACAAATCAAACACAGGCTGAAGAAAATCTGGGCAATGATTTAGACTCAAGTATGTTTTTATGGTCATATAACAATATACTTGTTTGCACAAAGAAAAACCACCAAGGAAAATTCACCGTGTGCCACTGTTTTGGCATCTCTTATTTTAGAATGTCAATCTATTCCTGACAAAAATACACCTAAACACACCTACGTTAATAAGTCAGAACTTCTTTATTTTCCACTTCTGCAAAGTGGGAAAGAGAATGTTCCACTTGATAAGTTTAAGTTATTGAGAACATGCAAATTCAATGAACGTGCACAAATATACACATACACATGTAAAGTGTGTATGTGTGCGCACGTGTGTCAGTTTCACCCCTTATGTATTAAAACCCAACACAAGAAATAAATCATTTCATCCTTAATTCATCTTGTTAGTTCTTAAACATTTATTTTGTATCCCATAGAAAAATTTATCTTCAAATTTGTAAACATTCTAACAATATAACTTTTGTCTCCTTTTAACTAAAGTACATGATCTTTAATAATATTAATACATTGTTAAAATGCAGGCAAACCTGAGTTACTGCCAGCTCTCCTTGATGTGTTTGTAACACCCTAAAGATTAAACAGTATAATGTCATAAATCCTATTATAAAATATAATCTCTAAATTACATTCAAGGGGATAAAAATATACAGCATATTAATGAACTTTACATTTTCATAACACCCTTTACATTGAAAGTATGAATCTATCTAGTTACTTTGGATAAAAGTTTATAAAAATCCATCTCTAATAGATACTAAATAAAATATATCCTGTTCGACCTTAGAATTTACTCTGGAAATGATCTCTCTTAGAAGTGGATTAACCTTTTCCACCTCTCCTGTCTCAAATTTCAAGACTTTTTAAAAGCCATACACAAGGGGTGGGAAAAAAAATAAAAAAACCAAAACCCTTGAGCCCAAGTAATCTGAAATTCTGACTTAAAGAGTGTAACTCTTTTAAAATATGAGAAAGGTGAAGCCAAATACTTTTAGCAGTTTTTAAAAGCTATATTGTAAACTGGGCGGGCATGGTAGCACAAGCCTGTCAACCCAGCACTCAGGCAGTAAAGGCATTAAGCTAGCATTAGTTACATAGATGGCTGACATCAACCTGGGGAATATGACAACCTTTCTCAAAGAAACAAACATTATACTGCATTGAATTTTAATGATGTTTAAGCACATAGAACTATTAGTCTTATCCGGGGTTAAATTAGGAAGAGTTTCACAATGGAGAACCATTAAAGTAGCAGTAGTTGGGAAATGAAGCTCTCAATATGCTTTGTTAAAAATATTATATTGTAATAAGTTATAAATAAGAATTCAAGTACATAATTTAAAATTGGTTATTGTATTTTCCTATTTGTAAGTTTCCTTTCCGTATGAACTCTAATCTCTCTACTTTGAAGTGTGTTTGAAGGAATTGGATTTTATCCTTTATTAGTATATTTTGCTGATTGGTTCCTTTATGCTCACAACATTCCATAACATTCTGAAAAAAATTACAACTACAATACAACCATAATTCAATAAAAAGTCAAGTTGTACTACCATTCTTTAGGTAAAGGAGAGAAACAGCAAGAGACAAAATGGAGCTTCAGACTGCAAAACTGCCAGAGACTTGGGAAACTAGAACAAGTATGAAGGCAACATACACAAAGTCTTTTAAATTTCTGGAGTCTGAAGCAAGACCTCTTGGGTTCAAATCCTGAGTGTATTATCTCTTCATAGTTAACTCATGATAACAGATAATGGTACCGATTTTCGGGACAAAGTATATCTTACCTGGTAAGCTGACACGAATTACTATTAGTTTGGACCTCATAAAATTACTACTTTTATAGGCACTTTTAAAATATTTAAAATTTGGATATGTTTCTATGGCTCAAATTAATGAAATAGTAGCAAAAAGTAAGTTGCTAAGAATGTACATGGCATTCAAGATCTACAACTACGGGTGGCTGGAAGGCTCAGTGGCTTTAGTAGTTTGCCACCATACCTGATAACCAAAGTTAGATCCATGGGAGGAGCCATATGGAGGAGAGAAAGACCGCTACAAGTTGGCCTCTGACCTCCACATATGTACCTTGGTACTCAAATACCCACATTTAGAATCGCACATGCAAAATAAATAAATAAACACAACTTTAAAATTAAATAACTAGGGCTAAACCCAGAATACACTCACACTGTAGTTCTAAAATATAACAAAGTAAATGATTTCTATATCAGGTTTAAAACAAATCACACACTTCAAATAATATAATGTATAATCCATTATGACTCTAAGACATTGGCTGACCTCTAAGACAGCCAATACTTGATATTGAATTGATTCTGAAAGCTAAAGGGATATTTTCAAATAGATGACATTTTCCTCTGACTCTAAATGAATGTTATCACATTCTCAAAAGGTACATACTGTATTCTTTACTAACTACATTCTAAAAATGCCCAATTTTAGTCATGTGAACATTTGACAAAATTAATGCTGGCTTATTAATTTAACACAATATCTGCCAAATTTTTAGCCAACATAAATTGTTGACTAAATACAAAGAATGTATTTGAATTTTTCAAAAAATTACCTTAATTTTATTAATACACTCATTTTTCTAAATATTCACCAAGTGTAAATTTCTCTAATTTAACAACTTATTTACAATTTACATTAGAATCTGTAACCTCAGCTGGGCGGTGGTGGCGCATGCCTTTAATCCCAGCACTTGGGAGGCAGAGGCAGGCGGATTTCTGAGTTCGAGGCCAGCCTGGTCTACAGAGTGAGCTCCAGAACAGCCAGGACTACACAGAGAAACCCTGTCTCGAAAAACCAAAAAACCAAAAAAAAAAAAAAAAAAAAAAAAGAATCTGTAACCTCCCTACCAGAAATGAGTGCTGAAATCTCAAAACAAGGACAGCACAATTTCAGGATAGCTTGATTTTCCTCAAGACTGTCTTATGTATATCATTTAAATTAGTAAAAGAAAACTGTGTTCTTTAAAGAGTGTGTAAAAAACAGCAAATTTGTTAATAATTGATAAATATATGTCAGTATAGATAAAATTTAAGATGCTGCTTTAGGACTGCAATGTCATCACTATCTCACAATTCATCCTTGTCAGTCCTCCCAGCAGAAAACGCCTTGATTAAACAAAAGAAGAATGAACAATAATACTCTTCTGGTAATAATTTCCCAATTATTCCACAGCTTTAATTTTCTCCATCTACTCCTTTTCAATTAATATCAGTTACCAACCACGATGTGAAAGGCACAGTTCAATAGGCTTTGTATAGCCATAAGTCGTTTGGTCATGACCACTCATCATAAAGCATCATCTATATACATATATACCCTCCGCCCAACCGAGACATTCTCCATTCTCTTTCCTGCCAATCCCTGGCAACCACAAATGTCTTCACGAATTTCCCTATTTAAGACATTTCATATAAATGAAATCATAGAATACAGTCCTGTGAGTCGGATTCCTTTCAATTGGAATGTTAACAAGGTTCACTTATAGTATTCATCCGTATTTCATTTTTACATGGCTGAATATTTTACTGCAACAATCTACACATTTTTGTTTATCTTTCATTAATTAATGGCCTCTGTGTTATTTCTAAGTCCTGGCTATTATGATTAACACCACTCTGCAAGTTCTTCACCTTGCTTGAAGTTATGTGACAATGTTTCAAAATTACAGCAAATCACAGAATAGTTAGCAAAAGAAGTCTATGAAGGTCTTAAAGTCAAACTATTCAATAATACAAATTTTATATAATGCACATTGAATGCTTCTAAACACTCGAGAAAAAGTCTCTAATTTTGATTTTTTCAGATTTTAGGATATGTTCATATATATAATAAATATATGTAATATAATATATTATCAGATATTATTTAATATATAATATATATCACATATATTTTTTCAGTCTAAAAGATAACTTGTATTTAATACACTCATGTATTTTATACACATATCTTGAAAACAGTCTTATAAAATTTGTGACTGTGAGGTCTAGAATTTTTCATGTGGTAACATGCTGTGTTAGATTTCAGATTTGGAAATTTTGGAATTCTTGGGTTAGATACCTTCAAAACCTGCAGCATCTTATTTTGCTATAAACTCTGTTCTCTAAGTTACTCATTCTACTTTTAGATCATCTAGGCAGAGGAAAAAGAAAAACTTGCCATCTGCGTTCTACAAGCCATGAATAAAAAAGAAGAAAAGACAACAAAAAATGCTGAAACATGACACAATTTTCTTTTCCGTTGTTGACATAAGATCCCATTGTGTAGTCCGGGCTGGCCTCAAACTTGTGATCTTGTCTCAGTCTGCTTAGAAATATTCTAAATTTCTGGCATTTATATAATAATAATAATAAAAATAATAATATCCTTTGTACTTCAAAGGTAGCTTAAGTATTTAAATCTGAATTAAACTGCTATCTTCACAAACCTCTAAGAAGCTAAGAACATAATTATATCTATGCTTTATATCTCCTAAAGCACTAGGATAAATCTAGGATTTCATATCTAAGAACCAATTCCAAATATTTACATTTTGTAAATAAAGAAGCAAACCACCCAAGATGTCCAAATCAACACTGATGAGATGAAGTAGCCCTATATATTTGGAAGCAAAAATTAAGTTAAAAATTAATTAATTTTTATTAGTGATTAAAATTAATTTGATTAAAAAAAACAAATCTCAAATGTCTACCTAAAAAATATAGTTTTGATTTTACATATATATGGCCAAAACCCCTAAATGTTACAATTGAAACAAAAGCCTGCAATTTACTTATTATTTGCTTTGACTAAAAATAATAAATGTCAACAAAATATTATTCTTTAATTAAATGACATCAAAATATTCTAAAAGAAATACAGCATTGAAACAACTCACTAATATGCTCAATTTTATATTTTTACATATTACTTAAAAATAAAATTTAAAAAGTAAGAATAAAATTTTAAAGGCCTTCTTGAGACTTTAAAATTATGGTCAAGACTGGTATAATTTATGCCAATGTGGGGATAATACAATATTGTTTTACAGCATTACCAAATGTAACTCACTAACTGTACCCCTCTTAACTAGAATCACAATGCTTTGCATCTATGCTTTTTAACTACAACTTTCTATTCAAGGAAGAAAAATAAACAGTGAACAATGCCTACCTAGAAAATATTTTATGAGAATTCTGTATTTTAAAACCTTTCAGTAAGTTCCTAAAAGTTAGCTTTAAAAAAAAGAAATCAATCCTACAAATACTCTTGTCATAGTTTTACAAATAAACATTTAAAATAAAAAATCTAGAGTTACACTTGTAGGATATCAAATATACCTGGGGCCTAATTTTTAATTCAAATTCAATAAATATTTAATTGAGTGGTATAGTACATGCCTAACATTATGCTAAGCACTATGGGTGAAAGAAAGAGAGAGAGAGAGAAAAGAAAGAAAGAAGGGAGGGAGGGACAGAAGGAAGGAAGGAAGGAAGGAAGGAAGGAAGGAAGGAAGGAAGGAAGGAAGGAAGGAAGGAAAGACAGAAAAGAAAGGGACTGAAGGAAAGGAAAAAGAAAGGAAAGGAAAGGAAAGGAAAGGAAAGGAA
>NW_021604644.1:4419974-4433274 GCF_004785775.1 Grammomys surdaster
AAAGGAAAGGAAAGGAAAGGAAAGGAAAGGAAAGGAAAGGAAAGGAAAGGAAAGGGAAAAAACACCATTCTGGTTTTCCCTATCTTCCATTATTTTTGTCAGTGTGGCCAACACAAATAATCATTTGATGAAAGATGCCAGCAGGGGATAGTACCCTCATTTACTACACACTTGCCTTAAATTTATACTCATAGCTTCTAAACTCAGAATTCAAATAAATACCAACTATGAAAAGGAATTCACGAGAATCTGTTTTTCTGTAGGGCACTCTTCACTGAGGGGTAAAATTTTTCTCATATGCATCATGAAGGCAGATCCTTTTTCCATGTTGTTGGCAAAACTGTCAATCATCTTGATGAGCAGCAAATAAATGAATGCCCAATGATGGGATTCTGTATTATCCTTAAAAAAGAAATCCATCAACTAAACATCAACAGGTAAATGTTTATACTCGACAGCCATCAATTTCAACTATCCATGCAAAGAGACAGGTGAGCTGGACTGGTAAACCTCGAAATTAGAGAGGTATTAATCGCCTGCTTCCAGCCAATATAAACAGATGTTATTTTTAAACAGGCAAAATCATCTCTTCCACTGAAATTTATTTGCAGCAGATAATGTTCTGTTACATTTTTAATCAAGCAGATGAAGTTACATTTAAATTGAAAATCTGCTTCACTCAACTAATCAGGCAAGTAAAATTCAGAGATGATTGAATGGCATTACACAGCACACTATTGCGGCAGGTAAATTGGGAAATTTACCTGTCACACCACACAGTTTATTGTTCAGTCACTGCATCTGCAACTTAGAAGCAAAGCACTAAGACAAAAAGGGAAAGGCATGTTAAACAGACTTATAAATCAATCATATTTTATGAAAACATTATTAACGCTGCCAGCAAAAAATAAACAAATATTTTTTTAAAGAAAAAGGGAAAAACCCACACCGCCTCTCAGAGATATAATGAGGACATACAAGGGTTGTGCTTATCTGCCTCATGTAAATAACATGCCTGGTTATTTTGAAGATCATGATACAACTAAGAAGACCAAGAAAAGCAGCAAATATCATAATATCATATAGGCAAAGAAGAAAGAAACAGTGAGTACATAATACCAAGAAAACAAAAAAGGAAGGAAGGGAGGGAGGGAGGAAGGGAGAGAGGGAAGGGACAGTAGATATAAAACAGAGGTGAAAGCAAACCTTCGAACGAAACAAACATCACAAACCCAGATCATAAGATGAAATGGCCATTACTCACCACTACAAACCA
The DNA here is from genome assembly GCF_004785775.1 of Grammomys surdaster. NCBI lineage: Eukaryota > Metazoa > Chordata > Mammalia > Rodentia > Muridae > Grammomys > Grammomys surdaster. The sequence goes on from NW_021604644.1 coordinate 4,421,251, forward strand.
TCTAAGACACGCCAGTTCATCGTGCTTATAAAGTAGCTATTTCTTTTCAGTCCTTTGCAGTTTCCTGCCTGGGTGAGTGGGTGGTAAAATTTCTAAAAAGGCCTTTGAAAACTTGATTCACAAATGTAAATAATGGGTATTTTTTTATTTCATTGCTTAGTCTGTATAGGTCAAATGCATTTGAGGCCACATTTGAATATCATAGTTGTGTTGGTAAGAAAAATGATGTGCCAACACTGTTGTATCTTTTACATTTTAATTATACTACCAGGTACTGTACCTTTTCTGTCTCTCCCTTCTACTCCCTCTTTCCTAGTTTATGTTATCTTTGTCCTTTACTCTCTTTACTTTTTTGGAGGGTGGGATGGAGTGGAGATGGCTAGAAATTAAAGAAAACCTGGAATTTTCTCTAAATTATAAACAAAAATTCTATTATATGTTTTTTAATATGGATTGACTTCTGCATTAAGAATGATCAAACCCTGTCAAAGGGTTAGTTAGTGAAGCTAAGTAGAATCACTATGCATTCATCAGCACAGTGTCTTAACTACTAAACCATCATTTCATCAAATTATTGTTTACAGTTCAGTCTTGGTTAACTTTGAGTCATCATAAGAAAATACCTCAAACTGGGTAATTTCTTTAAAAAAAAAAAAAGTATTTCTGATAGTTCTGGAGACTGGGAAGGCCCAAATAAGGAGCCACATCCATCTCTAGTGAGGATCTTCTCAGTGAATCATAACAAGATGATGTTCAAACAAGCGTGAGAATTAATGATGCAACATTGAGGCCCCATGCTTATTGGCTTGTGTGATCTCAATTGTCTACCAAAGGTCTCCACTTCCAAATCCTAGTATGTGACTTTTTTTATTTTTTAGGGAATTAAATTTCTAATGTATTAACTTTCAGGGAGCATATTCATATCATAACAAGCTCTAGGCAATATTTAAAAACTACACTTCCCAGATGCCCCGTCCTAGTTCCCCTACTGTTTTCATCCTAGTTGATTAACCAACTGATACTGAAACCTTTTTATTAACCAAAGTCCATCTTTATTCAGATGTCTTTAGTTGTTACTAAAGTTTTTTTTTTCCTGTTCTAGAATCATATATAAAAAAACCCATTATAGTCAGCTGTCATATTTCTTTAATGTTCCTCTAGGCTGTGAATGTATCTAAAACTTTGTGAAGACCTATCAACTTGAGGAATGCTACACAGGTATTTCATACAATGTTCCACAGCTGGGGGCTATTTGATGTTTTCCTTATCATAGAAACAGTATGGGTTGGAGGAGGAAGACTTTAGTGATATCTATCCTTCTCCACATCTTGAGTGCAGGCACTATCAACATAGCTTCTTGCCATTACTAGTTTCCACAGCACTCTTTATTATGTTCTAACTTGACCTTAGCCTTCACAAAAATTATACTTATCCTTTGCTTTTTAAATGTCTATTTTCGTGTGCTTTTTTTCCTTGCATCTGTGTGTGGATGTTTGGAGTGTATATGCATGAAGAGGCCATAAGCTGACATCAGGTGTCTCTGCCAATCACTCTCCACATACCAAGGGAGGCAAGGTCTGTCTCTCACAGATCCCCAAACTCGCTGAATTGATGCCCAGCTTGCTCCAGGGACTCTGTCTCCACCGGCTGAACGGGGAGATTACAGAGAGCCACCAGGCCTCTCGGGTCTGCATCTTTATTTACTAAGCCAGCCCCCTCCAACCTTGTCTCCTTTTGTCTTTTATTGAGACAAGTTCTTACTATAGTCTACTATATTGTTCAAAGCTGGCTCCAAATGTGGGACCTTCCTGCTTCAGCCTCCAGATTGATGAGATTACAAGTGTACACCTCCATGTCTGCCATATTTTTTATTCATCTAAATTTCAAAGCATTTTTAATAATATACTGCTACCCCTCATTGTTTAAAGCAACAAGTTTAACTGCTATTCTCTTTAAGTGTGACTGAAAGGGACAAAAAGAACCAAGGAACAATACTGCATTGTTTCATGGAGTGTACAAAGAGGAGTCTTTTGCAGTAACTATTCTATGTCTTTAGCTGGCTAAGTTCAAAGTTAGCACAAGGTTCATTACTTTGGCTGACTACTAAACTTTTGCAGGAGCTTTTAAAAATACTGTTGTATTTTAATCAGAGTTCTTAATATAACACTTAGACACTAACAGTTTTGTATTTTTTTTTTTAAGTTGGTAGGTTATCCTAATACAGACAGTGTAAAGAACCACAGGTTCACCACCTCAGCTCTATACTGACTGCTACAGTACAGGCTGGTCATCTTCCTACTTACATAACTCATAACTATGATATATTGTTTGAGGGTCCCAGTTCTTCTTCAGTTCTTTCCTACAATCCTTGGGATCAAAAGAACTCTATGTATTTACATTGCAGGGCATTGAAACACTGGAAGATTAAGTAAAGCTAACAACACTGAACAGCATTTATAAATACCATCAATGGTATACATAAACGTACTTTAAAGCCCAGGCAGATGACCTCTCAGGTTAACTTTAAAAACATATATTTATCCCAAAGAGCCAAAGAAATACTGTGTCTAATTGCTGGAGATGTAGATCTGTTGCCAACACCACAAAAGAAGAAAAAGGAAGGGAGAAGATCAGAGAGGGACAGAAAGGAGGCTACATCCTCTGAATCACACAAAATTGGCACAGACAACTTCACAAGGTACATATTGTATTCTTTATCTACTACATGTTAAAAATGCCCAATTTTGATGTGAACATTTTACAAAACTAATACTGGCTTATTAATTTAACAGAATAACTTGCTAAGTTTTCAGTCAATATAACTTTGTTGACTGCCGGGCAGTGGTGGCGCACGCCTTTAATCCCAGCACTTGGGAGGCAGAGGCAGACGGATTTCTGAGTTCGAGGCCAGCCTGGTCTACAGAGTGAGTTCCAGGAGAGCCCGTGCTACACAGAGAAATCCTGTCTCGAAAAACAAAAAACAAAAAACAAACAAAAAAAAATACAACTTTGTTGACTAACTACAGAGAATGTATTTACATTTTCCTAAGTATTTACCTTAATTTTTATTAATATACTTTTATAATCTACCTTAGAATCTGTAATCTCTCTACCAGAAAGGAGCACTGAAATCTCTAAACATAGACAGTACAATTTCAGGATAGCCTGATTTTCCTCAAGGCTGTCTCATGTACATCTTTAAAAATTATTCAAAGAAAACTGTGTTCTTTAAAAGAGACATAAAGACATAGGATGCATAAAAACATACATTAAAAATAACATTGTTCAACTCCATTCTTCACATTTCCAATGATAAACATTAAAGAGGATTTATGAAAAATTAAGAAACTACTTTTAAATTTTTATAAATCTTAAATACTACTGCCTGAAGGAAACTATCAGACAGGGCAAATGGTCTGACAATTCTACATAGTGCAAGGTATAAAACAATCAGGTGAGGGATGGAACCACAGTCCACAGATGAGGGAAAAGACCTTTTAAGCAGGAGGATGAGCAGAGAAGCAGCTATTAGGAAACACAGGAAATGAAAGTACGAGCTTCCAAAACAGAAAAATGAAAAAGAGTCCTTAATTGGGGCTGTTGCAAGTGAAAGATGCCTTCTACACATTTTTACATGTCTAAGGAAAGAAGGTAACAACATTAAAGAAATAGGCATTTATGAATTCACAGGGTAAATTCACAGGCTAGTTCAAATATCCTGTGCATTTGTTTCTTCATTTACCCTTAAAAAGATCTTGAGATTTACATCTCAGACTTTATGGGTTATTTTAAATTTTACTTTTATTTTTCCAGACAAGGTCTCACTATGTAGTCCTGGCTATCCTAGAACTTGTAGGCCAGGCTGGCCATGAGCTCACAGAGCCTGCCTCTGCCTCCCAAGTGCTGGAATTAAAGGTGTGTGCCACCACACCTGGCTAAAAAGTTTTGTTCTTAAAACAGTTATCAGAAAGAGCATGGACAAAGACTTTGTAAAACAAGCACTCTTGTTTATGAGTGGGAGTGTGCACCTAAAATCACCACAGAGAGCTATCCGTTGGTGCAAGTATACTCTTAAAATTTTGTATTATACACACAACATGTACGAAAAATAGGGTCCAAACAAAAAGCCAAACGTACTCAGTCATTTAAATACAGAACTATATTAAATGCATATTAAGTAAATAACAATAAATCCATATAACGGAATACTATATAACTGCAGAAGTGTGGGACCGCCCCACATAGAAACAACTTCATATTATAATATGCAATAGCTGCCATGATACAATTTATGTAGAAAACAGCTTTCTGTGGGGCTGGAGAGATGGCTCAATGGTTTAAGAGCACTCACTGCTTCTGAAGGTCCTGAGTTAAATTCCCAGCACCCACGTGGCAGTTCACACCTGTCTGATGCCACGGTCTGGTGCACAGATGTACACATAGACAAAGTACCAATATACATAAAATATATCAATAAACAAATCCAAAAAAGGAAAGAAAAGTTTTCTGTATTGGACAACGAAGAAACTCACACTTGAAATGCTGTAATTTACTTATAAAGGAAGTGCATTTAATATGAACCAGATCTGACTCCAAAAATCAAAATTAAACTTACCACAAAACAACCACATAGGTTCTATCCAGAAAAATAAACATCATGCCCATTAGAAAACTGAGAGAAATATAATACTTATAAGTAATAATAAAAGCCAAGTGCAGGTTTAATTCCATGATGCCTAATGGATTTAGGCTGACCGTTGTTAATCAGAAGTCTGAGTCTATCTGTTGTGCTACTACAAAGTATCAAAACCTAATGTGTAATCAGATTAACCTAATTAAAAGTTAAATATTCTTTCATCCAAGAGAAACATGTTCTAACATGACAGTACTTAGCTTTCTACAGTATGTTTGCTTCTGAAAGTTAAGTTTTATAAGAAATTAGATCATATGCACTCAGATATCTCAGTTCCAAAGAAAAAGGTGGCTCGAACCTGTAATCCAGCATTTGGAAGGCTGAGGCAAGAAAACTCCACAAATCTGATGCCAGTCTGAGTTATACAATGAAAAAAAATTTTTTTTAAAGCTGCATGGGTCTCAGCTATGAACATCTTCCTTCATTTTTAATAAGAGCTACCTATAAAAGGTATGAATATGATCAAAAGTACATTATGTGAATTGTAAAAATGTTGAAACCTGTTAAGGTATACAAGTAATATACACTAGAAAACCAACATATATAAAAGTCAGTGAAAACCATAATAATCAGAGGAATTTTTAAATGTACCCTATCTAATTCTAATTTTTAAAAATGCTTTTAAAATTAAATAGAAGGAAACTCCCGCAATCCAAAAAAATGTATTGCTGGTACTGTATATGCAATGATAATTACTGAAATGTAATTCCTGAAATCAGAAATGAGACAAGGATACTCACTGCCACCGATCCAGCATTTCCGATGTCTCTATGCAGGACAGTAAGGCATGGAAAACAAAAAAGTCACCGGTACACCAAAATAGTCAGTCTTTATTTGTACTCGACAAGTGAGTCAAATTCAAGAGAATCAACAAAAGATTTTCTCCAGCTAATGAGTGATTTTAGCAAAGATATCAGAACAGAGACAAAAAAAAATTTAAGTATCATCACAACGGTATAAAAAACTACAAAACAAAACATTTAGACATGAATTTGATGGTAGAATTTTGACTCTAAAATAAAAAAAAACACTGCTGAGAAATTAAAAGTATGAAGATATATCAATATTCATGAGCTGAAATACTAAGTATTTTTACCATGTCAATTCTTTTAAGATTTTATTTGAATTGTGTGTGTGTGGCCAGCAGAGGATACTGGAGTCACAGAACTAGAGTTACAAACGGTTGTGTGCAGAAAACTGAACTCAGGTCCTCTGTACAAGCAATAGTGCTTTTAATCACTGAGCAATCTCTCCATACTTCAACATTTCAAATCTCAACTGGCAAATATTCAGCACAATATTTTAAAATCCCTAACACAGTTTTTAGAAGAAACTGATTACTTTAAAATTTTACATAAAAATGCAAAGGGCCAAAAACAACCACAGAAATTTGAAAACTGAAGTTGGAGGACTAATATATTCTCAATTGATACTTATCATGAAGCTACAGAACTAAGATTGGTAAATGGAAAACAGACTCCAAAAACCAGATTCTCATATAAGTAGTGATTCCTGCTGTTAGGATTGAACCTAGGGCCTTAAACATGGAGTACACATAACATGGTACTCACCTATAGTTCTAGCACACAAGAGGTGAGGTGGCAGAGAGGATCACAAGTTTTAGGCTACCTAATGAGTTCTCAAGAGCAGCTTGAGCGATATATCGAAACTCAACCTCAAAAAAAATCAATGCTTGTCTATCATGCACAAGTTCAATTCCCAGCACCATAAATACAAAATAAAAAAGAGACACCTGGCTTTTCACATAGGTGCTGAGATTCCAAACATTGTCCTCAAGCTTGCATGCAAGTATTTAGCTGAGTAATCTCTTCAATCTCTTATATTTTTTTAAATTGCATAATTCTTAATGCAAAACTATTCTACCCTGGAAGAAAACAATTGTTCTAAAGGAAGAAGGTTGTGGATCAGCAAGAGACAGCACTACCAAAGAGACATAAGGAGACTTCTGGAAGGGGTTTTTATGGTACTAGGGATCAATAGAGCCCAGGACCTCAGCAATGGTCAGAAAGGATTCTAACACTAAACTATGTATCTACCTGCTTTAACTGAAGAACCATTCACTGCCAAAATAATGTCTTGAAGAGTCACAGTCAAAACTTGTAGTTCTTAAGAGATCTGAATATAGCCATGTCCTGAGCTCCAAATATGTTATAAACTGTAGCTCTCACGAAGAGAGAACCAAACTGAATATATACTGGCATGTCACTGGACTGAAATGTTCTATTTAGGAAAGCAGAGTGCTGCCCTTGAAGCTATGACTTGAAATCAATTTGTACCAGTATACACCACTGTGAGATTCAATACACAAGCCTAAGCTTTATCTGTATAAGTGGTGTAATGTTATCTTTCTTGTCAACTGATAGATTAGAAAACAAATAGGTTATTAGATACACCCAAAGGTGTTTCTGTGAAGTTCTTCCCGGAAGAATTAATTGAGGAAAGACTGATTTTAAATGTGGGCACCACATTAGCTGCAGAGGTTTCTTTTAGCCCATGGTCTCTTGGAACTGTGGGGTTTGGTCTACAGTGAGAGAGAACCACAGCAGAGGGCAAATGGTGAAGCAAATAAGATGGAGGGAGGAGGCAGAAATAAGATAACCCCTTCAAAACAGTGCCCTTAGTGACCTATTCCCCGTAACTAAATTCTCCATCAAAAGTTTTCTACTGTTTCCCAATATGCTATCAATGCTATCAAGGTATTACTCCTCAGTGGATTCTGAGGCTTCATTATCCAGTCACTGTGCAAAAGCCTACCAGCTGGGAAACAAGCCTTTAACACAGGACCCTTTAAGGGACATTTAATATCCAAAGCATTAACATGGACTGATATTCTCAGAACATCCTTCATGTTAGTTGCTAGTACAAAACAGCATTTTAAAATATTTAAAACTATCGGTTCTTTCTATTAACAAACTGATTTTTTATTACTTGATAAATAAATGCTTTAAATGTTTTATGTCAGGTGATCATATAAAATATGCTTAAATATTCTAGAGATAGATTAAAATATTTTTCATAGCTAGTAGCATTGACTTACTGCAGATGAATCCTGAATTTAGACTTTATCCTAAAATTTTATTAAAATTCTGTTCCTCTGGACATAATGGCAATTGAAAATCTGTTTCAAAAAGATTATACCAATCAAGGAAAAAGAGAAAAATATACCTGTTAAAGTATGAATAAATGTGACCAGCATGCAAATTGTCTCTTATCTTAAACTTTATTTCTGGCTGTTCCTCAAACAGCCAATGATTTAATACCTTGTGTGGTTTTGTGCCATCAGGCAAAGTAACCTAATTCTTTTAATTCCTAGAATTGGCTGCTGTTCCAAGACTAGAAAGATTATATTGAAAATGGCTATGGCAGACAATAATACAATTAATATACTACAGAAAGAAAAATAAGATTAATTTACCAAATTTGATATACTATATTAATATCTGTAAGCCACGTGTACACATCTATTGGGTGTCCTATATTCCCTCATCTATTATATAATATATACAAATTTATTCCTCTAGCCTATTAAAAATAAATCTTTGAAAAAATTGTAAGATGAAAATATTACCATAATGATTTTACAATTTGTGTATCTTTTAAATACACATTTTATTTAATTACCCCAGAAACAGAAAGCATTCGTTTCCACATCAAGTAAGTATATGCACTTGTTACGTTCATTACTATGAATCAAAGGGTACAAATTACAAATTACACATTTCCTTTCTCTGTCCCTTGACTACCAACACATAATCAAAGCTTTAGGTTCTGAGTCTCCCATTTCTGCCTTACTCATCATTGGCTCTGTTCAGCCTGCAAGTTCTTATTTAACCTGGTGCTAAGTATTTACCACTATATAGCTTTCTTCTGATACTAACATACACTCTGGAACATAGAAAGAGAAAACTATATATATGGACCATATCCATTCCTCAGAGCATTCTGTTTGGTTTCTATCTAGAAACACTGTATATTCTCAAAATGTCACAATATTCACAAATCTTTTCTTCATTACTTTAATGATCAATGCTCTCAACTAATTTTATACAACATACCGAAGATACAGAAACTTGACCATTAGCAACATACCACTCTCAGTTCACCCACTCTATCCTAACTGAACCTGCTGAAGAACATGCTTACCAAGTGTATACTTGTATACTTTCTCTTTGAGAAAAATATCTATTTTCTTTGGATGTAAATATTCAGGAGGTGGAATCAGTAGATCATTTGCTACTTTCCAGATTCTTTGAGGGATTTCTATATTGTTTGCTATAATGGCCGCACCAGCATGTAAACAGGATCCCTTTCCTTCATATCTTTGTCAATCCTTGGTATAATTTATCTTTTTAGTAAAAGCCATCTGAATAGATATGAGGTGACATCTCATAGTGGCTCTGACTTCTATTTCCCTATGATCAGTGATATTGAGCATCATGTACTTTTTTAGCCAACTATATTTCTTGAAAAAATGGTCTATTCAAGTTTCTTGTCCATTTTCAATTGAGTTACTTATGTTATTATTTTTAGGATTACATGTTCCTTACATATCCGTATGATTGGGAACCCTATCACATACATAGTTAACAAAAACATTTTTTTCCTTACTACCTAGGTAATTTTTTATTGCTGAACAAAAACTTCTCATGTAGTTCCACTTTCTTCCTTTTAGTTCTTTGTGCTTCGTGTGTGATATGTAAAGAATTCACTGATAGGGTCACTGATAACAGCTTTTATCCTATTTCTCCTAAGACTTTTAGTTTCATGTCTTACATTTAGGTCTTTAATATATTTTGAGTTGTTTTTTTATATATAATTTAATTTCTTTCTTTTATAGGTGAATATGCAGATTTCTCAACAGCTGGTAAACTAACATTTACCAGTTGTATGATCTTGACCCCTTTGTCAAAACCTAACTAAACTTTCATGGTTAGATTTATTGCTGGGCAATCTAATCTGTTCTAATATCTCTGTGTATGTTTCTGTGCTGTTTCCACTCTGTTCTGATCACTCTAGCTTTAAAGTATACTTCATAATCAGACAGTATGATTCTGCTTTTGTTCCTTCTACAGATTGTTTTAGCTATCTGGGGGTCTTTGGTGGTTCTCTACAAATTTTAAAAATGTTTTCATTTCTGTAAAAAAAAAAGGCATTGAAATTTCGGCAGGCATTTCAGTGATTATGATTAGATTGTGTAGTATGAATATGTTGATATTAACAATTTCTTTCATGAATGCTCCCGTTTCTGTGAAAAGTTATTACAGGTAGGGCCAGCAAGACGGCTAGCAGATAAAGGTGCTGCTACCAAACCTGAAGACCTGAGTTTGATTCTCAGAACTTACATGATGGGGAAAAAGAAACAACTCCTATAAACTGCCCTTTGACCTTCATATGTGTGTTATGACACACACTTGCACACACATAAATATTCATAAATAAATGGCAACACACTTTCTTGTCTAGACTTTCCTTGAGTATCTCAGTCTTCTTGATGCTATTATTCATGGATTTTTCCTCAGCTTCTTATTCACAAAGCTCACTGTTACTGTTTGGAATTAAAACTGAGTTTGTTCACTTCTCTGCATCCCTGTTTCTTTACTGATCTCACTTATCCTAACAGTAGTGTCAATGCAGTCTTACAGGATTTCCATATGTAAAAATTACCTGGAAATGATTTTTTTTTTCAATTTTGGCACTACTACCTTTTTCCCATTACCTAATTGCTGAGTGACAAACAGGATCTTATCTTGTCTTGAGCTATAAGAACGCCTTCCACTTTCACCACTGACTACAATGTTTGATGTAGGACTCTCATATGACCTTTGTTGTACTGTGATACATTTCTTCTATACCAAATTTGTTCAGTTTTTACCTCAAAAGAATGTGGTGTTATCTCAAATGCTTTTTCTGCATCAAAATAGGATTTTTAGGTGTAACCTCAGTATTTAGGAGAATCCTGAGTTCAAAGTAATCTGTATTACAAAGATGACCTTGTCCCAAAAACAAAACAGTAAAAGGGCATAATTTGTATCCTTTTGTATGTTAATGCAGTATATCTCATTAATTTATTTATATATGCTGAACTATCCCTGTATTCCAAAGAGAAATCCCTTCTCTTGGATTTCTCTTTGTGGTAATTACAATGTGCCAATGAATTTGGTTTACCTGTGTTTTGTTGATGATTCTGCATTTATTCTCACCACAAATTTAACCATATAATTTTTTTTCTTACACTGTCCTTGGTGTCAGCTTGACAACTGGTTCATGAAGTAAGCTTGGAAGTACTGCCTCCTCGTCAGTTATTATACAAGAACTTTGAAAACTGTATTTCTTCCCCCTTAACTGTCTATTCAATCCCCTTATCTTAAATACCCCTTCCTTCTTCCCAGCCTGACTTCTATAAAGTCTACAAGTAAGGTTGGTATTTTCCTCCCTAATGAAACCTTTTAGCTTCTTCCACTCAACAAGAAATAAAAACTCACTCTTCTCTAAGCACAAAGCTTTTAGACACTCAATTATTGTGCAGTAATTATTGTTACATCTGAGTCATGTGTGCCTTTGCTAGGTAACTGCATCTTAAGCTTCTTTACCTCAAGATTTTACATTCTTACCCATTACTGGGCATGTTACAGAGCTCACGGGAGTGTGGACATAACACTATAATGGCTGAACAGATCAAGCTAGCCTGACTTACATAAGCAGACTTTGTCTCAATAAATAAAGATAACTGAACATCCCAAAGCCATTTTATATGGACTATATTCATCAATATTTTCCGTACAGTACACTAAAGCTAAGTAATTTAATATATGCTAACTCATTAAATTCATTATTAAAAATAACATGATGAATACTTTTTTTTTTTTTTTTTTTTTTGGTTTTTCGAGACAGGGTTTCTCTGTGTAGCCCTGGCTGTCCTGGAACTCACTCTGTAGACCAGGCTGTCCTTGAACTCAGAAATCCACCTGTCTCTGCCTCCCAAGTGCTGTGATTAGATGAATACTTTCAAAATGTTATTAGAGCAGTAATTTCACAACAGTCTGGTGGCTGGCTTAACAGTGGAGTTAATTTTCTTTTTAAGATGTGTCTTATTTTTAAATATATATGTGTGTGTCTGTGTAGGTGGATGTGCACTTTGATGCAGGTATCCTCAGAAAGCCAAGAGAGGAAGCTGGATGCTCTGAAGCTAGAGTTACAGACAGTTATGAGCATGTGACATGGGCCCTCTGAACGGGAAATACATACTCTAGCCACTAAAACAACTCCCCAGCCCAAATGTGGGTTTCCATTTGTTTAACCTTCCATGCATT
>NW_021604644.1:4433284-4470121 GCF_004785775.1 Grammomys surdaster
TAATCCCAGCACTGAGGAAGCAGAGAGTATGTAAACACACACAAACATGCATACACTTGAACACATACACATGGACAGGCATGGTAATACAAGCCTGTAATCCCAGCATAAGAAACCTGTCTGAGCTACACAGGAAGACCCTGTCTAAAACCAAACGAAAAACAAAAAAGAAAAGCAAAATAGGTTTCTTGCAGTCCAAATATATTCTAATGTTAATGTATATACTTGAGGAAATTTTGCAAAATAGCTTAAACTTAAAAAAAAATTTAAAAAAAGGTTAATTCAAATAAATATTTGGAAAAAATGATGAGAGTTGGGGAAGGAAAAAAGGATGCCCAAAAGAAGTAAAGAACAAAGGTGAATCAGCCCTTAAATCAAAGGACCCGTGACAAGGTCAGAGGTGAGATCTACCTCATCCCAACGTACATATTACCAAGATTTGGAGTGAATCTCAACAAAATAAGAGCAACGACAAAAATTAAGAGCTAATAAATATGAACTGCTAACAAAACCAAATTGAGACTAAGGAAGCATAACACAGGAAAGTTAGGACCACATTCCTACATAGTTTAAGATGGGAAGCAGACTACATGGTGGTATACTTAAGAGAAACTCCAGTCTTACTCAGCCTTGCAGGCACATCTAGTGCCTACAGAAAGTACTCAATAAAATCTGTAAACTAATGGGCAACTGACCCCTCAGAACAACACTATCAAACACAATACTCTTTGAACTCACACGATGATCTATGGCTAGCTAATGAGATATATGCAAGTACTTAAAGAAGAGAATAAAGGTAGCATATTTTAGGTAGTAAAAAAATGCAAATGACCCTGAAATTTGGTAAATGTTATTTGAGAACAAAAACATTTTAAAATTAAAAGAATTCTGTCTGGTTCAACTTCTCAGAATACCAACAGCAATTTACAAAAAGAATTCTTCACATGACAAATCTAACTACTCTCCTAGAATTTAAAGAGCTGTTTTAACGCTAGAATCATATAACAGGACTATTTGAAAATATATTCAATAATCAAACATTACTATCAAAACTACTGTGGTACAGCTCAGTAATAGAGTACTTGCCTCAACACAGTCCCCAAAACTTCCAAAACAAGAACAAAATCCAAATAAAAGTACTGCTATTGTAAACTAATAAAAGTCAACTTGGGAGACCTAGTTATCACTAAGTAAATTGTATAATTATCATCTTAGCTTTCATATTTATATTTCTTCCAATGTCCAGTGTAACAAGAAATTCAAAGTATAGTAACTGCCATCTCAGAAAGCCAGAAAGGGAGAAATAATTAAGAAATAGCGAGGGTATAAATTACCATGTGAAGAATGGGGAAGAACAGATAGATGAGGTAAACAGTATTTCAATTTTTACATGTACTCTACCCTCAAAAACACAGAGCCAAGTACGTCACTGCTTGTAAGCATGAGTTCATCTCTGAAACCCACATAAAAGTAGAAACAGACAACCTACTTATTGAGCTGTCCTCTGACCTCCACTTAAGTGAGCACTCCCCAACACAGACACATGCATGCAATCTTATACAAATACATTTAGTAAGTATAATATTTTTTAAAACTCAAATACTACCTTAGCCAGATGACCAAGACTGATATCGATAAATCACACATTTATAGTATATACACTTGAAAAGATGCAATGAGAATGGCACTTTCTAGATAAAGAGAAAATGGGAATAATGAAGTATGTACAATCCCTACATAATTCCTGAAAGGTTATTTAATCTTCTGTAGAAATTTAGATATCTCTCTTTAGAGCTCCTTGGGATGAACATTTTCTAATTTCTTCTAATATAACGACCATCACTAATCAGCCTGTTCTGATTTAAGCCCAAATTCTCAAGACATATTAAAGAACTAACTACTGGTCTCAACTCTTACATTAAGAAAGGGAAAAACACTGGTGACTTTTACTTTGTATCAGATAGCAATGACCAAGACTCAATGAAACACTGAGCTACCAGCAAGTGACTAAGAGGCAGCCCATGCAAGGTAAAGTTAACCCTGAGCAATAAAGAGCTCTGATGTCATCTCAGAGTCAAAGAAAAATAACCCTTTAAAATATTTAACATATAAAAATGATCTTTATAATTTTTCATAAACCCACAAAGCTAAGAAAAAAGCAAAAGCTATCCTTTCCAAAGCCAGCTTTATTTTTTTTAATGTCAATTAAGATTAAGTATAGAAAAATCATTTTAACATAGAGATTCTCATGGGAAATAGATATAAAGTATACTAGCCATTTGTTTCTTGGTGGCAGGGTAGTACTGCAAACAACTTAGGACTTCATACGTATGCCAGGCAAGTTCTTTACCACTAAGCTATAAATCCTTAGTCCTTCTAGAAATTTCCAATTTTAACTGGAAAAAGTTCAGGAAAACAAATCACTTTTCCTATTAATTTCAACACTATAGGGATTCATAGGGAAAAAAAAAGAAAACATCTGCTCAAAAAAGGCTGTTATGGCTTACAAAACAGGAAAAAGCACTGTATAAACACTGTAATCTCAAAAGCAACACAAAATACTACACAGATGGCAAATGTTATTCATTACATACAAGTGTTTAAGAAGAAATTGAAAGGAAGAAATTTTGAATGACTATTTTAGAATAATTTCTCTTTCTGTCCTCTACCCCAATAAAAAAGAGTGATACAATATCTTTTAGCTGCTATCACAATGTTTGAGGGGGAAAAGCAAGCTTTTCTGTTCCAATTCTAAGAAATAGCTGTTTCTGGCACACATTTATTATTTGCCCTCTTTTGTGATGCAATCTGATTTACCTGCAGAACACATCAAGGGCAATTACTGTCACTACAGGAAAGAACAATAGGTTAAAACAGGATCCCCAGAGCAGAAGTGGAATTACAATTTAAATGAAATTTCAGATTTAATACATTCACAAACAGTTTAAGTTAAATTCAAAGAGAAATCACATTTCCAAATGCAAATAGTTAAGGCTGATTGTTTATTGGCCTTCAACATATCTAGAGTTTGGTTTACCTTTTCACATCAAACCCTACAAATTCAACATTTACATCGGGTGACAAAAGTAAAATCCTCGGTGTACAGGTGCCCACCGCTTTGGTCTACTCCCATTCTTGTCCTTTCCATCCCCCTTCCGCACCTGATTAAAACCCTAAAAGAAGCCCAACTGAGAAGCCCCAGGCCACACACTGGGCATCACAGTGGTCCCAGTGATCCTCCTCTCCTCGGGAGCATTCATTTCTAAAACCTTAATGACACTCTGTCACATTCTCTGAAAAGAAGAGGAAAAAATGCCATTAAAGGCTGTGTTCATTACAACCAGTGACTTCTTAAAAATGCCTGCAGTCAGACAGTGGTGTCTTTAGGACTTCTTTCAGCGCCTCAGTCTTTCAGAGGCTTCTCCTGTTTTGGGGTTTCCACACATAGGAAATTACAAGATGCTTGCAAATGCTCAGAGCTTAAAAAACCAAAACAAAACAAGAATAAGAAGACAGCAATACTGGATTTTTGTTCCCATTAGCCATTTAAAGTATCTATCAATCAAAATGAAAAATGTTTTATATAAAGGTAAGCTGATACAACTATTATGAGCATCAAACGGTAACAAAATCTATTATATGCAAAATACTGTAAGGACTTTTAGAGATGAACTAAAATTATTCTATGTACAATAGAAGCAAATAATGTCATCCTAGCTTGTACTCTAAGATCAAAATATCTCCCATGAGAAACAGTAATTTCTGAGTAATTCCCAATCTAAAAGCTTGGACAGATTTCAGAATGTGTATAAAATCAAAGCCACCAAATTTTTACTTTGGTCAGTTTTGTTTGATTGGAAGGGAAAAATTTTTTTCTTTAAAAAATTTTTTGAGAGAAGGAAGAAAAAACATATTTTCAATGCCCCTTTTCCTCCAAAAAATGTTTGAGACATTCAGTATAAATATTCTTAAATTTATTAAACTTAAAGCATATAATATGGAGCTAAAATTGTCTTTATAAACACTAAATTATAAGGTAAGGTATTTGTTCTTTTTTAGAAGTCCTTGAATTTATGAAACATCCTACACGCATTCTACAAGATAACAGAGGTTCAATGAACTTATTTAAACAGTTAATTCACTGCAAAACTGCTGACAGAAAGTAAAACAGGAAATCCAAAAGCAACCAATTATATAAAGCCTTGACTACTCTCTAGAACCTTAGAAAGGAGATAGTTATAAAATGAATAAGTAATCCCCAAATGGCTCCCTTGCCACCCATATTCTCAGGGCCACCTACTTTTATACCATCAATCTGAATGTTGTTCAAAGAGCACAGATTAATTTAAAATATTAGCCTAAGCTTTTATTTATCAAGTTTAACAAGATGATATGGATCATCTTAAGAAAAATGAAGTTCTCTTAAACATCAATCAAATTTGTGGAAAATTCCAAATTAGCAATGAGAAACTGGAGCTTAAGTACAAAACCTCTCAATGACAAAATAAGAACACAAATCTTAAAATTTCTAACAAATTCTGCAACCTTCTCCAAATTCTGAGATGCCTTGTCTGAAGAACATGTGTCCTGTTAGAAATAATAGTCTACTGTCCTCTGTCCCCCTAGGCATTTATATGATACTGTTATCTCTCCCACACACCTCTAACCCTCAAGAAAAAAAGTGTCTCCCCTCTGCTGTACCTCTATATTTTTCTCCTGTAAATCCTGACTTCTACTACACTCTAAGATCTGTAAAATCAGGCTCTATACTTGATTCATCTGTATTTACCAGGACATCTTTCAGAGTAATACAGTAGGCCCTGATTAGTCACTGATTAAATGAATGGATATGAATCTTATTTTTGGTTATTATTTGTTGTCTTAAATTATTTGTCTGTGTTCTCAATCAGTAAAAGGATACCCAAAAAGTTTACAGACTTCATAATTAAATCCTTAAATAACAAAATCAACAAAGGTAAATATAAATATATTTTGCTAGCCCAATATGAAGAAACACAGTTAAAGATATCAGAAAAAAACAAATGTTAAGTAGAGCTTTATAAATTTAAATAGAGAAAAACTTCCTTTTTAATCAAACTCCAATGTTAGACTCTAGAAGTAAGTAAACGCTAGTAAAAATTAGCTGATCAATACTGGTAATTTTCAACTCTAATGTTGAACGCTCAAGAGGCCAACTGGCCTAGCTGAACCACTAACAGTATCATAGTGTATAAGTAGCTATCTTGTGCCTGGTATCTTTCAAACAATGTACTAAACATTTAAATAAAACCTATCAAATATATACTTTGTTATGGACAAAAGCCACAAATACTTGGTCTTCATTAAAAAACTTTAAAAAAAGTCAGTTGTAAGTTCTATATACTAAAACATTGGTGGTTATCTTACAAACTTAATCAAAAGCACAGTATGAGCTATAATGTTTAATCCTAATAGAACTGTCATGCCTTTTATAAAGAAAAGTCATTTGCACTGCAGGAAACAAAAACCCCCAAGCATTAGAGACTGCATATAAAAGTTAGCCTTTGAATTTAAATACTAACCTGTTTTTATTCTATTCATCTACAGAACTCTCATTTATCGTCTTAGATTTGTATTTTTCCCTTTGTCTTATTTAATTTATATAATAAAAAATGAACTTACATCTCTATATCACCCAATATTAAACATTTTTAAAGTAGTTTTGCAACATTTGGTAGACTTCATTTGGTTAAATAGAAAAGACATATTATAAAAGTAATTTTTACTTAGCAGAGCACTTGCCAATTACAATAAAAAGCCTATTGTTCCAAGAATTTCATTATAAACCAAACAATAATATTTAATGGTCTTAAAGTAAAACATTATTACTTTAAGTTCTTAAACTTCCACTGAACTTTTTAAAAATAGCCTGGCTTGAAGTTGTTAGAATAGCATAGTACATAACAGAAAGAGGGAAATAACTAAGGGTAAGTAGTCCTCACATGCCACATGAACTGCTTTTAGCAATTACCACTGTATGAGAGACCCTAAAGGAGCAGAAGCCCTAATGAAGAATCTTTACTACAGCCCAACCTTTCATAATATATTTTTTTCATTTTCTTAATTAGCATCCAAAATTAATGAGTTTTCTTAATGCAGTGTCATACATATTTAGTTGTGGTTGATACCCAACTCCTGACCCACCCCTGTGTGTGCCCTTCATCCTCAAGTCTTTCCCTTTCCATGTCCAGACCACATGTGTTCTGCTACCCTCCCCACGGCCCTCTCTCAAGGTCTATTTCTCCCCCTTCCTTGAGCACCTTTCCATCTTCCTGGCATCTACCCATGCTCATTCCCACATAAATACACATATATAAAATTAGAAGCTAGGACCTCTAAGAGAGAATCTGTGGTACTTGACATTCTGAGCCTGAATTACCTCATTCAATACATCATTTTGCAGTTCCTTCTATCTTTTACATTTCCTGTTGAATGCTAATACCTGGATCTACTTTCTACCAGGTACTTAAAAGCTAAACATCAAATTAAACGAGAAATAACAAAGGGTTGATATTGTTTACTACATCTAAAAAGTATTATGTAGAACAATAAGAATATTAATTTCAAGTGAATTTTTATTAACTCAGAGGTGAATCTGATTTGCAACTTATTATCTATTCTACTTCTTTCCATTTCCTTTAGATTTTATTTATTTATTTATTTATTTTCCATTTCCTTTAAAGTTAAATATAAAGTAATAAGATGAGAAGCTTGTCTTTTCATATTGCCATGCCATTATACTAATAATTCATCTCTTGTTTTCTAAAGACCGTAAGAAAATGTTGGTAAAACTACATGTTTTAACTGAAAAGAAGCTACTTTTGCTTTCCCATGCGATGAATGACAAATCACAAGGGGAAGGAATTGATTTCATTCCTGTAGCTAGAAAACCCTCAGGCTACTTTATACAGCGACTATACACTTTTTTCCAAAGCTTCCATTTGGAGAATCTAAGCATATTTCAATTACAATTAAAGAGAAAAGTAAGAAAAATAGCATATGTAGATTTTTGTAGAAATGCCTTTCCAAAAAAATTAAATACACAAATCTTAAATTGCAAGGGCTAGCCAAAGTGGGTAGAGGAGCAGCTGTATTTCAGAAACAGTATATTTCATAGCTATCTGAGTCATAAAATCTTACATATTCAATTCTACAGTAATCTCAGCACCAAAAAAGTTAGGCCCAATAGCAAAGGTCTTCAACATAATTATATACTCTAATATGACATGTCAAACAATCTGAGATTAAGAAACTTAACAATTCAGTTAAAGTAGTAATCACATTTATCTAAATTGCTATTATAACTTATAATATTTAAACTGTGTAAAGCATTCATCCATTTAACGGTGAATGCATATGAAAATGTGTATTGCACACTTCAAGTACAAAGCTCATAGTCTATCTAAATATATATTTAACATATGTAAGATATAGCAAACAACTTATCTTTTAATCTGGGTTATATTCCTTGCTTTTAGATGAAATGATGATAACTAATCCAACTTGTAAGAACAATTTTGACTAAAATGTTACTAAAATATTTCATTATCCTAAGTGAGGAATTACTTGATAAAGCACTAATAAGAATTCTTACTTCACAATTTTAAAAGCGATCATTAATGTAACAATCAACTAAAAGTTGAGTATGTTTCTTTTTTCTAAACTCATAAATCTTGCCATTTTTACTCATTTATAATGGCATAAAGAATCAATTTCAAATTCTTTCCTTCTAAATTAAGGTTTGCTTCTACCTAGTAATTATCTTGACTCTAGACTTATGTTCTGCTTTAACAGCTCAAGTGTAGAAGCTAAGAAGGTTTTTACACTTTAGGGCTTCGCTGCATACATTTCTCCTGATAAACTACATATTCACAAAAGATGTACATAATCTTAAGAAATATGCATGCAAATATGAAGTAGACTTCTAAAAACATGAAATATTATGATATATTAAAGTTATCTCATTTTGAAAACTACAAAAAATACAAAAAAAAACTTTAAACACTTATTTAACCTCCCCACTTTCATGTCATTCCAGTATAGTCCATTTTTTAATCAAGAGAAAAATCTCTGGAAAGTTAAGTGTTTATTAAAACTCTCGACGAACAGCAAAGCACTGCTAGAAAACTTTAGTTCATCCATTCCTTTAAACAATCAAACAATAAAACAAATATTACAAGAACAAGGCTGACAAAAAATCATAATGAACCTCTCAGATGAGAAACTAATTGGTACTAAGTACACAATGGCTTACATTTAATCCTGTTAATAACCACACAAAAAAAGAAATAAAAGACTCACTTTTCAGTCATCTCTCTGGACCACTGGGCTAAAATAACAGCATGACTAAATCTGACATTGACCCCGTGGCCCTGCTAGGAGTTAAAAGAATTCCTTTGAGCCTTCTGAGGCCTGTTTTCAACTGCTCCAGAAGGGGTGGGCTAGTCACACACACTTGTTAGCCTTCTTTACAGTAACAGGTCAAATTAGAAATGGTTATATACACTGTAATATATAGCAGCACTTCTTTTATGGCTGCCCAAGAAAGAATGCTAACATAGCTATATCTGGCTCATAAAATACCTTGATGACTGAAATATAATTACAACTACGAGAATTTGTCCAAATAACATTATTGAAAATAAAACTTTAAAAACCAAATTCAGAATAAATCCAAATTAACAAAAAAAACCCACTAAACAACATTCAAGAACACTAAACTACGAAAAATAAATAAAATTCAATTATTTTCTTCTAGATTGTGTTTTTAGCAGCCAACTAAATGAAAATATACTTTGTGACTTTTCACAAGCTTTCATGACATGAATCTTCAAAGACCTTTCAAAGTCAAAATACAAATTTACCTGAAAACAGCTTTCTATTTCATCCTTTCCCGACATGCAATTTATCTCCCATCCCATCAAAGAAACCAACACCACACTAGTAATAGGATAATCAAGAATACAATCTGCTACACTTCACAAGGCTTTCCTCTAGTATTAATACTGCTAATTATGCATGTATATCCTGAAAAAGATGCCCAGACTGTATTTCTATTTCACAAAATGTAATCACTAAAATCTTTAAAAGCCAACTTCTAGCATCCATCCTGTATGTTTCTCTCATACCTGCATTTTTTTTAAAAAGGCTCCAATTTATATCAATATTTAAAATTAAAGTTCAAATATTTCTGAATGCTGAAAAGTGATATCCTTAAACTCGAAGAAATAAAGTATGTATTATGGCATACCTGAATTATAAGCAGTTTCTAAAGCAAAATGTAAAAATTAATTTTTGTGATTTCATTTCTGTACTCTTATAGACCTCTTATAATTTTAGATTTTCATACTAATAAGCTTTAATGAATACAGTCACTTATTGGACAGTAATAATAAGCTTCAAGGCACTTTTTGTTAATTTTTTAAAACCTATATTGCTTCAGAATAAAGACCCGAGGAAAAGTTATAACACTTATCACTATCAAACCTTGTCAAATATGTTCAATCATTTTAGAATTTAAAATGGAGTTCCAGCACTCTGTCTCCTAAAACTCTATACTGGTCTGCAGTCCCCCCACCTGTCAGCTGGAATCACTTGCAGCAGACGCTTTCTTGCCCCCTCCCCCAATTTTTATTCTGTTCTCATCTCCTACTTTCTCTCATATCTCCGAATATCACTTTTCAAAAAATACCAACACTCAATTGGAACACAGAAATACAGTAATAGGACTTACTTATTTCATAAATAGCTCCAATTTAAATTCTAATTCAGAACAGAAACTGAAAAGAAAATTCCAAAGCTAATCAGTTTCCAAAACACTCATTAATTAATTAATTTTATTCTCATTAGCTTACCATCACAGCATTTTCTGGCCTAAATAAAAAAAAAAGTACATGAAAGTGTTTCTGTTATACCTTAATAGCTACTATACAAGTTTAGCTACTCAGTTTTACAAGAACATTCCACCCAGTGCCAGAGAGAGAGAGAGAGAGAGAGAGAGAGAGAACAAAAAAAGAAATGCCACAAAACAAGAATTGCAAATAAAGACTGGAAAAGGCATCAGGCAATCATGACCTTTAAAAACAAAGGTTGTGTGACAACTGCCTGTGAGGTTTCAGAAGCACTGAGCACTCCCCCAGCTTTTCCTTGGTACATTTCCAGCCTAGCTCTGCAGTACTGTGCTAGTATGTGCTCACAAACAGTAAGGTCTACACTTGCTATGGAAATGTATTTTCAAAGCTGCACACTTTTATAGTTATATGACTTTCACATTGGAGAATATGCCCTGATTTAGTGTACTATTTCAAATTGTATTTTGCAATTATTAGATAGAAATATCAAAGGTTAAGTAGAAAATCTTTTAAAATACAATTCAGCATTCTGTGAATAATTTTACAAACTAATGAAGATTATAGATATATGATCAAAAAGTTCAAATGACTATTTTATTCAGAACAGTAAATGACTAGTTAGATATTAGGATATATTTTCTTGTTTTAAAACTGTTTTTAAAAGAAATTGCTTCTTGAGAACTCATTTCATACAAATCAAAATATTGAGAAATGATAAACAAAAAGTATCAAAATAATATAAAATGGTATTTCTTGGTAATCATGAATTTTATAATTTAAGACACTAAAATTGTCAAAAATTTGAAAAAGAATACCATTACTAGACACAGGATGGCTATTCTTCCATTACCAGAGTACCCATATACAAAAAATTACTAAATATCCAACTGCTATAATGTATAATCACTTACATTAAAAATTCCAAAATAATGACTCCTCCCCTCATTTTATTAACCAACAACAGAAAGTTTTTTTCAGGCTGTTAACTGGGAGCACATCACAACATTTTTCCTGAGCCAAATAGGAAATTATTACAACCTTTGAATGTCCAAGGATTTTTTATTTATTTTATGTTAGAGTATATTCAATACTGTATTTGTCATGTTCATAAAACAACTCTAAAACAGAAATAGCTTTAGTCACATATACTTTTAAAATCTTTGTATATAGGAAAAATATTTTGTAGAGCTGTTAGGATCAGATTCCCTGTCTTTTATTTATAAAAAATATTACTTGATAGTTAAACTGCCACAGTACACTTTTCTAAGGACTTAGCATTTGGCAGCATAAAGCTGCTATTTCAGGAAACAAAATTACTCACATCTGAGAAAAAAATAAGCATAGTCTATTTTAAAAAAAAAAGATAAATTTATAAAAACATCTCAAGGTAAAAATACAATATTCCTAGTCAAGTAAATGAACATTCATATGTCTATTTATACATGTTATGGACAACAAATTTTCATATAGATAAAAAAAATCACATGCAATTATAACTAATCTCAAGAGTGTGCTTTTATTATATAATATTTAAAATAAAATTTCACAATAGTACTCCTTACTGACAACTAGTATTTTTACTACTAAAACTTGACTCAACAACAAATAATATTTTCATTCTAACAGTAAAATTATCAAGAACAGAAATTTACAGAATTAATAATTTTCCATCAATTTCAAAAATAAAGCTAACATATATGTTAAGCTTCTCAATAATTCGGAATTAAATTGTTATTGTTATTAAGAAAATAAAACCAAGATCAAAATTACTTTTCCTCTGCTAGTCCCCATGGATCTAACAACCACACAATAATTCTTCCCAATCTTCCAAACAAAACAAAATAGAAAAATATGCACTGAGGAAAAGAAATAACAAAGGAACAAGTGTGGTATTTAAAAAAAAAAATCTCTGTCCTCTTAGCAATCAACAAAATAAGAAGAAAGAAAAAGTAGAAAAGTCATTCAGAATATATGACCAAATGAGCATGTGCACTCTTGCAGAAAACCAAGTCTGCAACCCAAAGCCATGGGAAATTTAAATGAGCAAACAGCCACAATAGGCAGGGAAATCTGCACAGATAGACTGCTGAGCTGCAGGTACCCTACTGAAGATCTTTTGAGATTCCTAAACAAACTTTATTGGTTTAATCCATTTTTAAGAATAACTACCAAAACTCAAAAGAAGATTAAGTTTTTCCTTTTTAGCTAAAATAAGCACATGAGTATAATATATTTAAAGGAAGAAAAAGGATTCTCATTGCTTAATATTGCTTTAAAAAGTTGCACACAAACCTATAATCTTCAAAGTTTAAATAATCAAAGAAATAAAAACGTCTACTGAAATAAGCCTCTGCTGTTCCTAATGCTAACCTAGTATTAGGTAGTGGACGATCCAACAGTAAGCAAAGCTCCCCCACTCACACACAACTATACTGTAGTCAGTGGAACTAACCAATGCTGTTGAAAATGAGATGATTTGTTAAACCCAATAATAACGATGGTTTTCCAAATGAAAACATTTTAAACAGAAAATTTTAAGCACAAAAAGAACAACAACAAAAACACAACTACCTTACAAGCTACTACCTGGTAGATTTTTACCAAGAACTTAAAAGATTCAGAAATATTTAAACTGGGTATTACGAACTTCTTTAACTATCTGACATCAGGTTAAATGATTATTAGGCAATATTGAAACAGATCAATATTTAAGTTATATTTATCCACTACAAAATCTGTGTCATGTCTAAAGCAAACCAAATGAGCAGAAATAGGCAGAATGATCAAAATACTTGCCTATATAGAACTGCAGCAATCTTTCAAGTTCTTATTGTTACAAAGAAATTTTAATGACAATGAAGATTCTCCTTAAATGCTTAAATACTGTCTCTAAAAATCACTGGCAAAAAAAATCCCTAAGCTTAAAGCAGACAATTTAACATGTAACAACAGCTAATGTCGGATACAGACTAACTTCCAGGGTTAATGCAGTTCCACAACTCTTCAAAAACCACCTTTCTTCAGTTAAATTTATCTACCATAATCCTAAATTCCCCACTTTTTTAAAAAGTCCTATTTGAATGACTTTAGCATTTATCAGCATAACCAAACTTTCCTTGTCTTTAGAAATCCTCATTAACAGAAATATGGAGAGTGCTGAAAAGTTCTCTAGAGGTAGGACTTTTTGCCTAGTGTGGACAATTCTGTTACAAGTGCTATTTAGTTACAAAGCAAAACCAAGTGTGACTTACTCCCTTCAAGGGACTTGCCAATAAAAACATTTTCCCTTAAAAACTAGTTCTTGCGCTCCTTAAATGCTACTCTCTCACCTGGGGGGGGGGGGGACAGATGGCTAAGCTTACAGCAAGGGATGGCAAACTATTTCACCATCACACAG
This sequence comes from Grammomys surdaster, assembly GCF_004785775.1. Taxonomy (NCBI): domain Eukaryota; kingdom Metazoa; phylum Chordata; class Mammalia; order Rodentia; family Muridae; genus Grammomys; species Grammomys surdaster. The sequence continues at coordinate 4,446,572 of NW_021604644.1, forward strand.
GTTCGCTGTCTTCTTTTAAAATGTGTTCGCAAAAGACAGGGATAAGAACAGTGAATTAACTTTCAAAAATGACAAAAGCTGAAATTCTAAGGTTAAGAATTTATCACAGAAATCGAAGTTACACATTTAACATGATAAGAATCCCTTAAAATAATTTGTTCCATCCATTTTTTGAATCCAAACAGGCACTACAAAGTAAATTTTATCTCTAGAATTACACCAGAGATATCATAGACAATGTGACTGTATCAAGACTCAAATGAAAATCAAACCAAAGGTAAGTCTTTATGTGTTCTGTACACTTTTAAAAGAAAATATGGCCTTACACATGGTGGATGCTCACTAAGATGCTTATCTCTTATTCTTAGCAGAAGTGAGACAATAATCAGGCATGTAACTGAAAATGCCAAAACCTTAACCACAGGACCTTTAATATACAATCAAACAAAGGTAAGCAGCAAGGAAACAAAGAAAACTTTTTAGACTGAGCAACTTCCATCAACACTTCATTTTTAACCACAATGGGAGTAATTAACAAAGTAACAAATTACTTGAAATTGAACATAAATTTAGCAAAGTCTTAAAAATAAAATCTATAAAAAATTATCTGAATAGGCTTTATGCTCATGGAAAAAAAAGTTCTCCTGTACTTCTTTTGAAAAAGGCTTAATAATCTAAACATGCCATTGATATAAAATTTATAATCTAACCATAAAAATATCCTATCAGTTATATTTAATAACCTTATACAAATGATACTTATATACAATAGATTATTTTTATAGCAAAAGGCTATGTGAAAATTACATTTAACACTGCACCTAAACACATCAGGGCTCAATTCCCGATGACAAGAATGAAAACATTGACCACTTAACTTTATGCTTCTCCACTCCAAAGCAATACGCAAATCTATAAAAACTAACTTTTAAATAGTAACTATACTAAGTTATTACTTCAATAAATATATATCAAAGTAGTTTTTTCCACAGAATAGTTTCTATTAAATTTAGTGTAACTATGAAAATCAAAGCTGATAATTAATGTTTTTTTCAAAAGCAAAACTCAATTTTCTTCCTCAGTATTTTTTTTAAACAATGATAAATGAATTTAGACTGAAATAACGTTGAAAGAATGCATACCAAAGTTGTTGGTCTATAGTAAAATCACAGTAAAATTAGTGACACACAATATCAACATTTCAAAATGTTATTAAAATTCAACCCAAAGCTGCCTTGGACTTCATGGGTTTCGAATAAGATTTGCAGTCTGCTGAACAATACCCATAAGAGGCTTTTAAACTTCACCCCATTCACAAGTTGAATCTGAACATTTTTATTTCTTCTCTTCCTATGACAACTTCACCATGGAACACTGAATAACACAGCTCAAGTCATTATGCTAATTAGAAATTAAATAAAAAAAGATGCCCTTACAACAGCTAAGTGGAAGGTGACATGTACAACTAGAGACACAGCTCAAAGCAGCTTTAGGAATTGTGTAGTCCATGCTTACAAAAGCTGAACACACTAGGGAGGGAGCCCTTGTTGCTCTTGGTCACTGGAGCTCTAGCATGTGGCTACTTTTTAATTATAAGACAGATACTAAGCTATATATCCATGAAAGTGTGTCAAATGGCAACTCATTTTTATAACCAATTAGGCCTAGGATGTCATAAGAACTGTATTTACCGAAATTAAGTTGATAAAAGAAAATTAATAAAATACTACCTTAAAAATCTGAAGGATTATTAAAAATTATTAGTGATTCCAAACTAAACAATTTGGTTCCTTTACTATGGTCAAAGAATTAAGAAAGACAACAACTTTTAAAAAGCCCAAATTATCTTAAAGAATGTTCTGGTTTCAAAAACTCTGTATAAAGGGGCTGGAAAGATGGCCCAGTTTTTAAGAGAATTGGCTACTCTTCCAGATGACTCAAGTTAGATTCCCAACACCCACATGATGGCTTATCACCCAGTTCCAGGAGATCTGATGCTCTACCAGGCACACACATGGTACCCAGGCATACATGCAAACAAAACACCAATACATATAAAATAAATAATTTTTTAAAAATTTAAAGACCTATATAAGATACTCCCTAAACAGCTGGTCACATTCCTTAACTATTTACAGCACCTGATCCAACTGCAATCTATAACCCACACTCCATCTGGACTATATACTGACACCTTGTCTCATAAAACAATGCACAGACTGGGTATTTTTTTATATAAATAAAATATTGAACTATATTTTTTTTTCTTTTCTGTGTGTGTTGGGGGAGGGAGGGGATTTAAGACAGGGTTTCTCTGAAGCCCTGGCTGTCATGGAACTCACTCTGTAGACCAGGCTGGCCTTGAACTCAGAAATCCACCTGCCTCTGCCTCCCAAGTGCTGGGAATAAAGCTGTGCACCACCACTGCCTGGTTCCGACTATATTTTCAAGAAGAAATGGGAGGAATAGAGACAAGAAAGAGGCAGAGCCGGGCAGTAGTGGCCACCCCACCCCCACCCCCACTCATGTAGGTATGTTCATGTGCATGAGCACACATGTGATGTACATTTATATGTGCGAACATGCATGGGAGCTAGAGATCAACCTTGGATGCCCTGTTGTTTGAGACAGGGGCTCTTGCTGGGATCTGATGCTTGTCAATTATGCTAAGCTATCTAGCCAGCAAGCCCCAAGGATCTACCTGTCTCTGCCTCCTCAGCGCTGGAATTTTAAGTACCTACAAATCATACCAGATTTTTTATTCAGATGCTGGGGATGAAAATTATGTCCTCATGCTTGCAGGCAAGTGCTTTACAGACTGAGCTTTTTTTTATTTTTTTAAATTATTTTAGATTATTTTATGTGTATGAGTATTTTGCCTTCATGTATGTATATGCACCATATGCATTCCTGGTTCCCATGAAAGTCAGATGAAGGCTTTGAATTCCCTGGATCTTGAGCTACAGATACAAACAGACATGTAGATTCCGATAACAGAACTTGGGCAAGAGCAACAGTGCTCTTAACTACCAAGCCATCTCTACAGCACCTGGAACTTTTCTTTTCTTTTTTTTTTTTAAATAAAGTGTATTATATTCATCTAGGATGATTGTGTATGGTACTGCAACATCTCTTGTACTTGTAGAAATGCATTTTAACATCAGTGAGTTTTTCATGTTATCAAGTATTTTAAGGCTTCTAAAGGCAGGGACCACATGACAGCTCTTGAATCCCAATACCTTACTAAGTAAGTAGCTTGCAAATTAGTGTTTGTTTGTTGTTTAAGGTTTAAGATTAAGACTATCTCATAAACTAGTAGATTAGAAAGTGCCATCAAATCAAATAAAATGTATTTAAAGAAAGTGTCATACTTGAGCCAATCAAAAAACATCTTGGGTTTTTTAAGTGACAGAAGGTCAACTCTAGAATTTGGTATCTAATAACTGAGAAACTATAAGCATTACTTCATTCAGTAAACTTTAAACTGACAACTGAAGGATGAACAGGTATCAGGCAGGCAAGGCAGAGACTGATCCAAGAAGAAAAACTATGTAAAGACCCACATCAAATCAAATAATTGAAATGTTTGAAAACTAAAACGAAGAGGAGCTGGGCGGTGGTGGCGCACGCCTTTAATCCCAGCACTTGGGAGGCAGAGGTAGGCGGATTTCTGAGTTCAAGGCCAGCCTAGTCTACACAGAGTGAGTTCCAGGACAGCCAGAGATACACAGAGAAACCCTGTCTCGAAAAACCAAAATAAATAAATAAATAAATAAATAACAAAAAAAATAAAAAGAAGAGGACATGAAGGCAAGAGAGAGAGACACACTAGGAAGATAGGAGGTAGGAAAGTGAGGCTGGTGGTCTCAATGATCAATATATATGGCACCCATGTGGGAAATGTCCAAGAAATTTTTAAAAAAGGCAAGATGCGAAAATCTTAATTTTAAATAGGGATCCATTCTACTCAATTATTTTCAGTTTCAAACCTTGGCTGAGAGCCTAGAATGTCCCAGGAATTCAGCAAGGGCTCTGCATGAGTTCTTTACCTTCTGAAATTGCACCTAAATTTATGTACATGGTTTGGGGAAAAATGAAATTTGACACAAAAAAAATTGTCAAAATTCTTATCGTCCTAAGTTTTCAAAGTCATAAATATTTCTCAATTTCAAAAATCCATGATTTCACATTAACCAAGCCACCACTTCATTTTAACTTCAAATAACTATGAAAAGAAAAAAATACTAGTAGCAAAGGCAGAAATGCACTTAAACTCCTTCTGTATCTACTACATGGGCCAGACTGGATATGCTAAGCATTAACACAGAACTTCTAAACGACCACAGCCACAAAATAGAAATTAATATGGCTTCAACATAAAAATGTCATAGTTTTCATTCTTGAAAGGATATGTTCTTTGGAAATCCTGAGACTACTTAATTATGCTAAATCTGTAGCTTTCAAAATGATGAAATGAGAAGGAAGCATTAACAGTGAGAAGAGAACTAAAACATGCTTCTCCAGTTGTAACTGAACTATTACCTATCTGCTCTTCATTTTAATAGTGTCACAAGTTTATCCCTCGTTGGCTATTTTAAGTCTTCTTACACTCAGAAAACACTAAAGATCTAATTATTGGCATGGCATAGCATAAGGGATACAAAAATATTCACAGTCCTATAAATGAGAAACATCTTTTTATATAGTAATAGAAATCCAGTTCTATTACATACTAGTAAACTAAAAGGTAGTGTGACAGTGTATAGTGTGATAGTGTATCCTAATTATTTAACAAAGGGAACGAGAGCACAAAGATATATACCTGGGTTTTGCTTGTTTTTACTTTAACATAAGGACAAAGCACTGTCTTGTTTTGTTTTTTTCCTTAACCTGTATCCATGAGGGCAAGAGCAGGGACAAGGTGGAGACTTTTAAAAAAAGGCGTATCTGAATAGGCTTTACCTTATTTTGTTGATTTTATAATTATGTAAAACTAAATTATATAATTTTAAGACAAAATTAAATTTTAAAAAAATAATCTTTACCAGTATAATCCCTCACTACACTCTAAATATTTATCTTTATACCCACAATAAATATAGTTCTTACCACTCATCAAGGAAACATCTCTTTGTAACAGACAGAGACCATTATAGAAACCTACAACAATCAAAATGCAAAGTTGTGGAGCTCAGTCCCAATGGATACATCTACAATACAACTCCTGCACCTAAAGCTCCCGGATCACTAGAAGACGAGGTAGAAAGATTGTAACCACCAGAGGATTAGGCAGTTTACTGTGAGACCATCTCCTGGGAATGTCAGAAGCTATACTCATAGAGTCTCACCAACAAGACTGCCTAAACATGGCCAAACAAGGAACACACTAGACATGCTTAAGTGGAGAAATGGGAGTGGAAAAGTGAGCATGAAGCCTCAACCCTAACAAAGAACTACAGGCAACTTAGAGTAGGAGACAATAGCCTCTCTAGGGAAGAGCACGCCAACTGATTGTACAATAGCCACTCTGAAAACATACGTACAAGTAACATTATATGGGCCAAGCAGGTTGTATTTATATTTAGGGATACAAACATACATACATAATAGCAACACGCATATATAACAGCAATTAAGGGAAAGAGGGCATACATTTGAAAGACAGCAAGTGGTTGGTAAACATAAGAAGGTTTGAAGGAAGGAAAGGGAGGGGAGAAATAGTATAATTATACTATAATCTAAAAATATGTATTTTTAAAAGGCAATTGAAAATAAACATATCAAAAGCAAAATGAAACAGATAAACCTATGTATCAAAGATAAGTAAAAGGAAAACAAGCCATAGGAAGTAGGAAATACAATAAAATATATTAAATAAAGCAAAATATAGACATAGGAAATTCTAGATGGAAAGCAATCCAATTAGTGTAACTATATTACAAAAAAACTTAAAAAAAAAGCAGAAGAGATAAAGAGTAACTTATAAATGAAAGGACACTAAAATCAGCAACAAAATTGCAACCTACAGATCAGAAATTATTTGAATTAACTCTAAGAAGAAAAAACTGGGAGTTAGCCTTTGATTCTCACTCAGTATGTGATGATAAAACTGTTATTCGCAAATTGTTTGAGAGTGATAATGATTACATTTTTAAAAATGACTTTCAGAAGGATTTACAGAGACAAACATACACTGTATATATGAGTGAAATGATATTATATCTATGGTCTGCTTCAAAATAGTGATAGAAGCGTGGAATTACAGAAAAAAAAGGTCAGTTCCAAGTTCTAAGATCTGTGTCAACTACGAATCATTGTTGAAGCTGGTTTAAAGAACACTGGAATCCATTACAACATTCTAACCTTAACAAAAACCTACAAGGAAGAATTAACCATTATTCTTACAGTTAAAACATCCTTTTTTTATCCAAGAAAAATAATTCCTAAAGCACTTATTGCCTTTATTATTTAGCTGTCTTATGCAAAAAAAAAAAAAAAAATAGTAGCCAATGAAAACATGCTTGTTTCTTTTGGTACATCTTCTCTCCCAACAGCAGACATGCTTTTCTAACCCAGAAGTCGTCCTATATCAATCCATGGTTTGGTCTCCAAAGTGTGTTACACATGGTGAACTACAATCTGAAAAAATATTAAATGGAAAATTCCAGAAATAACCAATGCAGTAAATTTCAAACTGTATGCCATTCTGAGTAGCTTGGCAACATCTTACACTATCTCCTTTATTGTCTTTCGAGAACCATCCCTATGTACAGTGTATGTGTTGCAAGTAGTACCTGCCTCCTAGTCACTCAATAGCCCTCTCAGTTCTCAGGCCAGCCATCATGATATCACAAAGGTTATATTAAGTATCCCTAATTTTATCTAGCAGCAGCCCCAAAGTTCAAGAATGGTGATACTGGCAATGGAACAGACCAAAGAGAAAAGTTTATAAAGTCCTTCCTTTGAACAAAAATGTAGAGGTTCTTAATGATAGAAAATGTGTATATTGAGATTGTTAAAAATCTACAGCAACTATGAATCCTCTATCTGTGAAAATATATTTAGAGGGAAAATGCAGAATACGTATGCATTTATATAGTCTTCTATACTTATGTAATAGTTCAAGTTCACTAATTGTATTCATTTATAAATTACAAAACTTCAGTAACATTATCAGAATTTTGAAAGAATTAACTCCAATGGCTAAGGCTTCTACAAAATTACTCAGCTTCTTACTGTTCAATGAAACAGTTGGTCTCTCTAGTTTAAAATAAGTGCATTTCTGAGTTTTCATACCAATCTGGATTTCAAGTATCTCTTTTTCTCAGGGTTCCCGAACTGTATGTTAGTTCTATTAGCACCACCTTTCCTTTTCATGCTAACACTTTTAGTGAATTTTAGTGAATGAAGACGGAGAGGCAGCTCAGTAGGAAACTGTATTAGACTCTGAAGATTGTGTTAGGCTCCCAGGACCTACATGGTAGGAGAGAACAAATTCTTTCATGTAAGTTGTCCTCTGGCCTCCACAAGTGTGCCACGGTATTCACATGCCCAAACTCACTCACACCCATGCACCCATGTACACATATATGCAAATAAAAACTAAAAGTGTAATTTTTAATAATAAAAAATTTACCAAATAAATAAAACTTCTCTTGTATACCTTTTCTAACCACAACTTGTCTTTGATTCTCTCTTATAGAAACCCTCTCTCCAACTGGGTTCCCTCATCATCCAACAGGATAGAGGCAGCCCTGCCCTCACACCATGCTCCAACTCCAGTGCCACACAAGTCCATCATTTACCATCAAGCCACTTCCTCTTTAGGTCCATAGCATTAGCAACTTCTCTTTCTCAGGGCCACTCTTTCCCATTTCGAGTTCTTTCATAAAGTCAATGCCTAGTTTATGTTTTCAGAAATTATCTAAATACTGCCATTAGCTTTTACCACCTCTGTAGATCCTTAAACCAGCAGAGATCTGTTACAAAATAAAAACAAACTTTACCTTCAGTATGTTAAATCTAAGGTTTTAGATTTACAACAAAGGCACCAAATAGAGATACTCAGCAAAACATATCTCTCTCTCTCTCTCTCTCTCTCTCTCTCTCTCTCTCTCTCTCTCTCTCACACACACACACACACACACACACATGAATAGAAACTAGTTGAGAGGATCTTTATCAAATATTACCAAAACAACAGAATGCTTTAAAATGAGTTTACTACATTCATATTATTCTAATTGTGGCTGAACACTACTTCTAAGCAACCTTTATTCTTTTATTGTTGATGTGTTAGCTTAATGAATCCCAAGCTCAGACCTTGAGACTCCTGAGGAGGTAGACAATAACAGCTTGGGTACCAAGTCATGCATTATATAAAGACCATCTTCCACGTATGTGTATTAACTAAGGTACAGTGTTGTGATTAGTAAAATACAAAGTCTTTAGAAGAGTATTAGCAACTCTTTACTAACACACATTTTCTCAATTACCAGATACTAAAAATAGAACTATAGTCATACTGAGATCCATCAACTGTTCTAAAGGGATTGTATCTTGCAAATACTACGATCTACTACCAGAGAGTATCCACAGTACCCATCCTTTTCATAGTCACCTCTCATTCCCCTCTTCCTGAGAAAATTTTACACCGTCTTATATTGTTCCCTCATCCATTTCAGTCCATCAGAATGTATAACTTTCTTTTCTACCTCTACAAATATTAGATTTGGCAGTTAACTTTTAAGACTAATTTAATAACATATATAGCCAATCTCATCTTACAAAACTTCCCTGACTTAGCAAACCAGTTTAATCTCTAAAAGTTTCTTCCCTTCTGCCTAAAAACATCATCATTTCTCCCTTATTCAGGCAGAACTTCATTTGATCTGGCTGTATAACTACTATCCTATTATTGTTGCTGTTGTTGTTGTTATTGTTGTCAAATCCTGAGGTTCATCAAATTATAGCCTGTGCTAGGCCCCTGTTTTCTAAGATCTTGTTGGAACAGCCACCCCTAAATCTCATGCATTCAAGGCTGGCCTCTAACTTGCTATATCAACATGGCTGATCTTGAACTCCTGGTTCTCCTGCTTCCACCACCTTCCAAATACTGAGACTACAGGTGTATATCACCACAACTGGCTTATATGGTGTCAGAGATCAAGTTCAGGGCCTTCACACATGATAGACATGTATTCAAATGAGCTACATGCTCAGTGCCCATTTCTTTAAGTATTATGGAAGGCAACAAAAAGGTTGAATAGTTAAAAAACATTATAGCCTGGAGTCCTAAAACATTGCCCACCTGATTCCTCAAGTAAAAAAAGTTTCCCACTCCTTGGAGATCCAAGAATGATCTATATTTAATATCATCATTTCTTCAGAAGACAGAAGGGAAGCAATAAGGTTTTCAGACACCAGTAAAGTACCATGAGTCACAAAACATATGAAGACTACTAGTGTGCAGGGCAGGTTAAAGAAGACCAATTAGGAAGCTTGTAAGAGACTTGGCATAAAGGAAGGGAACTTTTAAGACTATCCACTGATACCAGATGACTGCATATAACAGAGGGAGCAGAACTTAACACCAAAAGTTTCGCCTTCAAGAATGTGGTGCTTAAAATTTATTTTCTCCTGTAGTCTACTGCAGAATTTTAGTCTGACCTATCTCTTGCCTTACTGGATCTGCAGTTCCTGAAATATCAATCCCATATCTTCTGTCTTCTGTATACTAGACATTCCACACACTTGTTATCTAGCTAACTCCTGAATAAGCAAACAACATAGAGGCAGTTCCAAGAGTTGGCCAAATAAGAACACAAAGCTAAGTAGAGTACTCACCTGTGTTCACAAACAGAGAACTAAGATTTCCATCTAGAATGACTTGAGCCAAACATGAAGAAATGCTATGAATTTGCTTATAGAGAAATGCTATGAATTTGCTTATAGAAGCAGTTTCCTTGATACTTAAATATATTCTTTATCAGACGGTTCAAAAAAAGCACCACTAGGGTAATGAGTCTCATGAGAATAAAACCAAAAAAATGAAACTAATTGAATCAGACCCTACTGGTCTTTTATCTAGGAAAAGTAGTCCTCCTTTAATAAAGATCTTAGTACTTTTCAAAGCAGTCAATATGATACTAACCTTCAGCACCAGTGTTCTCACATCCCACCAGGTTGAGAAGGATGTCATTGTCTTTATCGTCTTCCTCACATCCCAGGAGCATCCAGCTCTCCACATTTTCGTTCTCTGAAATGGTACTTTCCTCCTCCTCATTTGAACTGACCTCTATGATCATGACCTCTCGGACCACACTTGGCTTCTCTTCAGGTTCAGGCTTCTCATTATCCCTCTTGCATTTCTTAGTCACTTTATTAGAATGAGGAGCAGCAGAACTCTGGGTCTTTTCTTGCGCTTGGACTTTAACATTTTTTTTTTTACATCTATAAATACTATCTTCATCAGATAATGTGATGACCTCTGATGTATCTGATAGCTGGATGACCTCACTATCTGAAAGGACGATTAAGTTCTTCTGGTTTGGTTGATTACTCACTGTTTCAGAATTCTCACAGTTCTTTTCCTCATACCCTTCCTCCGTGTTGGCATTATGTATATTCTGGGCATAATGGACTTGGCTGTAGAGCTGAAATTCCACCTCACTATCAACACTCAGTTCACTAGATGAATCGTCACGATAAAGGTCATCTTCAAATGCTTCTATAGTCTCATAGCCACCAAACATTATGGAAAGTCAGTTGCCTTAATACTGTAAAAGAGAAAGTCATACGAGAATGGTTTTAAAAGTTAAAATCTTATTTAGTAAGTGCCTATCACCCCAGAGCTGACTTTGAAGGCCATCACTTTTCCCAACATGTTAAAATGGTTTTTTCCTTAAGAATACCACCTTTCTATGCATTTATAAGTCCTAGTATTGCCCACTAGAACAGTGGTTCTCAACCTTCCTAATGCTGAGACCCTTTAATAGGGTTCCTCATGCTGAGATGACCCCCAACCATAAAAATACTGTTGCTATTTCATAACTGCAATCCTACTGCTGTTATGAATTTTAATGTAAATATCTAATATGCAGGCTACCTGATATGTGAGTTGTTCGACCCCCAAAGGGATTGTGACACAGGTTGAGAACTGACACACTAGAATGATACTTAGACCTTTCAAATAAGTATTGCTAGCAACAGACTGAACTGTATCAATGCAAGTATCCTAAAGGTATACTAGAAAACAGGTTGAGATCCACTGCTAGGCAGTGAACACTTGTTCTCTAAAATGTTAAGACTCCTAAAGAATCTCTCCCTATTCCATTCATCTTTTACTCCTTTTTTTAAAAAAACAAAACAAAACAAAACAGGATGTTGTTATATAGACACCAGGCTAACCTTCAAAGTGACCCTCCTGCCTCAACCATCTGTGTGCTGGAATTTAAGTATGCCGAGCTGCCCAACTCTACGAATGTTTTCTAAAAAAATAAATAAATAAAAGAGAGAGAAGTTTATCATACTGTAAAGAGAACAGGCACAGCAGTAACAGAAGAACCACTTGCCTCCATCCATCTTCTTCTCTCTCCTTTCGTTCTCTATCACTTCTTTTCAGGTATACTTCATACAAGAGAATGCTCTCTTCTCACTTACTATGAGTGTATTTACTCTCAAGTTAAAACAGACAAGGGCCAGGAGTAATGCAGAAGCCTCTATGTGAGATGCTGTAAAGTACTATTACTACCTCTACTACTAATAATAATCTATCCTGTGGCCTTCAGATCTTGGCCAAAAGAATTCATAAAACACTTGATAATGTTTATTACCAAGTTAGTTATAAAATTGCATTTGAAACACAAATTATCTAAATACCTAAAATTGAGACAAAAATCACAGCTTTGGGAACAAATGTCAAAAAAAAATTCCTGCTATGCATATATAAAATCTTGTGCATCTTTCAACTCAGGTTTAACAGTATTGCCCGTCAGAAAGTATTAAGTGGGCCAGGCGGTGGTGGCGCACGCCTTTAATCCTAGCACTTGGGAGGCAGAGGCAGGTGGATTTCTGAGTTCAAGGCCAGCCTGGTCTACAGAGTGAGTTCCATGACAGCCAGGGATATACAGAGAAACCCTGTCTCAAAAAAACCAAAAAAAAAAAAAAGAAAGAATTAAGTGCTCCATTTCAGAGACTTCTGTGGTACTTTATAAAACACTCACATTTCTAATTATTTATTCAATGTAAATGTCCTAGAAGTATAGATCATAATACTAGGAAGACAGGGACCTTGTACACTTTGTTAAATATATCACAATAGCCAAGCAAAACAGCTACTTGGAAATGTTTTCAAAACATGACTTCTATCATTAAGCCTTTGTTCTTTTTCTTTCTTTTTTTTTTTTTGTTTTCCAGACAGGGTTTCTCTGTGTAGCCTGGCTGTCCTGGAACTCACTCTGTAGACCAGGCTGGACTTGAACTCAGAAATCCGCCTGTCTCTGCCTCCCAAGTGCTGGGATTAAAGGCGTGCACCATCACAGCCCGGCAAGGCTTTGTTCTTTAGTCCCCCAAAAAATGCCTAATAAATGTTGAGAATATAGACACTGTGACAGGATAATTTCTCAGTTGCCTTTAATTATTCCAAAGCACTAACCAAAAGTCTACACAGATGTTTCAATTATCTACCAATGGAATACTGATCAAAATAATAGCTCTGGGGAAAGTAAATCATGCTTGTCTAAAAATCAGGAGCACCCTAGATGAAAGTAACAATGCTAACTTACTCTTCTTCCACTTTTAGCTTTACAAATACAACTAAGAAACAGAGGTTGTTTTCCTAGGTTTGAGTTTCTGCCAGAAGATCAAGGTGTTTTGTCTGTTTTGTTAAGAGAACCAACAGACTCCAAGAATCTAAGAGCCAAAGATGTACAACACTCAAGCTAGAGTTTGGGTGTTGTTTTCCAGAAATAAATGACTTCTGGTGAAATTCCAGATGGAAGCAAGAAGATACAGAGTTCAAGACTATCCTCAGCTACACAGTAAATTCTAAGGTCAGTCTGAGCCAGAAGACACTATTTAAAAAAAAAAAAAAAAAAAACAGAACAAAACAAAATTTATCTCTTTTTCTTTTGAAGAATATAGTGTACTTGCTCCCTCTGTGTACTCTTTCAGGTCATATACTGTTATTGTCATTCAAGTTGAATGTGACTGTCTGAATAATAATGCTCATGACATTTATCGGTTTATATTGAAATGTTAGCCTCAGAGGAATTCAAATGAAAGATGAATTCTTTCCATTTTTTATTTAATAGGTAAATTAATTCTAAAAGGAGTCAAGGAATTATGCCTCCTTCAAAATCCTCAGTGGATCCATCCTGAGGATCCAGTGTGGACTTAAGATAAAACTTAATTCCAGGGCAGCACAGAAAAAAAAAGAAAGAAAGAAAGAAAGAAAAGCAAAAAAAAAAAAAAAAAAGAAAGAGCTAAATTACAGAGTTACAAATTTGCACTACTCTTGGAGCCATCCCAAAGGAAAGGGATTAAGAATAGAGCCATAGGCACACCTGTGAATGTATGCCAAAAATAAACTACAGAGCCATAATAAAAATGGACTTCTTTGGCGTCTAAGGATTTATCTCTTCCCATGAAATGTAGAAAAATGAATTTAACAATTTAACCCCTATGGCAGTTAAGAGGATTTTGTTCCTTCTGTACTTTAAAATTGTGTGTTGGCATAACATCCGCCCTTGTATTTATATAGCTCATGTATGCCAAGGTTAAAGCTTGCCTCAAGCTATTTTGGTTTGTTACAACTTTAATTACAATCAAATTCACTTAATTTTTAAAATTAACTCAGAGATAAGTGTGAAGTATATACATGCCTGTATTTGTATGTAGAAAGCTTTCTCAGCTTTTGCTCATGATTCCCAAGCATACTTAATCGGGTAACACAAGTTTCTGACAAACATTTAAATCTAAAAGGTACCTGTTGGATTTTTTTTTTTTTTTACAAATCTCCCTTTATATAGATATATATATATGAAGAAACCGGTCCAAAGACATAATGAGGCCTCCCTAAGGCTGGACCCTTGGTTAAGAACAAAGCCAGCATGATTTCCTTCCTGGTCTAAACCAATCATCACTATGTATAACTGCTATATGTGCACTGGCTAAACACCTGAGTTTATCTGTCACATATTCATTAACTTCCCACAGGGAAAAAACAGACATTTTAATTAAAAAGAGAAGTAGACATTTAAACTTACAAATTTAGTATTTAAGAACCTAACTGGTACTCAAAAATCTTTATGAAAGCTCTGTGTTGTGGGGCACAGGGACACACAAAAATCCTAGCATTTGGTCAGAAGTTCCTGCCTTAACCCCTAGCACCCATCCCCAAAAAGTAAATAAACAAAGGATGTTGTCAAAGCACATAGACTGCAGAAGACTGATCACATTTTAAAATCTAAGATATCAGAAGTGGGAATAAAGCTTATCTAAAGAAATAACTGAAAACCACTCACTGTGTTAAAAAAAAAGAAAGAAAGAAAGAGAGAGAGAGAGAGAGAGAGAGAGAGAGAGAGAGAGAAACAGGGGAGTAGTCAGTCACCGAATTTCTTTAAACTAACAAAGATTAACTAGGTTTCCAGAATTTACCAAGACTTTAAGGCCAATATTTCCCCTTAAAAGATTACCTACTGGTCATTCTAGACATTTTGCTCTTAATTTTCTTCCAAAGTACTTCTAGCTTAGAGCTTCCTTCTGGGTGCTATAGGTCATTTGAGGTAGAGTAAAACCCAGAATTTGGTCTTATTCATTTGGTAGTGCTGGGAATTGGATCCAGGGTCCTGGGCATGCTAAGCCAGTGTTCTACCTGGAGCTGGCTAAATTTTTAAAACCAGCTGTTAATGAATACACTGATTAATAGTTTATTCTCAGTTTAGGTTTATAACTTACAAGAATCTCCGTGTGCTACTGACAATGACGACTGAAACAAAACCAATTACAAAAGTTAAAATTTCTGCCCATTTTTCAAATGTTACTGCCACTTCCAATCAAATGAGGTAAAGAATCCAAATGGGTCACACCAAAGAGAAACAATAGGCTTGTCTCCGTGGAAAAAATGTACGATAAATTTACTTGCGATAACTTCCAACTACTCTTGGGACTCTAGTGGACACAATGCCTTTCCCTATTTTTCCAACGCACTGTTAACCTTGTAGTTATCATACAATTTTCACTTCCAATTCTTCCCTCAGATCATTCCCCATCCGCTGACTGAATGATAATAATTAACTGTCCCCAAAGCATAACACTGTTAAATACACACGGTTCAATTTAAGACCCAAATGTTCAAAGCGAAGTCGTAAGCTTTTGATAGTCATTAAATTAAGGGTGAGAAAAACAGGCTCAGAGAAAAATTATTCAATGGGCTAAAAGGCCCTTAAAAGTTTCCTACATTCAACCCTGAAATCTGAAATCACAGTAAACTCGGCCTAAAGGTATTTTGAGCGTCAACAACTAATCAGTGTTGGCTGCAACTGGGGCCTGCCAACTCCCAACCTCGATTTTCCCACAGTAAAGGCTGCTCTTGCCTAAAGTTGACTACAACTGTCTGCAGTTAGGCTGTGCGGGGTAGGGTAGAGGACCATCTTAGGATACTCTGCGTCTCCTGGTTTTATATAAGGAAAGGGGCATAGTTCCCAGATTCTTTGTGTCTACTCATGCAGCGGCTACTTGACAGCACAAGCTTAAGGTGGCCCCGGACTGGACGCATCCTTGAGGGCCAGATTCCCCTCAGCGAAAGGAGGCCTCCACGTTTACGGACTGACCCATTTCCCCAGTAACCGTAGGATGCGGTGCAGTAAAGCAGATAGAAAAGACGTGCCCGTCAAGGCCATCGCCGCCCAGCCTTTCCCTAGCCCTGGTCTCGGGCCGCCGGGTCACAGACCCGCCAAACCCCAGCCCGGCCGCTGAGCCGCGTGGGGCGGCACGGAGCTGAGAGGCCATTAGCTGCGCTGCACTGCGCTGCTCCCCGAAGGACTGGGAAGTGAAGGCCAGAGAGGGGCACGCGTTAGTTTCACAGCTCCGCGAGCGAGGCGGAGAGGAGCAGGGGTCCCCCGGCCGCGGGCAGCTCGGGGTCAGTCACACACATACTCACTGCCGCGGCTGCGACCAGGAAGCACCAACCAGGAACCGAAACACGTAGAGGAACGGGGAGGGGCGAGGACAAATGAGGTAAGGAAGCCGCGTCCGCGCGGACTCCGGGGAGGAGAAGATACTTCCGGGGAAAACACAGCTCTTGGGAGCTGTTCTTCCGCCCAACCCGCGAGTCTTCCGAGCGCATGCGTAACGCCTATTAACCCTTTGTTTTTCTCCGCCTATAAACTTTGCGTTTGGTTTTTGTTCCTTTTTCTTCATCCTTCCTTTCAAAAATATCTCGGCTGAAAAAACTATGGCGCATATTTTATCTGAGTTACACAAAACAGATGATACTCGAAGGGTAAAAGTAAGTGCGAGTTCACGTTCTCCCGTTCAGGAAAGAAAACTACAATTCCCATGATACCTTGGTCCTGTTGGCGGGGGCTGTCTCTTTTCTAGCTCTGGGTGATGCCCTCGTAGTAACACGTGGCACAGAGCAAATTGGCCAACTTATTCGAGTGGAGGTCTGGGTTAGTCGGGGATTTAGGCTTAGTAGGTGACTTCGGAGAGGGGCCTCGATAGTGCCAGCGTGGGAAAAGGCATTTTTAAGAGTGTCTGGTTTTGGTTTTTCCGCTAGTGTGATAAGTGACCTCACCGCTTTTCCACCCTTAGGTTGTAAAGTGCACTCAGGGGTGCTTCCGCCTTTTTAACCGTTTGTGAACCGTGAAGAACTGCACTCCTGCAACGTGGAATCAATGCTGTTCTTTCTGGTACTATGAGATTGTGTTCACCGCCTCCAGCATTGGTTTCCCCTGGTCACACCTTTAAAAAACAAATGTTTAATTATGAGGTTGGACGTGTAACCCAGTTGGTAAAGTGCTTGCTTACCGCATAGAAGGCCCTAGGTTCATTCTTCAGTTCCACTACGTAAGACACATAGCACCGAGGAGGTGAGGTCAGGAAAATAAGGAGTTCAAGTTCATCCCTAGCAACATGGAGCATTCAAAGACAGCCTGAGCTACTTAAGACCCTGTCGCAGTCAAAAACAAATACAACATCCCTGATAGATGATTTTGATTTTTAAGTCTTTTTTGCCAACATTTATTGAACATATTAAGAGCCAAGCTGTCAGCCTTCTACGTTAGAAAAAATAAGCCTATATTTGCTTAAACAAAAAAAACAAAAAGAAGGAAAAATGTTTCAGGAAAATGTCAGGCTATGATGTAAAGACCGGATAAAGTAGAAGAATTGTAAGTTCTTGTTACAGTATTAGGAGTTTGAAAATAATTACAAAAGTCGATTAGTTAAGTGCTAGGAAAGAAAGGCACAAGACACCATGAAAAGGCAAAATTGAAAAACCTATTTGGGAGATATGGAAAGTGGTATAGAAGAGGGTCACATATGTTTGGACTGTTCAGGGAATATGTCAGAGGAAAGGTGTGTGTGTGTATGTGTGTTTAAGACTGAATTTTTATCAAGGGCCATAATAACTCCTCTTAGTGTATTTGTTAGCTTACAGGCAATTCCACTAGACTCCCCCCAGGGATCTAGCAAAGGAGTAAAGGAATATATAAAAGGACTGCCAGTCACCCAGCTCTCTGTGTGTTCCCTTAATCTCATGTTCCCTCTCCATTCCTTCTCCCCCTCCCCCTCTCTTTCCCTTTCTCTGTTCTCAGCGTTTCTTCTCCCCATTTCTGTCCTCAGAGGTCCCCCCACCTCTAGCCCTCCTAGCCACTGACTGCCTCTACTCTTTTCTACCCTGTCCCAGATCCTCAGTCCTCTCCCTTTCCCAGCAAAACCCCTTTATACTAGATCTGTTGCATGTTGTGTGTTAATAACTCAGGAGTGTATCTTAGCATGAGCCAAGTACCCACCAGATCCCTCTGCACCAGATTATATTTCATAACAACATTGTTTTACCACCCCTTTTGTATTTCAGCAACCCTTGAGGTTCTGTTGGGTTTTTGTTGTTGTTGTTGTTGTTGTTGTTGTTTTGACAGGGTTCCACTACAAAGCTTAGTCCAGCTTGAACTCAAGTATTGAGATTACAAATTGGTGCGACCTAACCTAAAAAAACTGATTTTTATTACTATTTGTGTTTGATTGTTTGAGACAAGATCTCTCTATGTAATCCTGACTGTTCTGGAACTCTCTATATAGACCAAGCAGGCCTTGAACTCAGAGATCTGCCTGCCTCTGCCTTCTGAACCACTGAGACTAAAGGCGTGTGCCACCATGCTCAGTGATTATTTTTACTACTAGTGTTAATCTCTATTTTCTAACTGCCAGAAGCAGTGAATACTGCTTCATCTTGAGTGTCAGCTTAATCAAACTGAAAAGCAGGGACGAATACCTCTGGATGTTCTGTGAGCATGTCTTCAGTGAATGGAGGGAGTTAGGTCAGGGCCTAAATGTGAGCTGTACCTACCATCCAGGTAAACTAGGCACTCACATAGAGTTAAGGGGGAATAAAGAGAGATGTGAGCCAGAATAAATAAGCTGCTCCTTTACATGGTTTCTCTTGAGACTGAAAAGCTAATTAGCATAACCCTTAATGGTTGTGCCCTCTCCTCTCACTGTTACTTATGCAGCCAACAAAATACCTTAAAATGTGAGGGATGCCTCAGTGAGTAAGGTCACTTCCTGCTGAACCTGACCACCTGAGTTTGATCTCTAGAACTGTGGTGGAAGGAGAGGACTGACACCCATTACCCATAGATTATCCTCTGACCTCTGCATGCATGGTGTGACACATGAATGTGTATACACATATATACAAAGTAAATCTATATCAGTTCAAAGTGAAGGTGGGAGGTAGCCAGGTAGATTCTGGACATGGATGACGGTTGCCTTGGCAACGATGTGGGGGTCACCCAGATGTGATGTCACTGGGTTCAGAGCCTGATACCAACATCAGCCCCCTCCTTTCTCTCACTCTCTCTCTCTTAGACACACACACACACACGAACACAGAATAAGTACATATGCCACATACACATGAGAATGTATGTATGAATACAGCATGTATATAAAGATGACTTCTTTTAAGCTTTTCCTAAGTTTCAAGTTTTACTATGTACTTATTTCATCTGTTAGTCTGCCTCACACATTAGGGCAAAGATATAAAGATAGAAAATGGGACCCCAGACACTGCAAGGCAACTTTCACAGGCAGTGAAGGCATTGGGGCCATGTAAGATATGCTGAAGGGAAGCAGAGGAGAACACAGCTGGCTGCCCAGGGAAAGTGGAAAAGCTTCACAGAGGGGGACAATTGAATGAGCCCTGAACAAATAAGTAGCCAGTCAGAAAAAGAAAGTCCAGCATTACATCAGCAAAAAGCTTTAACTGGCAACTCACAGAACACAAGATCCAAAAGGTCTTGGGGCATGTATGACAAGAGGTATCCAGCATCACTAACAATCAGAAAAGTGAAATTATGTGCAGTGCATGGGAATAAAAACTGAAAATATGTTTTTGGAAAAGATATATATTTGAAAATATGTATCTAAATGATAAGTGAGATGTTTTCCTGATTTTTGTATTTATGTTATAAAAGTGGCTTCTTTATTTATCCTGAATAAGGTGTTTGTGACAGGATGGGTGCTGGCACACGTCTTTAATGCCAGCACTCAGGAGGCAGATGCAGGCAGATCTCTGAGTTTGAGGCTAACCTCATCTACATAGTGAGTTCCAGGACAGTCAAGGCTACATAGAAAGACCTTGTTCAAAACCAAACAAACAAAGCAACAAAATATTTTGATTTTCAAAATGGAAAATATTGATGAATAAGGAACAAAACAATTGATAATACATCCACACAATTGGAAATGACAAGACCCCATAAAGAGAAATACATCGACAATGGAGAGATCATGGGAAGATCCAAGACATAGAGTTAAGTGGAGAAAAGAGCAAAGTTCTTTATCTTCTTACTATTTTATTAAAACACATGTGTGTGCCTGAATATAGGCTGTGTGTGTATAATGATGTGGAGAAAATGCAGTGTTGATTACAGTGAATCACAGCAATTATCTTCCTCATACTAGGAGGAAGAGTAGACGTAAGGAATAAAGGATTTCACGAGAGAGGGGGGGGGGGGAGAGATCTCCAGTGATTTTCCTGCATCATTTCTGTGGTATTCCCACATCATTTAAAAATAGTCTTGAGAAGATAGTCAAATATTGTGCCAAATATTTGACTCTCTTCGTAAGCATCAGAGTCAGGGCTGGGGAGGTAGCCCACTCAGAATGCTTGCCTTAGCTGGTATGAGAGATGCTGAGTTCCATCCCTGGCAAGGGAGGAAGAAGAAAAGCAAAGACGGGGAGGAATGGAAGGAAGAGGATGGAGGAGACGGGGAAGAAGAAAGGAACAAAGTCTCAGTGTCATGATGCAGAGATTGAGGAGCTGTGCTGCACTAAAGCCTCCCCCCCCCCCCAGATGTGATAAACATGTATTTCATGATCTGGGATTTTCTTTTGTTATAAACAGGATGTTAGGGCCTTTAGCCACATTTAAGATGACAGTACTGAATCCATGCTGTTCTCCTGGTTTTCATATTTTCATCATGGGGTATAAGATGCCTTTGCTATTTTTCTCTCTTAGATATGCACCCAGAAGTTATCTGGAATAAAGGGACATTATGTTTGGAACTGGATTGTTCCAGCATGAACTGAGACAGAGAGAATCTGGAAAGAAATTGACATTTGGGAGGACGCTGGGTTAGGAGGTCTATAAAAATTCTTGTTCTACTTGGTCTTTTTGTTGTTGTTGTTTTTGTTTGTTTGTTTTTCGAGACAGGGTTTCTCTGTGTATCTCTGGCTGTCCTGGAACTCATTCTGTAGACCAGGCTGGCCTTGAACTCAGAAATTTGCCTCCTCTGCCTCCCAAGTGTGGGGATTAAAGGCGTGCGCCACCACTGCCTGGCTTGCTATTTTTTTTCTAAGCCTGAAATTATACTGAAATATAAGATTAAAAGGGGAAAACATATAGAATGGATTTTCAAGACCAAGAAGGCAGGAGAATCTTCTGGCAAAGAAATAAAGGAGACTTGACAAGTTTGTAGAGAAACAGTTGGTGGGCCTGAGTGTCTGGCCTGTAATGTGAGGTGGGAGGGGGGCAGGGATGATAAGTTGCTGACTCAACATGGTCATACTTGCCCACCATCTAAACAAGAACATGAGGATATGATACCTTCTGTCTACCTGTGTGAAATGAGTGCCTTCCACAGCTCTGGTATTTATGAGCTGAGAGAACAATCAGAAACCCCAGGGTCATGATTGAAAGTGACTGTCTAATCCAACACACCTCCTCCCTATTTTCCAAAAGAAGGAGCTAAAATCCAAAATGCAGAAGCGATTTGCAAGTTCCCAGCTAGACAGTGCTCAAGCTGGCTTCCAGTTTGCAATCCATTGGCTTCAGCCTCACACCTCTAGGATGCAACGGACAGAGAAGGCTAGCTTAGATGACAGAGCATCCTCGGGCTGTTTTTCATTTGCTCAAATATAGGCTTAACACATGTACAATCTTAAAGTAAATGTAGGTGCCAATATGATCTCAGCAGCAGTTATCACTTAAAGCGGATACACTGGGCCAGCAAGTGATAATCAATTCAGGCTCCTAAGTCCGAAGCTGCAATCAAGGTGGTTCTTGGGAATTCTCAATGACATCGGTACCCATCTGGATTTGCTGAAAAGTTTTAACATGCTTTTTTTATTATTCATGATTCTGCAGTTCTTTGAACTGTAAGGTGATGGAGAGAGCACGCAATTTTCAAATATTCCTTGAAAATTTAGACATTCATATAGGTAGATGATGGCTTTTAATTTTTCTTGGAGATTGAAATGTAAAAAAATGCATATACCATAAGTTAAGTTATATATGTGATAATATTTTCATTACAACGAAGTCCTAGGGATAAGGGACTAGTATGTCACAGACTCCATTCCCTCTTGCTGTTTATTCCTAGTTGGAACCCTATCCCTTAAAAACTAGATCTCAAGGACTCAGTAATGAGCATCAACTCATGAAACTATTGCCGTTTTAATGTTTTGAGAACCACTAGGGCTGGAAACAGAGCTCAGTGGGAAACTATTTTTGCACACACTCAAATTCATATAGTAATAGTAAAATTGCAAATATAATGCTTGTCAATAAACAGCTAATTAAATAATGCATGGTAAATTGCAGTAGAAAACATATGTACTGATAACTGAGCCTCTGCTTCAGCTCCTTTGAAGCTGTCATTACAGTGTATTGATAAAGCTTTCATCACTGTGAACTCTTTGGATTTGCAATACTCTTTTTAAAAAGATGTATCTTTTTTATGTGCACGACTGCCCTGTGTGCATGTGTCTGTGTACCACATGTGAATCTGGGTCTTCTGGAAGAACAACTACTGTTCTTAACCTCCTACAATATTCTTACATTGTGCTGTATAGTTTTGTGTCAACTTGACACAAGCTAAAGTCATCTGAGAAGAGAAAGGCTCAATTAAGAAAAGACCCCCAAGCCTGACCGTGGTACTGCATGCATTTAATCCCAGCACTCAGAAGGTAGAGCCAGGAGAGTCTGAGTTTGATGCCAACCTAGTCTACAGAGCAAGTTCCAGGTCAGCCAGGGATACACAAAGAAATACTGTTTCAAAAAACAACAGAGGGAGGGAGAGGGGGAGGGAGAGAGAGAGAGAGAGAGAGAGAGAGAGAGAGAGAGAGAGAGAGAGAGAGAATGCTCCCATAAGACAGAGCTATAGCCCAGCTTGTAGGGCATTTTATTTATTTATTTATTTATTTATTTATTTATTTATTTATTTATTTATTTATTTCCAATCTCTGCCTTGCTCCCAGTCACCCTCTCCCACCATCCTTCCCCTCCTCTTCTCCTCTGAGAGGGTAGAGCTCCCCCACTCCCAGTATACCACTTCCCTGGCACTTCAAGTCTCTGCAGGGCTGTGTGTATCCTCTCCCACTGAGGCCAGACAAGGCAGCCCAGCTAGAAGAACATATCCTACAAACAGGCAACAGTTTTGGGGATAGCCCCCACTCCAATTGTTCAGGACCAGTTGTTCATGAAGACCAAGCTGCTATACATGTATAGGAAGCCTAGGTCCAGCCCGAGGATGCTCTTTAGTTGGTGATTCCGTCTCTAAGAGCCCCAAGGGTCCAGGTTAGTTGACTCTTTTGGTCACAGGGCCCTTGATCCTTCCCTCAACTCTTCCATAAGAGTCTCAAGACTCCTCCCACAGTTTGGCTGTGGGGCTCTGCATCCCTATGAGTCAGCAGCTGAGTGAATGACTTTATACTGTATAATCCAGTGGCTCTTGGTGCTCTTCAGAGTGCTGTGAACCACTGCCATCTCCGGCTTGCTTTCTCTCTCTCTCTCTCTCTCTCGCTCTCTCTCTCTCTCTCTCT
>NW_021604644.1:4470521-4471552 GCF_004785775.1 Grammomys surdaster
AGACAGGGTTTCTCTGTGTAGCCCTGGCTGTCCTGGAACTCACTCTGTAGACCAGGCTAGCCTCAAACTCTCGAGCTCAGACATCGGCCTGCCTCTGCCTCCCAAGTGCTGTGATTAAAGGCGTGCGCCACCACTGCCCGGCCTGGACTGTTTCTTAAATGACTCTTGACATGTTAAGAGTTTTCTGAGGCTGCTTAGGTACCTGGGCTAGAGAGATGATTCAGCAGCTAAGAGCTCTTAGTTCTTGCAGAGGATTCAGGGTGAGTTCCCAGCCTCACGTGGCAGCTCACAATTGTCTGCATGCAAACCAACATTTTTACAAATAAAATAAAAACAAAGCTTTAAGAAAAGAAGGAAAGATGAAAGGATGAAAGGAAGCAAAGAAAGAGAGAGAGAGAGAGAGAGAGAGAGAGAGGGAGGGAGAGAGAGAGAGAGAGAAAGGAAGGAAGAAAGAAAAGGAGAACTCTGAAACATTTTGGTTAGCTGCAGAACAGCCATGTCTATCAGTATGTTAACCCCTTCTTCTTGCTTTGGGTTTTGGGAATTCTCTTATCAGTTTGTTTTGAGGCAGAGTCTCATGTAGCCCAGACTTTCCTCCAACTTTCTATATAGCCAAGGATAATGTTGAACTTATGGTCCTCTTGTCTCTACCTCCTGGGTGCTGAAATTACAGGCATGTACCATGGGGTTGGGGTTCTGTGGTGTTGGGAACAAACCCAGGATTTGAGCATAGTAGGCAAGCACTCCAACTGAAGCACATCCTCAGCCCAGATTCTCCTGTCTTGCTGTCACCCTTGGCAGGCTTTCTGTCACTAATAATCTGCATTCAGTGCAATACTGGATTTGCTCAATCTTTTCTTTAGTCAGTTGGTACTCTCTACCTTTGGCAACTGTTCTTGTGTACCTGATTTTTCTGAACTACTCCATTTATTGGAATTATTTGTCATTCTGTTTTCACTTCCTTTGGGACTGTAGCATTATATGATATATATATATATATATATATATATATATATATATATATATATATA
>NW_021604644.1:4471562-4477321 GCF_004785775.1 Grammomys surdaster
TATATATATATATATATATATATATATATATATATATATATATATATTTTGTCTGTCTGTTGAGATAAGGTCTTGGAAAGTAGCCCAGGCCAGCCTGAACCCTGAACCTTGCAATTTAGCCCAGGCTGGCCTTAAATTTGTAATCCTCCTGCTTCAGCCTCCCTTGAGATTACAAGTGTGTGACACTATTCTTAATTTTTTGAAGAATCTCTGTACTTTTTTCTATAATAACTAGTTTAATTTGCATTCCCATCAACAATATGTAAGAATTTTTATTTTTATTTTTGTTCTTTTCATTTGTTTGTATGTATGTATGTATGTGTATATACACACAAATGCTCTGATGCATATGTGGAGGCCAAAAGACAATTTGTGGATTACAATTCTGTCTTTCCGCCATGTGTTCCTTTTTTTTTTTTTTTTTTTTTTTTTTGAGACAGGGTTTCTCTGTATAGTCCAGGCTGTCCTGGAACTCACTCTGTAGACCAGGCTGGGCTTGAACTCAGAAATCTGCCTGCCTCTGTCTCCCAAGTGTGTGGATTAAAGGCGTGCGCCACCACTGCCCGGTTCTACCATGTATTCTAAGGACTGAATTTAGGTTCATCATTCTTGGCAGAAAGTGCCCTTACCTTCAGAGCCATCTCATTGCCCCTCCACTGTATTCTTTTAAGATTTTTGTTTTGTTTTTGTTTTGTTTTGTTTTCAAGACATAATTTCTCTGTGTAGACCTGAATGTCCTGGAACTTTCTCTGTAGACCAGGTTGGCCTTGAACTCCCAAGTGCTGGGATTGAAGGTGTGTGTCACCACACCCAGCCCTTAAAATTTTTAAAAATTATTTTTATGTGTATGGGTGTTTTGCCTGCATGTGTAGCTATGTACCACATCCATGCTTGACGCCTACAGAAACTAGAAGAGGCCATCGGACCCCTGTTGCTTCTATTACATGTTGCTGTGAGCCACCGTGTGGGTGCCAAGAACTGATTGTAGACTCTTTGAGACAGCAGTCCGTGCTCTTAACTGCTAAGCCATCTCTCCAGCCACCTACTCACCTTATTTTGGGTGTGGGGGTTGGGGGTGGGGGAGGGGAGAAAAAGTCTTTCAGTGAACCTAGAACTCACTAATTCTGCTTTACTGGCTGTCCATCAAGCACCAAGGATCCTCCTGTCTCTACCTCCTCATCCCTGGATTGCAGGTTTGCATCATTGTATGTGGCTTTTCTATGTGTTGGGGATCAACCACTGGATGATGCAGCAATCAGCTTTCCCACTGAGCCCTCTCAACAGCCCCAAAGGCTTCTTTGTATACACCTTTGCCAGCACTTGTCAGATATTCCCTTTCTAATTTTCATTCTAGCTAGGGCTGAACGCTACCTTTTGAAGATACTATTCTTACCCCATTGCAGAAAATTAATTAATCCTATCTGTGTGGGTTTGCTTCTATACGTTTCAGTTCTGTTGAATATGTGTCTGTTTTTCTGTCTTATGGCAGCACCATGCTGTTTTGACTACTATAGCTTTGTAGTGAGTTTTATCAGGAAATAAGAGACCAACTCTGAATTTCTTTTTTAACATTGCTTTGGATTTTTAGAGCCCTATTTAACTCCATAGGAATTTGAGTTCCATATCTGTAGAGTTCACTGGAATTTACTCTAGACAACATATGAAGTATCTTTCCAAATAGTTAAATCCTCTTTAACTTCTCTCAGTATATACAGTTTTCTTATCCTTTATTCCTAGGGGTTAAAGGTATAAACCAGTATTACAATGCATGCTTAGCAAATGCAGAACCCTGAGTCAATGCGTGCATGCATGTGTGAAGTTGTTTTGTTTGTCATTTTAAGTAGAAATTTTAAATTTTCCTTTTGGGTTCTTCTTTAATGGTGTATAGAAACAGTGGTGATTGTGTGCTTACCTCATTCTTTGTAACTTGGTTAGTTCATATGTTAGCTCTAGTAGATCTGTAACATGTCCCTTGAGATCTCTTTCTATAATCATGTCACTTGCCACTGTAGATAGTTTACTTCTTCCTGGAAATTTGGGTGACAGTTTTTTTTTTCTTTGTTGTTGCTGTTGTTTTCTTTTCTTTTTTCCTTCCTCCCTTCTTTTTTCTTTTTTTTTTCTTTTCTTTTTTCTTGCCAAATTGCTCTGGCTAGGACTTCCAGTAAAATGTTAAACAGTGGAAATGAAAGCAGCCACCCTTGCTTTGTTTTGCCCCTGGGGTGAAAGCTCTCATTCTTTCACCATTGAGTATGCCGTTAGCCATGGGTTTCTATCGAATATGATGTTAGCCATGGGTTTCTATCGAGTATGATGTTAGCCATGGGTTTCTCATGGATGCTCTTTGTCATGCTAACAAAATTCCTTTGATGTCTAGTTTGCTTAATTTTTTTTTTTATCATGAAAGGATAATGCAATGAATTTTGTTAAATGCCTTTCTGGGTCTATTGAGACGATCTGTGGCGTTCCCTCCTTGTTCTATTAATATTCTGTATTACATCAATTGGCTTCCCCATGTTGAACCAGGCTTGCCTTCCTAGCATAAATCCCATTAGTCATGGTGTATAATCCTTTTAGTTTGCTGTGGGATTTGGTTCTCTAGTATTTTGTTCAGGATTTTCCTGTCTATATTCATAAGGAATACTGGTCTGTCATCTTCTTTTCATGTAGTATATTAGTTTTTGGACTTAGTATCAAGGAATGCTCATAAAATATATCTTCAATTTTTTGGCAAGTCTTTGAAAAGGATTGGTGTTACTTCTTCCTCAAGTGTTTGGTAGAATTCATCAGTGACATCAGCTGGTCTTGAAGTTTCATTTATTGGAAGATTAGTATTTCAGAGTATTCTGCTCTTGTAGACTTTAATTCGTATTTCAGAGTATTCTGCTCTTGTAGACTTTTAATAGTTTCCTTTTTTTCTTGTGTCAGTCCTGGGAATTTTTGTTTCTAAGAATTTTTTCATTTTGTCTATTATTATTTGCTCTGTTGCTGTACAATTAATTGTCTACAGGTCTTTCTCATAACCCTTCAGTTGCACAAATTCAATAGTAATTTCTCCACTTTCATTTAAGATTTTAGTTATTTACCTCTTTTTCTCTTCCTGATCTGTTTCAGGTTTTGTCAGTATCATTGAAAGTACAAGCTTGGAAAAATACATTTTGCACAAATAGTTAAAAAAAAAAGAGTGGCTGTATTAATATCAGACAAAATCAACTTAAAAATAAAAACTCACAGCTACAAACAGGGACATTTCATGTTGTTAAAGGAGACAAGCGATGACAATGACACAAGAGTTATATCCACCAAACAGTAGAGACCTCCAGAACAGGAGGCAAACACTGATGAGTTTAAAGAGAAACATTCTATAATACCCCACTATGATGGTCAGTTATACAGCAATTTGGTTAAGCTGTGGGCATTCAGATATTTGGTCAATTATACTGGATATATCTACAGTGATGATCTGGGGAGAGATAGACTTTGATTTGGGGGAAGAGGCAAAGCAGACTGCATTCCTTAGTGTGGGTGCCCTCATCCAGCAGGCAATATGTGCACAGCACTTCCGTGAGCAGAATTTCCCTCCACCCTTGCCAATGTTTCTTTGAATTTGTGAGTCTAATCATTTGTGTTATAACCATCACTGACAATACAGAATCTCTTTCTGCCACTTTGGTGTTTGTTTTCTTTATTCTACCATCTTTCTTGTTTCCCCATCCCGCCAATACTTCTGTTTAACAGGAGTCAAGAGTCCCATCTTGACCCCTGTTTAATTTGTGCCATGCCTGCAGAGGACCGAAGTTGATACCTTGTGTCTTCCTTGATTACACTCTGCCTTATACACTGAGACCCAGACTTTTGCTAAAGCGGACTCCATTTCTTCTGGTCTTGCTAGTGAGCCTGCTCTAAGGATTCTACGCCTCTGACCCTCCTCACCCCCTCACACCCACTCCCTGTGGCTATGATCACAAGCAGGCTGCTCTGCCCACCCAGTTTTCACATGGTTCTGTAAAGCTGGTCCTCATACTAATTTAACAAGTATTTTACCTGCTCATTTTCCTAACCCCACTTTGGCATATTTTAAAATTTGTTTTTTCATTGATTGTCATGAGGGTTATATTATAATTAACATGCCAAGGTCATATTATTTTAGTTTTAATTAATATTAACTTAGCCACATGCCTTAACTCTACCCCATTTACCTCTGTTCGCCCCCCCCCCGTTTATGTTGGTATAATCACAAGTTATACCTATGTACTATGTTCTCATGTGCATGGCTATAACTCTATTATAATTACTAATAATATTAGTTATAATGGCTGGTGAAGTAGCTGAGTAGGTAGCATGCTTTCCTAGCACATAAAAAGGCCTTGGGTTTAGTCCCCTAGAACCCACATACATAAAAGCCAGGTAGATATGGTGACTTGCCTGCAATTCCAGCACAGGGAATCAGAGGCAGGAGGATCAGATGTTCACCATCACCTTCTGCCTGGGTTGTAGACTAACCTGGATACATGAGACTCTGTCCTCAAAATAATGATAATAATCACAGTTATAAATACTGTTCATGCAATTGTCTATTAAGTCATCAAAAAACAAAAAGAGGAGTTACAAATCAGAAATAAAATAATAGTCATTTTTAGATTACTTGCTTACGTTTACCAAAAATATTTACTTCTTCATTTGTTTTATTTCTTGTGTCCTTTATTATCAGCCTAAAGAACTCTTTCAAAGGTGTTTCTCAAAAAATAGTTTTACTAGGAACACTCTCTTAGCCTTTAAGGTTTTTTTTTTACATTGTGTGTCATGGCACACGCGTATATGTGCCATGATATATGCTGTCACATGTATGAAAGTCAGAGGACCATTCGTATATATGGGTCTTAGAAATGGAACAAGTTGCCAGTCTTAGCAGCAAGCACCTATATCTGTTGAGCCATCTTGCTAACCCCTCTCTTAGGTTTTGTTTAGGAATGTCTTATTCTTCCTCCATGAATTTTGAAGAATAGTTGTGCTAGGTATAAAATTCTTGGTTACTAGTTTGTGACATCTTTTGTTTTCTCATCACTTTAAATAGATTGTCTGATATAGATACGTAACTCCTTCAAGACATCTCTGCTGGGTTTTCATGCATTGATTGTATCCATCTATGATCACTGCTCCTGTGAAATGGCCTTTTGCATACAACCACTCTTTTTCTTCCTTGTTCCTTTAGGTCTAGAGTTGGTAGCTTTCCCTGCAACTACTAGGCTTATTGAATTATACCATCTAGCTGTCTCCCCCTGAGCCCAATGCACTGCTTTATACCTTTATTAAGCTCTCTTCAGTCAGTCATGCTGGTACTCCAGTGAAAAGATCTACCGTTTAGTGAGCACATCTCTCTGGACTAAGGTCAGTCAGCAGCAGTCCAGCAGTCTTTCTAAGGGAAGAAGTTTATAAGTCACTTTGCAGGGTTTTTTCCTGGATTTTAAACATACACAAGTTATGTTTATAACATATACAAGTTTAGTTATAGGAATAGATCTTAGTGTTCTATTGCTGTGATGAGACATCATGACCACAGCAGGAAATTATATAATTGGGGCTGGCTTACAGTTTCAGAGATTTAGTTCATTATTACCATGGAGGGAAGCATTGTGGTGTGTAGGCAGACATGGTGCAGAAGTAGCTGAGAGTTCTACAGTGGGATCTGTAGGCAGCAGGGAGAGATAGATAGATAGATAGATAGATAGATAGATAGATAGATAGATAGATAGATAGATAGA
>NW_021604644.1:4477331-4482999 GCF_004785775.1 Grammomys surdaster
AGATAGATAGATAGATAGATAGATAGATAGATAGATAGATAGATAGAGCCTGCCTTGGGCTTTTGGAAGCTCAAATCCCATCTCCATTGACATACCTCCTCCATCAAGGCCACACCTACTTTGACAAATAGTGCCACTCCTTAAGAAGTCAAGTATATATGTCTATAGGGTCCATTCTTATTAGAACCACCACATGGTAGAAAAAGTTTAGTGAGAGACTGGGCATACACAAACCATTAGTTGTCGTCTTCTTCTTCTTCTTCTTCTTCTTCTTCTTCTTCTTCTTCTTTCTTCTTTTTTAAATCAAAATTAAAATCACTGGATTGAAGATTTAGGATTATACTTGAAAAGGAAAAGAAAGGAAAGAAGGAAGGAAGGAAGGAGGAAAGGAAGGAAGGAAGGAAGGAAGGAAGGAAGAAAAAGAAAAGAAAAACCTTTTTCACCTTTGTTTCTGATTCATTGCTAATATTCTGGTGTTTTGATCATCTTTTTGTTAATATAATGAAATACCTGGAACAGTCTACTTTTAAAAAAAATCAGAGGTTTATATTAGCAGGGTCCTGGTGGTTTCAGGGATTAAAAATGGTGATGACTGTCTCATTGTCGGGACTTCTAGGCAGTAAACAGTGTCACATGACAACAGAGGGGTGACCTTGCATATATTTGTATGATTCCTCTTCTTCTCATAAGACTACCAGGAGTTATAACTCAAGTGGAAGAACTCTTGTTTAATATGTGTTGACACCTTGAGTAAGATCCTTAGTGTGTGTGTGTGTGTGTGTCACATGCACACATACACACAGACAAACAGGCACATAATTTAAGGCATAGGCACATCGTCTGGGTAGAGTACCTGCCTGACATGCTGAAAGCAATGGATTAGATTCCTTTTGCACAAAAAAAAAAAAACACAAAGAGTTGGGGCATGTGCCTATAATCTCAGCACTCAGGAATCAGAGACAGGAGGATCAGTTCAAGACTGTCCTTATGCACATAATGAGCTCAAGTCTAGCCTGGAACTTATGAGACCCTGCCTCAGGAGGGAGAGTTGAGGAAGATTCAGTCAAGAGCCCAATACTACAGTTAGACTAAAATTTCTACCTTCTTGATACTATTAACACAAAGACTTCCAGGATTTAATTTCCAGCCCATGAGTTCTGCAGGATGAACTCAGACTCTGGTATCAGGATTGGACACTCTGGGGCTTAGGGCTACCAAGAATTAGATCCCAACCCAAATCTTGGTCTATAATACCTCTGCCCTAAAGCCTTTATGGACCCAACTTCTCTTGGCTCTGGGGAAATATGTGTATTAGCAACATTTTCATATTTGTTTCCTAAGGTTGCTGAAGCAAATTACCCAAAACTAGGTGGCTTAAAACAAAACAAAATATAAATAAATAATAAATAAATAAATAAATAAATAAATAAATAAAATTTTAAAATGTGCTTTCTTGTGGTAGGTCCACATTTTCTTTAATAGACTCTAGGGAAGAATTCTTCCTTACAAGATGCATGTATAAGTCAGAGGACAGTTTCTAGGATCAATTCTCTCCTTCCACCATGTGGGTCCTGGGGCTAAACTCTAGACAGCAGGCTTGGCAGCCAGTACTCTTAACCTGCTGAGCCATCTCCATCTTTTTCCAGAATGTCTCTACTTCTCTAATTCATTGCAAAAATGCTTCCTACCTATGAAAAGTCTTTTTAGGAGCCAGTGAGGTGACCCAGCTATTAAAGGCACTTGCTGCATAAGCCTGACCACCTCACTCATCCTGGGGACTTATGTCAGGAGAGAAGTGACCCCCCAAGTATTGCCTCCCCGTTCTCAAACACACACACACACACACTGTCACATACACACACTCTCTCTCACACATACAGAGTCTCACACACACACAAACACACACAAACACACGCACACACACAATTTTAAAGATGTTTTAAGATCATAGACTATCCTTTTCCCAAGAAAACAATAAGTGAGAGGTGAATAGAAACCTGATACCTGCCGGGTGGTGGTGGCACACACGTGTTTAATCCCAGCACTTGGGAGGCAGAGGCAGGCAGATTTCTGAGTTCAAGGGCAGCCTGGTCTACAGAGTGAGTTCCAGGACAGCCAGGGCTACACAGAGAAACCCTGTCTCAAAACAAAAACAAAAACAAACAAACAAACAAAAAAACAATAAAGCCCATTTCTCTACTACCAGTCCCTGGTAGTAGCCCCCATTCTATTTTAATGTACCTATCTTAGTATCATATATATGTATATATGCATATATATGATATATTACATATATATGTAATTATTTAACATGTGGCCATTTGTGTCTGGCTTATTGCACTCAGTGTGTCAGCCAGGTTCATGTATGATATAACATGTATTAGAATTAACTAGTTACTCTTCTTGAGACAACAGAGCTTTTAAATTCCCTTCTAGTGCTGAAATCCTTCACCTTTGGAGGAAGCTATGTCTTCTTCAGCTAATAAAGAGTGAGAATAGGATTTTCCCAGTTTCCTGGTCTTCATCATACTGTCTTGGTCATCAGTCCCTTGTGCCATGACCTTAATAGGCATCTTCTTGAGTTTCTCTTCTGCCACGGTCCCCAACTGAGTATGGATGATCTAAAAGAATGAAACAGGTCCACCAGTACCTGTGGGAAAGTGCTGAAACAGGAGTACTGAAGAGTTCACCGGGTCACAGGAGTGGCAGGTTTGGAAAGTGCCAGAAGAGATTCTCTTGACAGAGAAGTTGGTGCTCTGTCGTGGAGACAGGGTCAGGTGAGAAGCATTCCATGAGTCTCTGCCAGAGGCAGTGGCCCAGAAGCATGACTGACCTGTGTGTTGTGAAACTATAACAGTCAGTTGTTCCAACTGGAGCACAGTCTGTCTGCAGGTGGAGAGAGGATAAGATTCTCTGAAAGAATCTCTGTTGGAGAAGCCAAATCACAAAGGCAGGGTGTACTGGGTAAGTTGGTTTTCTCCTCACAACAATCCAGATCCATAGAAGGTTTTAAGAAGGGTACATGGTCAAATCCCTGTTTTGTGCCATCTCTCTGCTGGCTCTCAGCCTGCTTTCTTCTACAACCCAGGACCACCTTCCCAGGGGTGTCACCACCCATACTGAGCTGAGTCCTCCCAATTAGTGATTGATCAGTCACTAATCAAGAAGCCCCTTCCAACACACAGACTTGCCTACAGGCTGAGATGGAGAAGGCATTCCTCAGCTGAGATTCCATCTTTTCATATTTTCATATATGGCTAGATTGTGTCAAGCTGAGTATACTAAGCTGAGTGAATTATAGTTCAAGTGTGTCTAGAAATATCCCTAAGTCCTTAAAGTAGGTGTTATGAGGCCCATGCGATGGTAATATAGAGAACGTGATATTTTAGGAATAGACATCTCGGAAACCACGTGACTGTTTACTCACTCTGACCACTCTCTGGAGGAATGCATTTGAATGAGTACTACCATTGAGCAGGGAAACTGAGCTATGTTAATTTATTCAGAATCGTGTCAATTTAACACTTAGATTTCTTGTTGATGTTATACAAGTTCAAAAAGGGGGGCTGAGAAGATGGCTCAGTGGTTAGGAGCACTGCTGCTCTTTCAGAGGCCTGGGGCTCAATTCCTAACACTCACATGTGGCTCACAATTGGAGGGGATCTGGTGTTTCTGACCTTCAGGTACAAGGCACACATGTGGTGCACAAACATATATCCATACATAAACAGGCAAGATACTACACTAAGCACACTTAAGCAAAGTGTATCATTGTACAATTATATCTTAAAATATACTCATAAAAATAACTAAATAACAATAATTCAAAATAAAAACATTGTTGCATATATTAAAGAAAAAATGAAACATGAAAGCTGCATCTCTAGAAAGCTAAACAAAGGTAAATAATACACACCACACACACACACACACATGCGTGCACACACTCACACACCCGGTGGCTTGGCTTGGGGATTGTAAGCACTGTTTTATGCATTAAGTTTTCTTTACACAGACGGTCTTTTATTCTGATTTGACGCTGTCTACTTTCTCTCCTTTTCTTTCCTTGTTCCTTCCCTCTCCTCTCCCTCTTTCAAGACATCTTGCCCTTAAGGAATTCACATACCCAGCGATCTCTCATTGCAGGAGGACATGAATAGCTGACATTATGTAATGCTTTGACATTTGACATTCCCAAGGCATTACCCCACCCCTGATGCAGAATAAGTTGTCAGAGCATGAAATTGGTATTTTTACATATTCTTAATGTACAGATGTCAGTCTGAAAACCATTCTCTAGTATTATGATTGCATTCTTTTGTCTCATTTTCTGTCTATGCCAAGATCTGTTCTTGTGATTTCTTTCCTTTGGGGAGTTCCAAAGAGGGAAGATAAAACTTTAATGATCTAGTTTGGGATTCTGCCAAAAGCTGAAAGTAAACTTTTAAGAGTCCTACCACATTTGGCAGACGCTTCTGGGGCAGGTGCAAAGATGTAACAGGAAGGACCAGATGCAGCCTAGCAGTGAAGCCAGTGACAACTTGATGGTGTCAGATGCCCTGGCATATTCCAAATCAAATATGCTTTGCAGTTGATATATATGTTGTTCTGTTTTAATGACATATGTGATTAGCATAGGTTGGAAGAGAACTAACATCTAAAAACAAGGTCATAAAAAACAGCGAGGCACGAAGGGGAGGATTGTGGAACACTGACCGGCGCGCTATTATTCTGCCATGTCCCTATAGGATTCTTTTGTAGGTGGACATCTGGCCTCTATTTGAACATGACCAATGATGGATGTCTTACTACATCACAAAACAGTGTATTTCATCTTTGTATGGGTAGGACATACTGCTCAGGATCCTTCCCTCCTTCCAATAACAGCACCACCTTCCCTGGTAGAACTGCTGCTTCTTCATCCAGGGCAGGACAGCAAGAACTCTCAGGCTCCTTGCCCAAAGAGGTGGTTAGAAAATCACTCCCTGGAAAAGCCCTAATCTTCCCAGTAACCACTCTGGGGTCAACCTGGTCCCTATTACTGGACCACATGGTATTCTTAGCTCCTTCCACTCTGTGCAGCTCTTCCCAGCCGCAGCTGGGACCCAGACCATTAAGTCTGCCTCCTTGTCCTTCCCTGCTGTACAGGGTTGCCTCCTGTTGCTTTCTCCAGCCATCTCCAGACTGCTTCACTTACTCCACTCTTAATTTTCCCCTTTGAGAAGAGATGTTAATCAAAATCCTGCTCCTAGGAACTGGCTGGAAACATTTTGACCCTCCCTGACACAGAGGAACTTTTGGGTGGCTTCCTTTTAGTGGCCTCAAGATCCCAACTCAGTTAAGTAACCATCACTCCCTCACAGGCATGGCTGGAGGCTTGTCTCGCAGGTGATTTTAGATCTTGTCAAGTTGGCGATCAGTAGTCCACATCCTTACTGGGTATTGTTATCCTCATGTTTTCAGATAGAGAAACTCAGACTTGGAGAGGTTGAACGACTTACTTCAAGTCACATAGGCAGTAAGAGGTGAAGCTGAGGCTTTCAGATGTCTGCAAAGGGCTGTCCCCTCCCCTCTCTCTTCTCTATGACTGTCTAGATATTTAGAAACCAAGGCGGGGAGGGGAGAGAGAGAGAGAGAGAGAGAGAGAGAGAGAGAGAGAGAGAGAGAG
>NW_021604644.1:4483009-4484601 GCF_004785775.1 Grammomys surdaster
GAGAGAGAGAGAGAGAGAGAGAGAGAGAGAGAGAGAGAGAGAGAGAGAACCTTCTTTCTGTTGCAAAAGCCTGAGTGTATGTTTCTTGTTGATAAAAATCCAGGAGATTCATCGTAGAGTGACTGGGGTGTTCAAGTGGGCATGAGTATCAATCATATTTCTGCAGAGAACGGCTTTTAAAGGGAGGAGACGACTCATTGAAAAAGTGTATATCCAAAATCCTGGGCCCATGTGACTTTAGATTTGGTCTACAGAGTACACCAACATCTGGACATTGTTAGGAACCTCAGCCAATGAGTAAAGTCAAGAGGAGGAAAGGTAGAAGTTGACCCAAGAGTGTACCCAGGGCCTTTGGGTGCTGACTGGGAGTTCTGATGTCTGAGTAGAAAGGAAAGGAGCTGAGTCTTGGGCAGAGTCAACCAGTTCAGTCCATATCGGTTTCAGACACTGGTGTAAACACCTCACGTCTCTTTTATGGTCCAACCACCTTCCCTCGGGAGCTTTCTCTTCTCACTGGGTAGATCCTTAGATGTCCCAGTTCAGACTCTTCAACATATTGATGGAGATGGTGAGACCAGACTGAGGATGAGACTTTTCAAACACCTACAGTCATTTTTCTGGGCTAAACACTCTGCATTCGGTGAGCTCTCAGCCTAGATAAAGGGGAGAGTCAAAGAAACACGTGAACTAGCCAGTTGTGAAGTACAGTGAGAGCTGGCAGGCCAAAGTAAATGGGTTGGAAAACCTTGATTCTAGGAAAGGTCAAGAAGATTCTATCCGAGAAGATGATGCCCCACTAGTGACCTGAGAGTAAAAAGGAGCTAGGTATGAGTGGTTTGTAAAGGCCATGGAAAGCTAGGTACAGGGTGCGTCATCGTAACCCCAGCACTCGAGGCTGAGGCAGCAAGATCAGGAGTATAAGGTTAGTCTGAGTAACAAAGAAACTCCTGCGGGGCAGTGGTGACGCATGCCTTTAATCCCAGCGCTTGGGAGGCAGAGGCAGGCGGATTTCTGAGTTCAAGGTCAGCCTGGTCTACAGAGTGAGTTCCAGGACAGCCAGGACTATACAGAGAAACCCTGTCTCAAAAAAACCAAAAACAAACAAACAAAAAAAACCTCCTACTCAAAATAAACAAACAGCCAGAAGGAAGGACGTTCCGAAGAAGGAATAACACGAGCTGTAGTTCTAGGCAAGCTTAACACTTACTTAAAATTGTGTGCCTGGCACTATTCCAACCAGATCACAACTGTCACCCCACTTATTCTCCATAGTAGTCCTAGAGCCAGGCACTATCATCAACTCCATCTTGTAACGAGACATGAAGCACACCAGTTAAGTAGCTTGCCCAGGCTGAGCAGCCAGTAAGTGTGAAACTGGTTTGGGATTCCAAGACATCTGTGTAATCCAGGAATGGTGTGCTTCACCAGTTTGCTACAAGGACAGATTTGGGGCTGAAACTCATTTCTTTTTCTTTCTTTCTTTCTTTCTTTCTTTCTTTCTTTCTTTCTTTCTTTCTTCCTTCCTTCCTTCCTTCCTTCCTTCCTTCCTCTCTCTCTCTCTCTCTCTCTCTCTCTCTCTCTCTCTCTCATAC
>NW_021604644.1:4484701-4507763 GCF_004785775.1 Grammomys surdaster
CTCTCTCTCTCTCTCTCTCTCTTTCTTTCTTTCTTTCTTTCTCTTTTCTTTTTCTTTTTTTTATTAGACAGGGTTTCTCTGTGTAGCCCTGGCTGTCCTGGAGCTTACTCTGTAGGCCAGGCTGGCCTCGAACTCAGAAATCCGCCTGCCTCTGCCTCCCAAGTGCTGAAATTCATTTCTTGATTTTTTTCTTTCAATATCTACTCCATGAATACATGCATGTATGCATACTGACAGCACACTCAAGTTCCTCTCCCAGGAATCTGTACATTTATCAGGGGCACCCAAAGGCTCTTCTCCAACCAGAAATTCTTAGAATTAGGAATTCACCCAAAGGAGCTGTCTCTGTGTCTAAAGGCCTGGCTTTAAGCCTCTTGTGTTTGTTTCCTAGGTGTGTCACTAGTGAAGGAAGCTCAGGAGAAACTGGCAGAAGACGTGGCAAGGAGGAAACTGCACTCCTTTGGGGGCTATTTGGGGCCTAGTAACTTTCCATAGAGAAGTGGTTCTCAACCTGTGGGTTGTGACCTCTTTGGGACTTGTAAGGCCTTTTCACAGGGTTACCTAAGCTCCTCATAAAGCACAGATATTTATATTGCAATTCATAACAGTAGCAAAATTGTAGATATGAAAATAATTTTATGATTGGGGGGGTCACCATCACATGAAGGACCGTATTACTGGGTCAAAACATTAGGGAGGTTGAGAACCACTGCTTTAGAAAGATGTGAAGAAACATATATCACCAACAGCAGAGCAAAGGAATAAACTCTACCCAAGTCTGGCTTGGTGAAACATGAATTTACTTGGGGCTGCCTGCAGGAGCTGCATGAGGATTCCCCAGAGGAGCTTGGGCAACTTTCAGGTGAGGTCATCAATGAAGAAGCTTCTTTCCCTCCTCACATATTCTCAGGAAGGGGTGGCCACTGATCCAACCTCAATAGCTACTTTTGAGCATCCTTCCCCCAACATCTCCCCCCCACACACACAAGGGCCAAATCTTGTGATACTCGCCTGTCTTCTTTCTGACGGAGAAAGTAATGGCCATGTCATACCCAAAGGACAATGCTCTATAAAATAATATAGGTTATGCTGAAAGCTCAGGGTTACGGTTGGCTCACCTCAGTGATACATGGTCAGAGTCCTGGCCATCTCAAATGCAAGTCATGGGTCATGGCAGTGATGGAGATTATCTAAGAAAGGCTGACCCCCATGAAGAGAGAGATGACCTAATGGTGGCAAATGACCAAGAGCTCAGCTTGAGGAGGAGCAATTTGGACAAGAGGAACAGCAACTGACAAGCTACATTGATTTAAGGGAGCTTGGCTCAGTTGGTTAAATGCAAAGCTCGTCCATTTGCCTACAAAACCTGAATGTGAATGGTATGGGCATACAGGGACACAGGGGTGAGCAGAACACTCTACCCTTACTGTTGGGCAACTGAGATGTAATCCATGGATAGGACACAAGCCTGGCAACCAGAAGATGCCAACCTGAGTTCCACCATTGGCTCAGTAGGTGACCTTGGGCACGTCCCTTCTGCTCTCTGGACTCGAGTCTGACCCTCTGTGAAATGACGAGGGAGGATTATGATGATGTCTTAGGGGCTCTCTTCCAGCTCTATCACTCTGTGATTCTAAATCCCTTTATAACAAACTCTAGGAGAGGAGCTTTGCTCTTGCAAATGGAGTGTAAAGTTAATCCTGCCAGTGCTGAGGCTAACTAATGTGTGCGTGTGGTTTATCCTACTTCATTAAACCCCGACTCCCCACAGAGCCATGCACAAGGCAGGTAATACCGAAGTGTTGCTGAACTGGCCTCCTAATGGAAAAAAAATTCCCCTCACTTTCCCTCTGGTTTATCAACACAAAGCCTGTAATGTTCATTTTCCACACTGTTACCTGGCCATAGGTGACAACTCAGACCTGAGCCCAGAGGCACACTGGGCTTCCACACTTTATGTGTGAGTGTACCCTGCCCTGCCACAGGCTAGGCTGCAAACTATGCCATCATTTTACTTATAAAGGGACTGAAGTCCACACAGTGGAGGAGGAGAGTATTTGTTAGCGGAGGCATACAGGGCCTGCGGGCTGGGTGGAGTGCAAGCTGAGCTACTGTTGACCTAAAGCTCACTGGGAGTGGGGAAAGGGAGAGTGATGGGGCCACACCATGGCAATCATTCCCCCAGTCACCTTGAAGATACAGTTTTCGACTGCCTCTGTTTTTTCTTCTTCTGTTGGGAAGTATGATACATTCTGGAAAACTGAGTGTGTATATAGTCAAATGAATAACTAAAGGCCAGCACTGGCAATCCCCTCTATAGAAACAGAATAAAGCATAGAGTGAAAGAAGTAAGACAGGATGCTTCTGTGTGATCCTGCTTCTGGGGCCCTGAAGATAGGTGCTCTGAAGAGCATCTGGAATGGGTGCAGCCACTTTGAGGACTGAAGCAGAAGAGGCTCCCTGGGCCTTGAGAAGTGGAATTACTGATGAGCATAGCAGGCCCTTGTGACCAGACTGTATTCTCCAAGGTCAGCAAAGGGTACTTACTGTGCATCTGGATGGATCCAAAGGTGTCCTCTCTTGCCAATCATTTACTCTATCAAGAATCTGTGTGTGTGTGTGTGTGTGTGTGTGTGTGTGTGTGTGTGTGTGTACACATTAGGTTTAGGTTTCAGAATATGAAATTAGGCTGGTCCTGGTCCTGTGACATTCCCTGCCTAAAGCCCTTATTTTTTTTTTAACACAGAGACTAAAAGTCCAGAGTAAAGTGACTTTTCCAGTGGCTCTGGGTAGCTGAGAGGACTAGAATCTAGGCTCCTACTTGCATAAATAGCTCTCTTCCTAGTCTAGGTACATGTGACAGCATTTTCTGAGATAGATGTTTAAAGTCACATTTTTAAAAGATTTGTTTTTATGTCTTCATATGGGCTTCTCTCTGTGTATGTGTGCACATACTCATGCTCCTATTGGCCAGAGGGGCCATCAGATCCCTTGGAGCTCGAGTTACAGGCAGCTGTGAGCCTCTTGATTTGGGTGCTAGGATCGGAACTCTGGTTCTCTGTAAGAACAGCAAGTGCTTTTAACCACCAAGCCATGTCTCTAGTACCAAAATGACATATTTTAACAGTCACAAAATCAGAAGAAAAGAAGACCTGTAAAAGATCTTAATGGTGACCTGTCTGCTTCATAAGCCCCAAACATGGTTGGATGCAAATCACATGGTGAAGTTAATTTTTAAAGCATAGATTCCAAAGCCAGGCATGGTGACACATGCCTGTAACCAATCTCAGCACTCCAGAAGTAGAGGTAGGAAGATCAGGAGTTCAAGACCAGCAAACAAGCAAACATTACAGGACTTTTGGTGGTGGTGCACATTTGTAGGTCTACTAGTGAGGCAGAGGCAGAGGGCAGAGGCAGAAAGATCTTTA
This sequence comes from Grammomys surdaster, assembly GCF_004785775.1. Classification (NCBI taxonomy): domain Eukaryota; kingdom Metazoa; phylum Chordata; class Mammalia; order Rodentia; family Muridae; genus Grammomys; species Grammomys surdaster. The sequence goes on from NW_021604644.1 coordinate 4,488,130, forward strand.
GTTTAAGGTCAGCCTGTGCTATCCAGTGGAACTCTGTCTGGGATCTATAGAAAGCTGAAGCAGAGAACAGTAAGTTCAAGGCCAGCCTAGGTTATGTAGCAAAAAAATGTCAAGATTAACAACAATAACAATTTCACAGAATTTTAGATAAGAAACTGAGAACCAGAGATTAGTGTTTGTGGGCCTAAGATGACCAGGAATTAGGTGAAGTGCCTGTGGGTATGAATTCTTACCTCATCCACTGCTGCTGTCCACCTACAGTTACTTGTTACTCAAGTAACACGGGGAGCATCACAGTCCCGGTGAGCACAACTCTGTTCAGTTGACAGACAAAGAAACTTAGTCCTAGATTAGGGGCTGGAGAATGGCTATGCAAACTCCGAACTCTTCAGTTAGCCAAGATAGAACTAAGCTAGGCTGCATGGCTAAGAGCCTTTCTGACATACTAATAGTGTTTTCCCCAGTATTGTTTTTGTGGTATGTTTTAGTTTTTGAAGCAGCTTAAGAGATTCCCAGCCATGCTGCAAGGCACTCAGATTTGGGCAGTGTTTACAATGCTTTTGTTGTTCATTAAACAAATTTACCCAGAATAACCCGACATGAAAGAAATCATTGTGTTTACAGTGAGCTCCCGTCAAAAATGTGCGTAGCAAAGACAGACAAACACACATAAACCTGCATTGCCGGGTGGGACATGATTTGCTGCTGAATCCAATTTTTCTCATTAGAACTTGTTTTATTTGAATATGACTCAGTACCCGTGTAAATGCAAGGTTGTTAATCTTATTACTATATGGAAAACAAATTAATTAGTATGCATGCAACTGGAGATGAGCTGTTAGTTTGGTATTAGAAAGATTAGAAAAATACACTCATTATTCCAAATGATATCTGATACACACGTCTGACTCCCGCTTTAAGATCAGTACCAATATATGGGCAACAGATATAGCTAATAAAAATCTGCTGAGACTTTGTGCTCAGCATCTAAATGTTGGTGTTGGCCAGAGCTACACATGCTGCTACATGCTAGGTTCCTTTGTTTTAAAACAAAGGTCAGTGTGCCGAATAACTGCTTGTTGCCACCCATCAACCAGAGATTCACCTACAGCAGACACCTCCTCAGGTCCCAGTTTCTGCGAAAACTTGGCTGAGAATGATCTCTTTCCTCTGTTTGACCACTCTACCCAGCACCTTATATCTTCCTTTGTTTGTTTGATTTTTAAGATTTCTTTTTATGGGAGCTAGAGAGATGGCTCAGCAGTTAAGAGCACTGAGTGCTCTTATAGAGTTTCTGAGTTCAATTCCCAGCAACCACATGGTGGTTCACAACTACCTGTAATGGGATCCGATGCCCTCTTCTGGTGTGTCTGAAGACAGCTACAGTGTACTCATATACCTAAAATTAGTAAATAATTATTTTAAAAATATTTCTTTTTATTATTTCTCTGTCTCTGTCTCTGTCTTCCTCTCTCTCTTTTTCTCTCTCTCTCTCCCTTCCTCCCTCCCTCCCTCCCTCCCCCCCTCTCTGTGTATGTGTGTATGTATGTATGTATGTATGTATGTATGTATGTATGTATGTTTGTATGTATGTGAGTACCAGTGTCCTTGGAGGCTGGAGGCATAGGATCAGGTGCTAGAGTCATGGGTGGCCATGAACAGAATACAGGCCCTCTCTCTGCAAGGGTGACGAGAGTTTTTAACTGCTAAGCCATCTCTGCCTATCTTCTGCTTTCTTTTAGTTAAATACATCTCATTTTTCCAAGGGCCCCTGTGTTCTGTAACATGGGCACAATTTCTATTTGGAGAGTCAAGGCCTATTGATCAGATACCCATACTGTAATGTTGGCTGTGACATCACAGAGCTGGCTGAGACCAGATGATCTTGAGTTTCAGGTCAATCTGGTCTATACAGCAAGCAGAAGGGGGGAAAGGGCAAGCAAACAGACAGACAGACAGACAGACAGACAGACAGACAGACAAAAAACCTACATCATTCATCACTAGTGTTGAGCAATCATTAAGATGTATTGTCAGGCACGTATATACAGAATATCTTTGCACACACATAGCACATAGGCAACACTGACTACCACAGTAACCAGGGAGGGATGTTGGCTGAGTGAGAGGCAGAGGTTGGTAAGATAGTTTGTCTTTCAGACTCCTGCTGCATCTTTTGACTTTGAGCTGTATGTACTTAGTAATTTCTCTTAAAAGGAAGAAATAGAACAAACACTGAATTTGAAAACAAAATCTAAAAAGTGAGAATTATACCTCAAATTAAAACAACCAGAAACAAATACAACAAATAGAAGGGGAAAAAGTCCTTTGGGATATGGAGCTTTGGTAAATAAAACTCTTGTTTATGTGTTTGCTTTTGTTTTTAAAACAAGGTCTCATATAGTTCAGGCAAACCTGAAACTCACGGTGAAGGCAGGGATGGCTTTGAACTTCTGAACCCCTGCCTTTAGCTTGCCAGTGCTGGGATTATAGTCATACCCCACCACATCTACCATATAAACCCAGGGATCCAAACTCCAGTATTCATCCTGCTTGGTGGCAAGTGCCTTTACCTGCTGAGCCATCTCTCCAGCCATCCAGTGTTTCTCAGATGGTTTTTGACTATGATATTCTTATTTTTAACATTCATTTACAAGACACATCTCTAGTAACCCACTCTAGGCTTGAATTAATGTTTTCAACCTGAAGGTTGGACCTCATTTTGCTGTCACCTCTGTGATGAACCCAGGCTAGCCCCTCCTCCTCACCTGGGCTGGGGCAGGGGAGGGGGGTCTCCATCTGCAAAATAAAACAGTGGCATGAAGATAACCTTTTATCCTTTCATCCTTTCAGGTCTTGCAATAATGTATCAAAGGCCCCTTCCAAAGATGCTCGTGGTAATGAGAGGAGCAAAGGACCTATGCTATGCAGGATGTTCATGTAGTTTCCCCGCTTCTCACAAATCCAGATGTGACAGGGATGAGAGGAACTAGGGATGTAGCTCATTGGTAGGGCACATGCTTAGCATGTACAAGACCCTGGATTTAATCCTTAGTACCAAAGCTGCAGAGAATCTCGCAGGAGTTTATACAAAAACATTTTTTTGTTTTGTTTTGTTTTGTTTTGTTTTGTTTTGTTTTTTCGAGACAGGGTTTCTCTGTGTATCCCTGGCTGTCCTGGAACTCACTCTGTAGACCAGGCTGGCCTCGAACTCTCGAACTTAGAAATCCACCTGCCTCTGCCTCCCAAGTGCTGGGATTAAAGGCGTGCGCCACCACTGCCTGGCGGAAACATTCTTATAATGGAAACATTCTTGTTTCATATCAGAATCTCAGCACTTGCACTTAACCACTGGCAGCCTTGAGCAAAACCCTGGGCTGAAACTCAGTTTCCTCATCTATAAAATGGGAATAATAGTTACTTCCATACTTCCTCAAATTCTTGATGTAGATATCTATGACAGAAATAGAGCTAAGAGAAGACAGCCCACAGCAGTTTTGTCAAGCTGTTTTTAAAGAACTAAAAGAGTTGCGTATCCAGTTTTATTCCATTGGTTAATAGACTTTTCTAGGCTGTTGCAAGGGTACAGTATAAGCCTTGGTAACTGTCCATCACCAGAGGCAAAAGATTCATAAAAAGATTTCCCCATATATACATATTAAGAACCATGCAGGAGCTCAGGCCCTTTGACCCAGAAAATCTAGATCTGAGGATTTTAGAGAAATCACACAAATAAAAGAAAGTGGTATGTGTGAAGACATACACTCGGGATTATCTGTGACATACACTCGGGATTATCTGTGAGTGGGGTATTGGAGTCATCCTGAATGTGCAGTTCAAGAGGATGATAGAGCCCCTTAACAGGGTATTAAGTAGCTATTAAGAGTATTATTAAAACCTTTATTTTTAAATGATGATTATGAAGAGCATGTGGCATTATGGTGATAAAATGTTGTGTGAGAGAGCTGACTATGACGACATACACTATTAAGTCACCCCTGTAAATCCCGCCTGCTACTAAGAAAGGATGGAGGAGCAACACGAAAGAGCTCACTGGTTAGGACGGTAGGACCACGGATAATTTTCATTCCTTTATTTTCCTTTATTGTTCAAATGCTATAAAAATCTGAGAAAATTCACCTTATGCAACAGATAGGTATATTATATTGTAACCTTCATAAATCCCTCCACTGGTGAGAGGAACTAGATATGGCTTACCACTGTGAATCCTTAAATAAGACCCACAGATTGAGTTTCCTCTAGACACTCCCACGAATAAATTATAACAGAAGATTTTAAAATCCAGGATTATATCATTATTCTATTTCAGACACATAAAGCAAAGGAATGCTCCCTTTCTCTCCTTTAGATTAAGAGTTTCCTCAGCCAAGACTCACGGTCTGTTCTTCCGCTATTGGCAGAGCCTGGGTCGCCATTTCTAGGTCATATGTTTCCTAACCTGCTAGAGACTGGTGATGATTGTCTGGCCAGAACGAAGGGACCTGACAGTTCCTGCTCTGTAAAATGAGCATCTTAGTTTGGCTGAGCCTCAGGCTGCTGTCAGGATTCCTTAAGGACTTTACAGGAAGGAACAGAGAAACTGCCTGCTTGGATCATGGTTCTTTAAAAATCAGTGTGGGCTAGAAAAGAAGGGGGCTCAGATCAGAGCTAGGTGTTTTGTCTAGTGAGGCCCTGAGGTCTGTCTCCAACACTTCAGGGGAGGGTCAGTGTGAAGCTGGTTTTGATGATGCTCACCTATAATCCCAGAACCTGGGAGGTGGTGGCAAAAGGATTAAGACTTCAAGATCAGCCTGGGCCAGATGAGGTCGGCTCTCAAGAACAAATCAAGAGTCAGTGTGATGTAATGGGGAGGGATTGAGTTAGGATGCATCTGAGCCTCTGTTAGGGTCTCATCCGTGGAACATCATCAGTAAAAACTTGCTGAATACATGGAGATGGATTGTGGTAGTAAGAGCGAGGCATCCACTGAATGGTCAAAAAGTATCAGTTAAAGGAGAAAGCAAGACAAAAGCAGTGCTGAGTGTCTTATGCCTGAAAGCCCAAGACAAAAAGATGTCAACTTCAAGGGCAGGTTGGGTTACACAGTGACAGCTTAGAAAAGAAAGAAGGAAGGAAGGAAGGAAGGAAGGAAGGAAGGAAGGAAGGAAGGAAGGAAGGAAACAAAGAAAGAAAGAAACAAAGAAAGAAGGAAACAAAGAAAGAAACAAAGAAAAACAAAGAAAGAAACAAAGAAAGAAACAAAGACAATGTCAGTTACTGTGGAGACTTGGCACTTCTGCTTCTTCTGGGTTTCTTAAGTCAGTATCTGTTGAATGAGAAGGGCTGTCTGATCATAGAGCAAATCCAGAGCTTCCCAACGTGCTGTATCAATGTTCCTCCAGAGGCATTGCCTGTGCTCTGCTACTGAGCCACACACCAGTCCAGCAATGTCCTTTTAAGACACGTTTGTGTAGAAGTGTGCATACCAGGAGGTCACAGGCATAGGAAGGAACAGGTTCTAAGGTTTTCCTACCAGTCAGGCTCTTGGTCCCATAATCCCCATAAGCCATTGGGGCTTGTCTTCTGAATGTGCTCCTTTCAACTGACATTTCAAATCTCCATGCCTGTTTTGAGTGTGTGTGTGTGTGTGTGTGTGTGTGTGTGTGTGTGTGTGTAGTTGGGGGAGATTGGAACTTCCCTCACATTAATTGAGCAAATTCTTCCAAAAGAACTTTCATTGAATCACTGAAGGGTGGAACTAGGAACAGTGAACAGTAGGTATGTGGAAGCCAACTTATTCTTGAAGAAAAGGACGTTCTATCAGACTTCCTAAAATGCAACGGGTTAGAGAGCTTATTGTCTCTGAAGTATTCACCTGTAGGCTGAACATCTGTTTACTGGGATGGAGCAGAGCAGCCAGCTTAGAGGCAGACAGTTCAGTTTAATGTGGCTTACTCTCCCAATTCCATTGCTGTTAACGAATTATTTATCAATTAATTATTGCTTAATTGGCAGGGTATTAATTGATAAGCTACTGGTTATAGATTTTGGAGGCTGTTTTTAGCTTTTTTACGTTGTTGTGACCAAATGCCTGACATAAACAAAAGAGGAAAGATTTTCGGGAGGCGGGCTAATGGTTTGAGAGGGTACAGCTCATCACAGCAGAGAAGGCATGGCTGTGGGAGAGTAGAGCTGCGTCTCCTCCTATGTTGTGTCTTTGAGGAGCAGGAAGCAAGGAACTCAGGCTATGACTCTCAGTGCCCCCAGGCAAAGCCTCATTCCCTCCAGATAGACCCCACTTCCTAAAGGTTCCAGAACCTCCCAATATGGAGATGGGTTCAAACACATGAGCCTAGGGGACAACATTTCATGTTCAAACCACTTACAGAGGCTTTCCCCCTAAGGAGAATACTCATTACAAAGTGGAGACTGAGACCAGATACTCATGACTCATTCTTAAGTCTGTTTTTCTTTTCTTTCTTTTTTTTTTTTTTTGTAGTGTGAAATTCTTTCTTCAATTTCTAGGGTGGTGATTGTTGTTGTTGTTGTTGGTGGTGGTGGTGGTGGTGGTGGTGGTGGGTGAATCTATACACAGTAGCGATCCCCTCATTAATGTGCTATTGACTGCTATCATATCTTTATTTTCCCTCCAGGATCCCAGGCTTTCTCCCTCCTTCAGCTCTGCCCAGCCCTGTGCTAACCCAGCAACTCTGTGTCCCACATTGTCTTTTCAGAATTCCAGCAGTAGTATCATGACAGCTGTTAACCTCCAGCCCTCAGATGTGCTTGAGTTGAATTTCTTTGCTTTCTTTCTTCCTGCACAAGAAAAGAATTCTTTCAAAGGAAACATACAATTTTTCAACACATGAGTTCTGTCTGCCTCTTTCTGTACAAACCTCACTCTTAGCTCCTGTCAAATGCTGGGCCATAGGTTCCTGAACTAAGGAGAAATATATCTAGTCAACCAAAATAGATTTTATCTAACAGCACCAAGGAATCTAAACCATCCTTAAAATATTTTGTAGAGGATTTAGCCAGGCGTTCTATCATTTGCTTAAGGCAGCACTGAAGGGTAAGCTGAGTAGGGGACGGTTATTCCCCCTATGATACAGGTTAGCAAACGGGGAGCAAAGGAGTTAGATTGCAATTTCAAGGACATGGGACCATCAGGGTCCGGCCCAGAGAATGTTTATTCATTCGTGTGACTCACCAGAACAAGTGAGGTGCTTTTCCAGGGGTTACAGAAATATATCATGCCCTGTGAAGGTAAGAGGAAGCCAGGGAGTTGTGACAGTGTGACAAACGCATTAGCAGAAACATGGACCCCACCAAAGAGCCAGACACCTATAATCTATATGATACACGGGGCGGGGGGGTCATAACGGCTGCTACTTAGGACTAGGGGTAAGTGGGCCAAACCTTAAATGAATGCAATTCTACCTTTTGGGGACTCATTTTTTTTTTTACCACGGAATTTCTCCATCTTCCTGCCTTGTCAGTTCCTAAACAGGCTAATGCCTTCCTCCTCTTCCTCTTCCTCTTATTCTTCCTTCTCTTCTTCTGCCCCATTGCTCTGACTGAAGCTTCAGGCTTGTCTCATCTTTTCTAACTCATCCTTCCACGACCCAGATCAAATGCTGTCTCCCTTCAGAAATCTTTATGATCTCCCAGCACTTGGGAGGCAGAGGCAGGTGGATTTCTGAGTTTGAGGCCAGCTTGGTCTGAAATTGAGTTCCAGGAAAGCCAGGGCTATACAGAGATACCCTATCTTGAACTCTCCCCAAAAAGAAATCTATATGAGCTAGGTGTGGTGATACATACCTATATTGCCAGCACTTGGGTGATAAAGCAGTGTCTCAGCTATATAGGTAGTTTAAAGCTACCCTGGGCTACATGAAACTGTGTCTTAACCCACTGTGCCCTGAAAATATTTATGGCTACCTCTAATAGGAGAAAGGAAGAACCTCTCCATCATTTCTTTTACTATATGTAGTTAAAAGCCTAGTCGAGTTCTCCCATATCACAGGCTTAGATCTACATTCTGACTATGGGCTCTCAGCTCTCATCTTCCTGAAACACTCACCAAGAAGCATTCATCTGTTTGCTGAATGGAATCAAATTAAGATCAAGAAGAGAAAACACATACATCTCCAAAGTAAGATGTTTCTTTGGACCTCTTTTTTTTTTTTTTTAAAGATTTATTTATTATATGTAAGTACACTGTAGCTGTCTTCAGACACCCATATGAGGGCATCAGATCTCAATGTAGATGGTTGTGAGCCACCATGTGGTTGCTGGGATTTGAACTCGTAACCTCTTGAAGAGCAGTCAGTGCTCTTAACCACTGAGCCATCTCTCCAGCCCCATCTTTGGACCTCTTGAAGCAAGTTGGAAATAAGTGCATGAGTCTGGCTGCTGGTACTTCGGGGGTCTGGATGCTGCCATTCTGCTAAGTTCCAGGCTCTTGATGTTTGCACAGTTACAGATATGTTAAGTGGGGAGAGGGGCAATCAATAGACACAGTCTTCCCTTGAAAAGGTTTTCTTCTCCTCTTTTTTTCTTTTCCTCACTCCCTCTCTCTTTCTGCTAGTCCTGGATAGCCTTAAACTCATGATCCTCCTGTCTCAACTCTCTCAGTGCTGGAACCTGCACCACCCCATCTAGCATTGTCCTGGAAACATTTCTAAGTCAGTATTTCTCAATAGATGGTAGGTCAGGTGCACTCTGGCCGTCTGCTAGCTTGGGGGAAGTCATGAAACACTTATGCTCCCAGCTTTGTCCCCTAGCACTACCTAAGCTCTCCCAGATTGTCATCTGATTCTCCTTACACTGAAGTTTACAAACTCTTGTCCAAAGGGGCTTTACCAGCCAAACAGCTGGCACCATATGGAAGAGCCCTGCTCAGGAGCTTACAATATTGGAAGATCGCTGAGATTAGAACACAAATCTTTCATCTCCAAACCCCAAGGTGATGGAAAAGGAGAGTTCCTTCTGCTGTGGCTGCCAAGGCATAGCAGTCCCAGGCTGTGGCTCTGGGAGTGTCTCTCACCACCTTGTTAGGCTTTAGTAATGTGTGTGTGATGAATATTACAGCCTGGTTTGTTTGCTTGCTTTCCAGGCTGAAGTCTTTAGAGAAAGTCTCTCTCACAGAGGAGAAGGTAGACATAAGTTGACACGAGGCTTTCTGCCTGACTTTGCTTTGGTCCTGAGGCTGTCCCATCATCTTCATTTAGTTCACCTGGCAAAAGGAGCAGGCAGCTTTGCGATACGCCAGGGGCCTCCTGCTATGAGCCCAGCTTTCTTGGTTCTGCTCCCCTGACCATGGGAGCTTCTCCAGAAGCACTTGACATCCACCCTCACACCTTTAGTTTTAGCCTGTGTTTTCCCCCACAGCATTTTGCTTGCACATTGATACCCAGAAGACTTCTCTGCAAAATGGGGTGATAATTATGTCCTCTCTGTTCCTATTTATCTAGAAAAGTCCTACTAACTCTTCAACATGCTGTGTACTCCACTCAGCTTAACATCTCCCCCATCATTCCCTTCCTGAGTCTGGCTTGCCCACCTTGCTGTATTATCCCAGAACTGCTTCCTGTTTACACCCACCCATCCTCACACTCTTCTGGCCTGCCTCCCTTTTGGACAGGGCCTGGGGCTCAAATGACTTTGTTCCTTGGCTTCTGACTGAGTATGTGCAACTCTTCCAGACAGTCTATAAGGAACAGAGGATCTGAGGCCACCTGAGACCCTCTCAACAAAGATTCTTACTCTCCTTCCTGGCTCTCTTGATAGTGGAACCCATTAGGCAGAGAGAGCAAGAAACTCTAGTACCTCAGGCTGCCTGCCTGGCTCAGGGGGAAAATAAGAGTTACCTATTTGGAATAGTGTTCCTTAAAAACTGGCAAGCATGCAAATACAACCCTTCCTTCCTATGTCAGTGAGGAATCCTGCATAGTTCTGAATGGGCAGAAAGGCTTTAGGGGTAGAGTTTTTTCTGGATCTTGGAAGCTGCCCTGGCTGGTGCAAAGCAGGTATCCAGCCAGCACAGAGGGCCTAGGAGGTAAGGGAAGAACCAGAGGCTAGCTTCCTAAACAGGCTTTGGTGAAAGCAGCCTGGACAAAACCCGGCTCCAGGCTTAATTAAAGAGTGCTTAATCCCTCCCCCAACAAATGCAAATCAGCCACAAAGGAGACCGGGAACCCCAGTGGCCAGCCAGGAAGACCCAAGCCTTATAAGCAAGCACTTTCACAGTGCCGGCTGCTCAGCTATGATCCTGATACAATGACTATTGTCAAAGAAGGCTGTTTTTCCATGTTTTTGTATCCTTTTCTTCGAATTTTCTTTTGCTACCTAATTTCATGCATCAGAGGTCAAAAGACAAAAGGTTGGGCTAGGTTTAGAGGCAGCAAACTCCCCACCATCAGAAACGTGTGTCCAGAGAAGTGCTCTTGCAAGCACCGACAGGGTTTCATCCTTGCCGACTTCTCTTTTGTCACTTCACGGGGTACAAGAGTCTGTGCTCCAATGGCATGAGAAATGAGATACCAAACGAGAAAAACCCACAACCCCCCCCTTTAAGTTCACCAAAATGTTTCCTCCATCTCCTGTTCTTCTTTGTATAAGAATCTGTAGGTTTAAAAAAAAAAATCCAAGTCCTAAGCCTGTCAGCATAGAAGGCTGAAGACATACATGTGTATGTATATGGAGATATGTTTGTGTAGTAGATATGAATGTATTTTGTCAATATAAAAGCTGAGTGCGTGTTCCTTAATTATTTTTCTGAGGGAATTTATAAAGACTTCTCCAGAAAATTGCCAGCGCCTGTTTTTAAACTCATTTGAATGGAAATTGTAGAATTTTAGCATGAGTAACTTGACGTGATTACATTAGTAGGAATATTTTTTTTTAATCTTAGGACTTCAAATCTTTTCAGTATCCTATCTTGGTTTCTTTGATCTGGGTGGCTGCTGGAGTTTACTTGTGTTGTAGGTAGACCCCTGGGTGTTCATAAAGAGAATAACACACACACACAGACACACGCACACACACACACACCCTTATATTCCAAATAGCTTTCAGCAGTCTGAAATTTTATTTACAGAGATCTTTAGTTTTCTTCCTTGCAGATAAGTATTTTATGTTTGAATAATGGAGGGAGGTCTAGCTCCTGCCTCCACTACAAAGGAAGGTTAACACTTTGGGACCTCTCTCTGGTGACAGTGGGGCTGGTTTCAGGGCTCCCTTCACAGACCCTTAGGACCCCACCTTTACTTGTCTCACTCCAAGCTGAGTTCTGGAAGCCGCTATCAGCAAATTGCTGGTCCGGTTGCCAAAAACAGGTATCCATTGAAAGTCTGAAAGACGTTTACAGCACAGTTTTATTCCAGACATATCTTCAAACCCAGGTGCTGTATACTGCAGTATCCCAGCCACCCCCATAAGATATTTCCCCATAAGAAAAAGTAAAAGCCAGTCCACAGGCCACCCTGAAACATTGCAGATTCCCCTTTCAGGTTTCAGGAATGTGTTCCATCCGACTGTGGTCCTCTGCCATAGCTCTTAAGGTATTTCAGAGAAACAGAGAATAAAGTAAGTGAGGACATTAAAGGGCCTGCTTAGAGGTGAGACTCACTTCCGTTTAGCATTAATATCGGCATTAAAACGCAAAAGAATGTTTTAGCCTGGTGTTTTTACCCTCACTCCAGGTTGCCTGTGAAGTAGGTACTTTTATATTTCAATACTTCATGGAATCAAATTGCATCACATTAATTTTTCATTAGTTTAAAACACATTGAATAAATGTTAAGTCTGGGCTGGTTTATGAATATTTAAAGCTTACCAAAAGAAAAAAAGGGGGAGGAAATGTAGGGAGAGTAAAAGATCTATTTACAAATGATGACAGAAACAAAACCCAGCCTTCTTAGAAAAATATGATTTGTTACCGACAATTCTGGTATTGTTACTTAAAAGGAAAGGGAGAAACTAACTGAGATACAGTTGTTTTCAATCACAATTCCTGAAAATCTTTCAATGTCTCCCTTGGAGCCTTAGGTAATTTTGAATTGCTGGGACGTGTTGGCGGATTGTCAATATAGATGACGGTTTTCCATATTCATATATTGCAAGTGGAACTTTAGGAGAGTACAATTAATCTCAGAATTCTCCAAGAATCGCTTTCAAAGCAGGTCTCTGGGTGTATATATACAGCACACACACTTGACGTGCGCCATGTGTTCCTGCGCGCTGCAAAACAGTGGTGAAACTGAATTTCACTATTGAATTTGAATTGAAATGAACCTATCCAAAGGATTCCGGTCTGCACTCTTTGAGGCATCTCTAAATAACCCTTTTAAAATTAGCACTATTAAAACAAACAAAAAAAGCAGTAAAGAAAAACAATCGCGACAACACACCATTAGCATCCGTTATCCCCGAGCACATAGCCCCATCATGTATTCCGCACTACCGGAGTATTTCCACACGGCGAGTGGCTGGCACATGGTACCCCAGCGAAGCAGCAGCCAAAGCTCCAGAGCTCGAAGCCCCCTCGAAGCAGAGGGCCTCAGCAGCAGCAGAAATGGGTGTTTTGACTCAGCTTTAAAAACCTGCTGTGGCAAGTGGCTGACGCTGTATGCTTTTTGCGCTTTGCGCCCCAAGAATTGAAGGCGAAGAGCGACCCTATCCAACTGAGTACGGTCCCTAGGCAAGCTCCAAGGTTATCATTATGACCCTACTGGTCCGGACCCCGTGTCCACTTTTCCTGTTGCCAGTCTGGGCCTGACACATTGCACAGGGCGGGGCTGGGCTTTCCAGGCGCCGCCTGCTGAAGGTACGGTACCACGTGCGCGCCTCGCGAACTCGGACTCAAGCAAGTCCAGCTCCAGCCACCTGATCTCACTGACCTGGGGTCTCGGCTTTAGGGCGGGGCCTCTTCCTCGCCTCCTGCCTGGACATCTGCTCCCACCCACCGTCCTCGCCAGTTCTAGAGGACAGCCCTAAGGCCTGAGTCAGTCCGGGTGGTTGCCCCTAGGACTTGCCCCGGAAGCCAAGCGACAGCCAAGTATGACCCAACATTCGCTAGCATCCCAAGATCTGGAAAGGGAGATCGCCGGGCCAGAACACAGAGTCTAGGCTTCTGGGTGGTGTTCCCTGGCCGAGTGGAGGAGCTCAAACTTGGCCCCTCTTGTCGGCCTCCCCCTCCCTCCCTTGACTATAGCCTCCTAGCTAGGGGGAAGCTCACAGCGTGCCCTGGCCAACCCCTTCTGCAGCTCTTTTCTTTTCCTGTCGCTCTGCTCGATTTCTGCTTTCTCTCTCCCACACACTGCTCGAGCACGCGAGGGCCTGGAGCAACCTCAGCACCAGCCCCTTTCCTGGGCCTCCAATCAGTCTCTCCCCTAGCCTCGTCTTTGCCATTCTGTTTTTCTCTAAAGATTCTCCTGGCATTTCCTAACCGGCTTAGCTAGCATGACTCTGACTCTACGTGCCCCCCCACCCCTTCTCTCTGTTTGGTGTAGCATTGAAAAATCACACAATATGTTGAGGTTGGTGTGTTGTTACTGCAACGTGGCTAGGAAAAAAAGCCTTATTCTGTCCTCGGAACATTTCCGGCCACTACGGTTTGGTTTCCCCTCCAGGGGATGCCAGCGCTGGTTTCATCTCACAGGCCTCTGCTGCGGAGCCCGCTGGCTTGCTCTTTCTGGCTGTGTACGCATGTGTTCAGTTGTGGATACACCGACCTATGGTTGCAAACAAGGCGGGCACTCGGAGTCGAAAGCTAACAGATTGCTAGTTTTTAGGCCAGGTGTATTCAGGGATCCCAACACCTCTTTGCGTCTAGACTCCACGCGTCCTGGTCCTTTACTCGGTATCTCTAGGGCCGCATCATCAATTCCGCGTCCTCCGAAGTGGTTTAGTTTGTCACCTGCTCCGCAGCGGGGAGCCGCTTCTGTGTTCAACGTTGCTGGCAGGGGGTTTGGAGAAGTTGAAAGCGCGCTGAGCGGTCTCAAGGAAACGTCAGGCCACAGCTGGCCGAGTGGGCAAAGGAACCGCGGGTAGGCCTGGGTACCGCAGAGGGGATTCTGAATTGCGATCCCAGCATCAGGACCGCAGGACCCCGGAGTTTGTGGCTTGCAACGGGCGCCCCCTCGGGAACGCAGCGCACGTTTGTTTCACGCTGGTCCGAGGCGCACATAGAACAACGCTGTGTCTGTCCCCGCGTCTGGTATTTTTCGGAGTCTGGCAAACCCGCCATTCAGTGATGTTTGGCCTAATCCTGGTTCCTAGCTAGATATAGGCAGGAACGAAATAGTGGTCGGTGTGTCTTCCCTTAATCCCAAAGCCCGCACAAAATCAAAATATACACACGAAACTCACCAAATCGTCGCACAAATACAAAACTAAAATCAACACAGGAAAACAAACTCCCATCCCCCATCCAAAAGCTCATTAAGAAAATCAAAATCGAAGAAAACAAAATAAATACATTTACCAATGCAGGACACACAAGGCACTAACTGAAGCAGAATCAGAGCATATCAAAGCTTTGCTCAGAAGGAAAAGCCTGGCGTAGGACACGGAAGGAGACAGTCTACAAGGTCAGAGTACAAAACCCACACAAAATCAAAACACGCAATACAGACAACAAACCCATCCCAGAGCTGAGCCTGCAAAATCAGTTCCACAAAGCGGGGCGAAAAAGCAAACTGCGAGAAACAAAAGATTCACAGATAATGGAAACTCTTAGGAAACAAACAACAAAACAAAACCCCCCAAATAGGAAGAAAAGAAAAGCCAACAACTCCAGCCTCAGCCCAGGGTGAACTGTCAATTCCGAAAGGGCTTTTGATCTCCAGGCGCAGGCAGGCCGCTCCTCCCTTGCGCTGCTTCCCAGCACCCGCAAGGCGGAAGGGCGGGAAGCGGGAGCAGAGGCCCGGACGTGGACGACAGTCTAAAGCTCCAGGACCGCCAAAAATCAAACCGCGGATAGAGACCCGGACCCACAGGCTGCAGGGAGGAGGTGGCACAGGGGACTGCGCAGACTACTTGGTGGGGGTGGGGGACGCCCGGGAACCCACAGCCACGTTTCCAATTGTGGCGAAATCTGCTCAGTGGATTTGCGATGTCCGGTGCCCACTGACCCCTCCCCCCATCCTCGAACTCTAGGCTCTCTCCCCTAGGTTGTAGCCCCCCCCCGTGGCCCCCCCCGCCCACCCCCCCCCCCAAAAAATCAAACACTCTCGGAGGACAATTCACTTCCCGAAACTGCCATTGTCCAGCGGTCCTAGAGAGCTCCCCCGCCCTGGAGAACCTTCCCCTGTGACCACCCCACAACGGGGCTCCGTAGGCTTCCAGTGGCCAAACCCAGCAGCTTGGACTTCAGACTAGGGAGGCAGCAGAGTAGGGGAGGCTTGAGCTTGGACCGCGGGGAACGAGGTTGGATGCACCACACCTTTGCTTAGTCCCTCTGCACCCGATTTTCCCTCTGGAATCAAGTCTGAGGAATCAGGGATGCCACAAAGTCTCCTGGCCCGAGGGCAATGGGATTCCATTTAGGGGCCTGGGTAAGGTGTCCAGAATTTTCGCCTGTTTCTGAGCCCACTAGGATGGTTCTGCTTGGCCCGGGTTCTCCAAAGCAAAGAACTGGGTTTTATCAGCAGCCTTTCTGCTGAACCTCTCTGGACTCTGGGGTAAAAGGGTCGCGCTCTAGAGGGGAGATCTGGGACCTAGTGGCTGAGTGGGACCTAGGTACTGTAGTGATCTGAAGCTGCCCTAGAAGAGCCCAGCAGACCTATGGAGGCTGCAATTGGGTTGGGGGATGGGGTAGTTGAGAATCCCGAAGGCGGGCGCCGCCCTAGGGGTGAATCCGAGGATGTTGGAACGTCCTCTGTGGCTGACAATTGTGCCAACACAGGGTTCAAAACCAGCTGCTTGGCAGAATTGTTCTTTCTTTAAAATAAAAAATTGGGCCTACTGGCGCTCAAAAAGCAGGGTTTACATGTAGAGCAAAGGCGAACAGGGCCGCAATCCCCAGACGCAGGTTTGGAAGCGGGTACGACCCTGTGACTCAAGTGCTCCTTCCCCTAGGCGCACGACTAAGGCTGGGTGCAGTCTGAATCCTTCCTTCCCTCCCCCAACCCCCTATAAAAGTCCAAGGCGGCACCGAGGCGGCATTGCTGCTTCCCGGGCCTCTCGCACACCTTCGGTCAGGCCCGGTCCGCCCCGTCTGGCACGCTGGGCAGGCCACAGAGCCGGCACCCTTTCCCTGGTTCTTGGCCCGCAGTGCGGGGCGGTGCGCCGGGGGCGCGACGTGTCTGGAGACATCTTGTGATGTTGGCGAGAACAGGACATGATCTCACATGGCGAGAAGCTCTTTAGTTCCTTAATCATTTCACGGTGCCTTCGGACGCTTTTTTTCCACCTAAAACGTTTAGTTTCAGCTCAGTGATCAGCTACCCCAGCTCGGCGGGGGAGCGGAAGGCTTCAATTATTCCGACTTGTGAGCGGCCCCCGGCACCAAAAAAAAAAAAAAAAGAAAAAAGAAAAAAAGAAAAGAAAGGAAAGGAAAAGAAAAGAGAAGAAAAAGAGAGAAAAGAAAGAAAAAAGAAAGAAAAATAAAAACAAAGAAAGAAAAAAGGAAAGAAAAAAGAAAGTAAAGGGAAAAAAGGCACCCGAAAAAAAGTGGAAACTTTCTCCCCTGTTCATTTCTTCAAGCCCTGAAATACCAATATGGATTTAGAGAAAAATTACCCGACTCCTCGGACCATCAGGACAGGTAGGAACACTGCGAAACGGGACTCATCCATGCTAACTCTGGGACACTACTCAGTGGTAGTATCCATGCTAATAACCACACAAGGAGAAAGTGGTGTGTTGTGTGGAGTTTTCTCACAACAAGGCCTGTCCTTCTACAGTGCATTTGTACGGTTTTCACTAGTCCATCAAGGTGTCTTCAAAGAGGTCTGTTATCTTTGGGTTTTGATTGTTTCTGTTTCTGATAATTGTGTTGGTATTAATCTGGAGGTGTGCAAGTTTGGATCTGTGTGTTTACCTGAGGAGATCAATGTGTGGATGAGTTTGTGTGCCCCCAAATAGGTGTTTAGTTTGAGTTTGTATGCCTGTTTGTATCTTTGCTAGCTTGTATCTTGCCTTGAGTGTATTAGCATGTGTTTATGAGTTAGTGTTTGTATGTGTTCTTGTTAAGCCTCCTTCAAGATGTCTGTCTGTGTACATGTTGTGTTTATAATACCTACTCTCACTAAGATAAGTATCTCACTTACTGGACATCTACTGCTTGAGAGGTCTGGTCATCTCTATATCCCAAGTGATTTTGGAAGCAAGAAAGAGGTGGTTTTCTGACCCCCCCCCCCCTTTTTGGATGTCAACATCTGCCCAATGTGTACATACCAATACATACAAAAGTGCTTGTCTCTAGGCACAGGCATAGCTCTGAGACCTACTAGGGGTATAGTGTACAAAACATATGCTGCCAGGCCCAAGTCTTACAGTATTGAGAGTCAAAAGTGATGTGAGTTCAGGGCAATTAAGCTCTCTCTGTGCAATGTGTACTGTTTCATTACTCACATACTATTGCATTTAGCATTTGTATACACAGGCCTCCTATAAGAGGGTAAGAACAGTTTGTGGGCTACTGATGACATTTTGACAGTGTCTGTGTATATGTTCTCTCTCTCTCTCTCTCTCTCTCTCTCTCTCTCTCTCTCTTCCCTATCACTTGCCTTTAGGCTATCACCCAGACTAGCCTCTGACATTGTGTGTATATATATGTCACACTGTATGCTCAGGCTTTGTCCTGTGGGTGCTGCTCCAATGGAGGATAGCACAAGTGGGTGGATCTATGTGCCTAGCCTGGTCATTCAGCTGGGGTGACTGTATGTACACAGGCCTTCTTGGCACGGTCTCTCCCAGAGGCTCAGGCACTGAGTAGTGGGATGCATTTATGTCTTAGAAGATATGGCAGGGCAATAGACCACTGTCTCCCCTAAGGCATAACATGATATGCCATCCTCTTTTGCTTAGTAGGCTATTGTGCCAACCTGTTTATAAATACTCTGAGTGATGGCAAGAAACCCACTTCTCTCATTTCTGGGTCATTTATGAGACCCCAGATCTACTCAAACCTTTGATAAAGTCAGAGAGAAGAGAAAACTTAGACCCCAACCCAGGTTGATTTCCTGGCATAGCTTTGGGTCCAGAAAAGCCATAATAGAAGAAACTAAGGGCAGGAGCTAAAAGAACATCGCTATGCTGAGAGTCCAGAGGCAGAAACCTGGACCTCCACTCCCTTTCCATGCTTAACTCCCACACAAGCTTTCTTTCTCCAAGTGGTGGGATGCCCGAAGGTTTCTGTGCCTACCTGGGTTGTTTACTGTTGGAACTAGGTTGGACGCCTATGAGTCAAGAGAGGGGTCTGAGTGGCTGTCTTTCCGACAAGCTGTCTACAACGAAGAATGTAATTCATGGCGGTCGATGGGCTCTTTGATTAGTTCAATCGCCTGAATAATCGTTTAATCAATAAAGCATTTCACTCTTCTGTGCTGTTAGACTGGGTGGGGTTTGTATAGGGGAAATCCTAAGGGGGGTTTGGAGCTTCAAATCCTAAGAGCCACGCCCCTTAATGATGAGTTAGGGTAAAAGCCACCTGCTTGGGAAAGGGTAGCAGCTCAGGTGTACCCTTCTGCCTGTCTTCCAAGTTCTGAGGTCCAGCCTAGGGAAGAGGAGGGAGACTACTGAGAGGCTGTCCAGGCACTCAAAGGCCATCTAGATCTACTTTCTGCCCGAACTTTTAGGCCTTTCATGGGCCACCAAACTGTCTCTTCTTTCTTCCAGAGTCATATAGCAGTCCTTTTTAGAGGACTGCTTTCCTATCTGTAGTGTCTTTATAGTTTAAAGCCCAATATTAAGCAAGGTCAGCACGCATCAGGGAGTCAGGAAAAGAGGAGACCCTGAAGGCAGGAACTTACTTATCAATTAAGACTAGGTCTAAACAGGGGAGAATAGCACTTCCCATGCCTAGGACAGCATCTCACAAAGCTCTGGGTTCCAGGTACAAGAAGCTGAGGCCTTAGGAGAAAGTACTATGTACTCTAGAGAGAGACTGTCCTGGTGCTTCTGGTTTGCAAGGGCAGACTGGTAGGGATAACTAGCCCTAACACCAGCATGTGTGCACTTCGTGAAAGACTTGGTTTAATATTCTTCTCCCTAGTGATTCCTGCAATATACTCAGACCAAGTAGAGCAGATTCTTGATCCACTTTCAAGAATCAGACAGGCATCTCTATGCCCCATTTGCTGTGTAATCACAGACCATTTGCTTTTCCTCTTTGATACTTTTTTATAATTAAGGTTAAAAGGAACCCATAAGGTTAGAAGGGCAGAGCCCAGATGTATCAGATCCTTCCCAATCAAACAACCAGTCTGAATCCTGAAAGGCCTTGTTTTATTGGAAGAAAGAGCAGGTAAATGGGCTGGAATTGCAAGAATCAATCCCAGGCCAGAACTCCATAGAAGCACCAGCACTCGGAGGGTTTGGGTGTGTGACTCTCCTCAGACAAAGTCTCCAATTGCAGAGAGAGAGAGAGAGAGAGAGAGAGAGAGAGAGAGAGAGAGAGAGAGAGA
>NW_021604644.1:4507773-4565423 GCF_004785775.1 Grammomys surdaster
AGAGAGAGAGAGAGAGAGAGAGAGAGAGAGAGAGAGAGAGAGAGAGACAGACTGACTTTCTCCAAAGGTGTTCTGGTTTCTGAAGCACTCTCAAAATGGTCATTCAATCAACAGACAAAACTTTCCAAAGCAATTGAATTTAAATAACTTGTGGGTTTTGTTTGTTTTGCTTTGTTTCCCACTTCCCAGCCCCCAGCCCCCGTGGCTTTGTTTTACAGGTCTCTCCTCTTGGTGTAGCTCTCTGTGTAGCCCTTCCTGGACCCAGGTTGCAGATGAAGGCAGGGCTTGAGGTGTGGAAGCCTATCTCTGTGGGGGAATAGCTGTACAACCTCAGACTGGTCATCTAACTTCTCTGGGCCACTGTTTGGAAGCTTGAGAGGCTGGACTAGGTGGTAATATTAGGGCTGTTCACTTCTTGGGGATTTGAAGTTCTCAGAGCTCAGGAACTCTAGGAGTGGCAAACAAAACCACTCAGAAGGAAATTTCCTCTGACCCAGGATCACTAAGTACTGGGAGGGCCTTCTTTCCTTCATTGGTTAGGTAGGGTCATACAGAAGAGAACATATCCAGAGCTGAACAATACCTACTATGTGAAAGGGAAGATCTGGGCTGTGCCTGTTGGAATGGTATCTGTAGTTTCATCTTGCCCTGCTCTCAGAATGCCCCAAGGTTTTTGCCCAAAAATAGTACAGGACAACTGGCCTCTTCAGCCACTGTCCAGATGAATTATTTGGTTTGACATCAGCTCCCCTTCCAGTCTCCAGCCTTCCTTCTATCCTAGACTTGCTCTAGTATGACCTCAGATAAGTTGAAGTCAGCCTCTTACCCTCAGGTTCCAAATCTGTAAAATGGGGAAACCTTCTCTCAGGACTCTTTTAGTTTTAAGATTCTAGATCAGGGATTTTAAGCTCAAGGAGCAGGCTTGAGAGCTTGAGGCGTCACTGACTGATTCTCAGGAGCAGCCTCTTGACATCCATAGTGGGAATTAAGAGTCCCATAACTGGCTTGGAACTCAATTCTTGTGCTATCTGATCCACGGGGAACTATGGGATAAGCAAATGGAGCCATATGCCATCGGAGTCCTTTTCCAGTTGTAACCTCCCAGCCCTATGGCAGAGGTGGCTGTGGGGCAGCAAAGATCAAGACTGGAAGGGGTTCCAGAAAATGGAGAGAGAAAGCTACCACCCCACTGCCTTTACACCACAGCCTTCTGAATCCCCAGAGACTGGCCTTGGCTGTTTTCCTGCAGCTGTGCCCCAGTGGGGGTGGGGCTGTGTCAGCCAGGGGAGAATTGCCCACTTGTCAGGGGCAGCTTGGAGGAGACAGCTATTACAGGAGGATCCATGGACTGTCCTAGTATAGAGATGTTAGAAGTGGAGCAAGGGGAGAAGAATGGAAAATGAGGAAAAAAGTCAGGCAGAAAGCAAATAGGGAAAATGATCCTCGGGTCAGCCTTTGCCCTCTATCTGCTATGCCTGAAGCAGAGTTCTTGTTTTGGTGGGTTTATGTTTAATAGCAGAGAGCCATCACTTATGATTCAAATGGGTGAGTGTTTAGCATTCTCCCACAACTGTTGAGGCACGGGGAGGAGGGTACTCAGTGTCTGTGTTGGATTGGGTTTTAGCACACTAAAGAACAGAAGGCCCACAGAACTATAGCTACCTGGGTGAAGATACTTCGGTTTTTTGTTTTTATTTTTAAGTCCAACAGTTTGATTGTGGTCTGAGAGCCTTACATTCCCAAGAAACTAAGACACATGCTGGGTAAAGAGCTTTGCTGGATCAGGAGAATTCTGCTAGAAGTCCTAAAATCTATAGGAACTCTGGTGAGGGTTTTTCCTGCCAGGTGGGAACTTCGGCTTTTGTAACCATCCTGATGATACACTGCCAGGCTCTTGCAAATAGAGATAGCTGCTCCTTCAGGTGCTCTTATTAGCTCTGGATGCCAGTGGACTCCTTCCCCTTTTAAAGAGGCCTTGCACCAGATGCGGAAATCCTCTTGTTGACAGAAGCTCTGAACTGAAAGTATCACCAGCTCCCAAGGGACCTATCAGCTCCTAGGCTAAGACAACAGAAAGGATCTGTGCTTCTGTGCTTGAGGCAACCTGGTCCAAGCTTTGGAGACTCCTCAGTTTCTGGTAACCTTTAAATAATATTCCCGCCAGTTCTGCTTTTGGTTAATGCAAAGCTGGGTCCTCTGTGGATAGAAGAATGAGAAAGGAAGATATAGAGGAGATGGCTGTTGCTTAGTGGATTCTTGATAAACTTAAGAAATGTTTCCATTGGAAGGAACCAACATCAAAGACTTTTTCACTAAACTGCCCATTTTACAGAGGAGCAAAGTGAGGTCTAAAGCAGATATACACATAGAAATCTGCCACCTAGACTGTAAATCGGATCTCTACTGTGCTGCACATCTACCTCTAAAATCTGAGGATGTTTTTCAATTTTTTGTTTGTTTGTTTGTTTGTTTTTCCTTCTGGAGACGTCTCTCCCATCCTCACCCTTGGTCCCTGTCTTGGTTGCCCTCAATCTCTAAGTGCATCCCAGAATCTCAACGGCCCGCAGAAAGATCGGCTCTGTGGGACCAAGAGCATGGCTCTCCAGACACTGCGTGGTCCCTGGTCTCTCTCTACCCCCCTTTTCCATCCGCGAACCACTAGGCCTTCTCTCCACACGTTTGTCAATGAACGTGGCGCCGCTGCTCGGGCCCCGCCCCTTATTCTCTCCCATTGCCCAGGTACCGGCTAATCAGGCGGAGCCCATGAGTTGCTTAGCCAATAGGGCAGTATTTCGGGCTAGGACCGGATGCCCCCGTTCTGATTGGCTTGATGGGGCGTGATTGGCAGGTGAGCTCCCGCCCCGCCCCCGCCCGGAGGGAGGCTGAGCCCCGGGCGGCGCTGTCCACACGCAGCGGGTCCTGAAAGCGGCTTCGGGGCGGCGCGGTGGCGCACTGTGCGCGCCGAGCAGGCGGAGAGCTAGCGCCGGCGGCGACGGCGGCAGAGCGGGCATTAGAGCCGGCGGGGGCTTCATCTCAGCACCGACAGCCCCGGCGGCCCCGGCGACCCCGGCGGCAGGGACCTTCATCCTCTCCTGCGCCCCTCGCTTCACGCTGGGCAGACGCGGCGGCTGTCCCGGAAGAGGCAAGCCAGGGACAATCCACTCGGAATCCCGAGAGCGGACAGCGGGGCTCCAAGAGTTGGTAGCGTGAGGCACAGCCAGGCGCGAAGGGGCCGGGAGCCGCGGGGCCCGCGAGAACTTTGAAGGCGACGGGTCCCGGGCGTTGAGGGTTGCAGCTCCGGGGCGCACCAGGCTCCCAGCTTCAGCAGCTGCAGCATCTCAGAATCCGCCGCGGCCCCTGCGCGACAGGAGAGGGAGTTCTCTGTAACTTCGTCGGAGACGTCGGAGAGCCGGCAGGAGAGAGGTGGAGGGCCAGGTCGGGCTCCAGAGACACGGAGCAGCGGGACACAGGAAGGACCTGGCGGAGACCGAAGCGTGGGCAGACTCTCGAGGCAGCAAGACCGCAGCAGCCTGGCAGACCGCGGCCTCGCTGCCCCGGACTGAGACGAAGGGCTCTGCGTCCGCGGCCTCCTGTAGGCTGCTGGTCCCGAGCCAGGCTCCCCTAGCCGTCCTGGAGGTGGGCCCCTGCGCTATGCCCCCGACGCCGCGGGCGCTTGGGCCGCAGCTTCTCTGGTGCGGGCCGGGAGCCGCCGCTTGAGCCCGCCAAGGAGCGAAGCCAGCCAGAGTTGGACGCCCGCTCCCAGACCTACTGGCTGGGCACCGTTTCCCGCCTCTCGGCTCAGCCTTCCGCGATCTTCCGCAGGCGGCTCCGAGAGGGACCCCACGGCTGCAGAGGTGTTTTCTGAGCTCAGCTCACACGGTACCCGGCCTGGTGGCGCGGTTCCCTAGGCGCCCTGGGCAGGCCTTTGGCGCCTAGAGGCAGCGGTGTGGGCCGGCGTACAGTCTGGAGCGCCCCGATGGAAATACACTGTAAGCACGACCCGTTTGCATCCATGCATAGTAAGTAGGCGGCGAGCTCGTTTCTCTCACTCTCCGGCCGGGATAGGGTTGGGGGTGCCGGAGTGCGGGGTAGGTTCTAAGTCCTGGAGGACTTGGGACTTCTGTAGCTGCGTAGACAACTTTGCAAAGTGCAATGGTTTCAGGCAGCGGACGCGTTTGGCCGCCGAGGCCGAAGCGCCTGGTGGGTGAATCCCGCCTCCAGCAACGAGTTAGTGTAGGCAGCGAGCTGTAGCGTTTCCGGAGCTCTAGCAGCTGATTCTCAGAACCCTTGTTCATACTCATAGAAAGCTCGCTACTGGACAAGTTGGAGGGCAGGAAGTTTTAATAGAGGTCAGTGAACGTCTCAGACAGCGCACAACATCCCAACTCTATTGGCGCCTTTTTCAGCCATGGGACTGAACAAGACTGATGCTTAAAAGGAAAAGTGGAGCCCTGACCAGTCCCTGTGTATGTGAAGAAAGAAGTGAGAGTTAAGAAAGGGCACCGGGTCCAGGATTCCAAATGCGCCCTGGCTCGAGGAGAGGAGATTTAAAAAATCAACGAAGTCAGGGTCCCTAAGCTACACTTCAGTTTAGGCGTCGGCCAGTACATACAGAAACCTTTAAAGACATCATTGGGTCCTTCTCTGTAGGATGTCTACCTTGAGATGGCTTCTCTACTAGAAAGAAAAAAAGAAAGAAAGAAAGAAGGGAAGAAAGAAAGCTAATTAGTCACATGTAGGCGTCCCTGCCTTCTGAAAACCTGTGCAGTGTAAGAGACCGACAGGGTCATTTTGGGCACCGGCAGGGCCCTGCTGCCTAACCCACAGGGATCCTGCCAGTTCACCCATTAACACAGCCTCCTGTGCGATGCGCGCTCTTCTCACGGTGAGTTAACGCTGGATTAGATTCGGAGATTTCAAGGAAATTCCAAGTGGAACGAATCACGTTTCCTTTCTGTTGGCTGTAGACTCCGCTAGGGAAAGGCGCCAGGCTTTGGCCGACTGCACTCGGGTGCCTAGCTCAGGTCTCTGCGGGCTGCAGATCTCAGAGTAACTCCGTGGCTAGCAGCCGGCTGCAAGCTTGTTTAACCTCAACCAGCCGGGATCCCGCTACTCTAGCCATAGGACCCCTATTTAACAAAGGCAGTAGAGACCCGGCTAGAAAGAAAGCAAGGCGAAGCCATAATCTTCGTGTCTTCCACCAAGGACCGAGTGGCCTGGTAGCAGGAGAAGGTTTGTTAGGCAGCCGAAGCAAAGCGGGCTTCGAGCAGGTCAGCTTCTCTTTGTGTCAATATCCCAGTCGGAGGTAAACCTCCCGAGCGAGTGGTGATTCGTGTAGAGAAGCTGCTTGCTCTGGTCCCAGCCCCAACGATTCCTCCCTGTTTGGAGACTGGGTTTAAGCGGTTTCCAGTCCACCATGGCTCCAGCGTCTCCCGCAGCATTTTCCTGAGCAGACTGGCTCTAGAGCCTCTCTGCTGTTACTCAGAGCGAACCTGAAAACAAATGAGTTGGGGGCAACCCTCTGAGATGTGGGCAAGAAGCAACTGGGAGGCAAGATGGGTAGGGCTGGCTCCCGTGCTTCTGGCGGAAATCCAAAGGCCTGCACTGCCTCTCTCTGTCCAGAGTTCTGCTGCCCAGAGGTCATGCCCAAGCCCTTGGGGAGACAGCATCAGACTTGGTGGTCTTGCGGTGTGCATCCGTGTGGAGAGACAGCTCCTTCCAGGTGCAGGTTAACCAACTGCTAATGTCTCAGCCTTCCTGCCGGGCCTTCAATCTGCCCCCTCCTCGGGAAATGCTCCCTCCTCCCATTCTCAATCTCCCTGGCAGCACAGTGGGGGCTGGGCAAGCCTAGCTTCCAAAGCTAGTGGAAGCCCTTGGCGTCTTTGGAAAGACCTTAGCTCTTATGCCTAAAGCTGTTTGCTTGCACAATGTAATCTGTCTCCGGGTCCTAATTTGCTGGTGATGGGGGCAGAGAAAATAGGTTCTGCAAGGTGACAGGTGTACTAGGATCCTTCGTTTCATTTTTTTTTTCCTGGCCCTGGTCAGTTTTTCCTTGTTACCTCGCACATCTCTCACAACCAGTCCTGCACAGGACAGCTTCTGTTGAGAAGGATAGACACAGCTGCTTATTTGGCTTCTGAGCTCAGAGGTACCTACCCCACACTCAATTCCAGTTCCACCAAGCACACTGGCACAGCGACCCTCCCCTAGATGTTTCCTTCCCCCCAGCATTTTACCAGTTAGTTATAAAGTACTTTTGTGGCCAGTGTCACACCCAAGTGTGACCCAAACCTTCAATTACCTCTGTTTTATAGAATATGATACTGTGAGCAGAGAGATAAAAGGACTGACTAAATTACAGCTGGTTCTTGGGATAGAGGCATACCATTAGGCTTTGAGGAATTCATGGAAAGGGAGGAAAGAGAAGGACCTAATCCTAGAGAAGGCAATGGGCTGTTAGCATATCCACACAGAGGAGGCTCTCCCTCTGTGTAGACCAACCGTGTCTGTTTTCACAGCATGACTGTTACATGTGTCAGCACCTGGCTGTCCACTCTCTGGGATTCTGTGTGTCCCTTCCCCCTTCTGCTTTGGTGCATTTAGAAAGAATTTCTATGATCCAGGGTCTTGTAGTTCAGTCTTTAGCTGAGCAGTGACATCTCTTTCCTAATAATCTGTGCCTAGTCATAGTTCTTGGGATTTGGGCAGTGCCCTTTGTGGGCCATATGTCCTTAACAAGGTCTGAAGAGCATCTACAGAAGTCAGCTCCTTCCAGGTCAGAGATACAAAGGTCCTAGGGGCATCCACAGTTCCACTGGTCTTCTATCCTCCTTCAAACCCTGTTCCCCTAGGTGGAAACCGATGATCTTTACTTTTGTTGCATGTGTGTTTGTTTCTCAGTTTCTACCTAATTTGTTTCCATCATTTCTGTGCCAGTCTCTGAAAATTCTGCTCCCCTTAGGAATGATAGCTGAGTTCATGTCTTAGCCCAGTGCCTTCATGGTAGATGATCCCTCACCTAGCTGAAATACACAGAAGTTGGGGTTTGGGTCTTTGAGGAGATGCAAAGCTGGATCAAGGAGAGAAAGAGAGAGAGAGAGAGAGAGAGAGAGAGAGAGGCAGAGGCAGAGAGAGACAGAGAGCAGAAACCACCCACTGAAATCCTATCTTCCAGAAGTCCCCTCCCATTTGTTGGTCTATTTTGATTTTTCCATTCCTTCCCGACTCCCTCTGTGTCCCTAAACTCCGTGTTCTATTCAGCCTTCCTTTCTTTGCTGTCTGTCTCAGCCCCTACTCTCTATACCCTTTGCACATACCTCTCTTCTCTTGGTCCCACTGGCTCTCTCCCTTAGATGTAAGCTTCCCTTCTTACCAGTCTTACATTAGCACCTTTCCTGAGGCCTCAGTGGTAAAGTGCTCTGTTGGGTATATTTGTAAGTGAGGCAAGAGGACCCAGAGGATTTGGGAGCCTGTCCAGGAAGTTAAGAAAAGTAAGAGTCACCTAGGCCAAGTTCTGTGACAGATGTGGACACTTGCCTTAGATTCTGCAAATCTGTTAGCCTTGTGGATACAGGGAGGTAGTCTGGGGGATCTGCTGTGGTTTGGAGAGACCCGATTCTAGGAGATTCTTCTCAGTGTTTGCTGTGACACAAACCCACAAATCCCCTACAGAACCGCTCTTGGCATTGAAGTTCTCGGAAGGTTGCCACTGTGTTTAGGGCAGAAGTTTCAATCGTCAGGGTACAACAAACAACAATTGCAGATTGGCTACAATGCCTGGACCTCTAGATCATATCAGAAGTTTGCTGAGTCTTTCAGCTGTCTTTTCTCGACATCCATCCTCCCAGTGAGCACACCACAATTTTGGGTGTACTTTGTTTTACTTACATCCAGCCTGTTCTAAAAAAAAAAAAAAAAAAAAAAAAAGATTAACCTCCCTCCCCCTTAGATCTCTTTGTCCCAGATCAAAGCTGTTGATCAGGGTTGCTGTAATCTTTCTGTTATAGGTAAGCTATTTAACAACGTCTCTAGCTGTAAAATTATGATTAGGACAAATTTCTCTCTTTCTGTTTGTTTTTTTCCTTCTCCTGTGTGAGTTTTGATGTTGTAGAACCATCAAAATCCATTAAAGGCACATTTAAAAAATCAGAGAAAGAGTCAGCATAGTTTGGGACTAAGTAATGTTATTTCCTAACAAAATTGTTGTTTTCTTGGGCATACACCCGAACCTGGAAATTTCGGGAAATAATTCATGATTTTCTTTTTAAAAAGACCCTTTTAAGGAAATAGGTTTCGTTCCTCAATTTCAGACACTGTTCATGGGCCTGGTCATAGAGAAGCCCTGGACCAGGATGGCTGGTGGCTGAGCTTCGGTGGTTACTTTCTGCTTTCAACTTGGAAATGTGGATATGAGTGTGACCTTGGAGATGCCTTGACTTCCCTCCTGGTGGAGTCCAGTCTGTCCTAGGGTAGCAGGTTACCCCCCAGCCTCTGAGCTGCCAACAGCATCAGTATGCTCTTGAACTTGTTTTAGCTCCAACCCTCAGCAATGCCAGCTAGTGACTGATTGACAGCGTCAGTGATGTTACATTGTATCAGTCTGTGTTGACTGGTCTAGCCCTTCAGTTTACTCAGGTCCCTGTTTCCCTTCAGAGTGCCCCTGATGTGCCAGCATAAGTGTAGGAGAGGAGCAGGCACTTTCCCTGACTTTCTACTTAAATACACTCCATGGCACCCATGAAATGTGAGGCTCAGAAGCTTTCTTTTTTCTTCCTAACCAATTTAAACCTGCTTTCAGATTGCAAGACATGCCCGAAATTCCAGGGGCACACCTTTCTAACAAAATCTGATTCAGTGGAGTGTGCTGTGTTCAGAAGACCCTGTGACCCGTTTCTTTTGTGTGCACTGAAAGGGTACAATGGTCAAGCCTGCACGTCAACATCACAGTCTTAAAGGAGGCTTTAATTTTTTTCCCTATTTTTAAATTAAGGCAGCGGTTAGGTTTTGTCTCAGCGTTCTGAAAATGCTGGTCATTAAAAAAGAAAAGTCTCCAGTTCTTGAATTAGATTGCTGATTTAAAAACACATTCCCCCTTGAGATGTAGATGTTAGAACAACCCGGTTCCCCTTTGAAGACATTTGTTAAAAAGAGAACAAGTTCCACTATAATTTTTCTCTTTAAATTTGATAATTTTAAGACGTAATCTTCTCCCCAGGATCTTCCTCAGATTCAGCATTGTGCACTAAATTGAGCTCCTGTCATACAGATCCCCTTCACACATCCTCTTACCCCATTCCCCAAATGAAGAGGCAAATGCTAGTAGCTAAACGAAACACAGTGTAGGGAGCTCCCGGTGGCTCAGTTGACTGTCTGCAGATGGTCGAAAGCTGAGACTGGAGTTAAAAGGCCATCTAGGGTCCTTATGTCATCTGCACGATTGACACCAGGTATAAGACATCTAGCTTGCTGGCCATTTGTGATCTCAGAGGGGTCTGGGTGCTCACAAGGGCACTTGTACTATGTGACTGGTTCTAACCACCCTTCCCCTTGCTTTTTGTTTCTGATCTGTTTCAGGACATGGAGGAGTGAATCAGCTTGGGGGGGTTTTTGTGAATGGACGGCCACTCCCAGATGTAGTCCGCCAAAGGATAGTGGAACTTGCCCATCAAGGTGTCAGGCCCTGCGACATCTCCAGGCAGCTTCGGGTCAGCCATGGTTGTGTCAGCAAAATTCTTGGCAGGTAAAGGCACGGGCTCCAGGCTTCCCTCAATGTTTTAAAGAAAGAGCTAAAAGACAGCCCGCAGCTGTTCAAGGTGCCAGTGTCCCCATGAGACGATGGTGGACATTTTGCTCCACACACCCAGCACTTGAGCATTTGCAAAGTCTTTTGAGACCATCCTATTCAAAGTAGCTGTGGAAACTCCTCTTTTCAGTGACACGTGGAATAGGGGGACTTTGTTAGGAGAGACAATGTGCTTCTCAAAAGTCTGCTGAATTATTTTAAAGAACCCAAGAGTAGGAGGCTCTTAAGAATTTCCTCCTAAACCTCTTAGGTGAGCTTGGAAGGGAAAGGTTGGGAGAGGGAAATCAATAGATATACTACACAACCAGAGTCGAATGGTTCTTTTTACTTTTTCTCTTTTGGTGCAGGGCTGAGCTTTACCACCAGTCCTCAGCCTTTCCTTTAAATAGCACATTCTATCTTTAAAAGCCAGCCATAGTCTTCAGTTGTATCTTCAGCCTTATGATGTTGACTACAGTGTTTCCCTTCTCTGTGTTTTGTTCCTTTCATAGTGACAGGCAACCTGTGTATGCATTAACTTAGAAGGAGGAAAACAAACTAGCAACAAACACTAACTCTCAAATCTGACATTTGGAAGTTGCCACTTGACCCCTCAATTTGCTACAAGCAAAAATACTAACAATTACCTCCTCCCAGAGGGCTGTGCTGACTTTTCGCCTCACGTTTGTTTTTTTATCAGCCTCAGCACCAACCAGGTTTTAAGAAAAGGAAACAAATCTTTCCTAGGCAAACTGACTGGCCAGGGTATGTTTGGCTAAGTCAGCACTTGGGCTGGACTGAGGGCTAAATGATTCTGGGACCCATCTCTCTCAATAAATCCAAACCACATCAGTAGGTTTGCTGGCTTGTTTGTTTAATGTCCTGGACACGTGATTTGTTTTAGGGCTGCCTTGGCAGACAGGGAACAGTGTCAAGTTTAGCTGCACAGGGCTTTCTCACTATTTTTTCCTCACTGGTATCACTGGTCCTCATCTTTGTCCTGTGTGCTTTAACAACCGATGCCTGAAGGAAAGTTATGAACATTTTTGAAGTATTTTTGGAGTTTTCCTCAGTGATACTATGACTCTCTGCTCTTCTTGTTCCATCTGTTAGGACTTATGAATTCTCCCAACAAATACGGTGAAGTAGAAAGTCTTGATTAAGACCAAAGGCGGAAGTCGAGGGCCCAGGAATCTGACTGTTGCCTTAGGGCCACTAATCCCAGTATTTATTCTCCATTTTCTTGCCTAGCATGGGTCAGTTGTGGAGGCCGAGGGCGAATTCCAGTTCTACTTATCACTCAGCCGGCAAGGGAGTTCCAGCCTGGGGAGGTCATCAGCTTGGTGTGCCATTAGGTGATGGTTTAGGGAGAAAAGTGAGATCAAGCACAGTAAAGGGAAGGAGCAGGCAGGGAGACAGAAACAGAGGAGAGAAAACAAAGGGAAGAAAGAATGTGTCTTTTTAAGACACAATAGAAAAATACAGAAGAGGAGAGAGCAAGAAGAGAGCTATTTCAGAGGTTTCCAGTCTCACTTATGGAGCTGAATGGTCTCCAGTATCTTCTTGTGAGGCTTCTTTGTAGGGGGAAGTTGGAGAGATGAGAGGGGAGGTCCTTCCTTTGTTTTTACTGAGACATCTTTGCTGAGCTGACATTTGGTTCGCTGTTTGAAAATTTCAAGATAGTGAGAGCCTTTCTCAGACATCCAAAGACTGGTTCTCATGTTCTAAAGCTCTAGAGCCCTTTACATCTCCCATGAATACTGAGGTGGACAGGGATCTTTCTAAAGTCAGGCCAGCAGCCTCCCATGGACCAGAATAGATTTGTCACTGGACAGAGTGGCATTCGGAAGTTATGCGCCGCTCCGGTGCCTGGCCGTTTAAGTTGTCAACAATAAATTGGAATTTCATAGCTCATTATTTTCATAACTAAGAACCACAGTGGACAAAATGTCACTCTAATTAGAACTGCCTTTTAAGAAACAAGTTCAGCCCTAAAACAGTGTGTCTGGGAATTTCCAAAGTGGGCCAGTTTGATCCACAGATCCCCCCAACCCCCAGAGGAATTTGATGGGTGCTGACTGGGTGACATCATAGAGTGTTTGGTGTGTGGTGGCTGCGTTTTTCAAAGGTTGTGCAGCAAGGCTGGCAAAGTCCTTGGGAGCAGGCAGCTCTCTCTGTTCCCTCAGGAAGGTGTGTAGGCTGCCAGGGGTATAGACATCCACCCTAGAATTCAAGGCTGTAGAGGGCTGGGTATTATATGAAGACCAAGACAAGAGCAGGACTGTTGTCTCCTCTCATTGGGAATTCCAGGTCATTTGAAATTTGGTGACATGTCACATGATAAAATTAAAACAGTGGGGGTTTTAGTGCCCAACTGTGCACTCTACTTTATGCAAATTCTCTTTCATCTGTAATTTATTTTTTATTTTTGCAAAATCTTTTCAGTCATTCTGTATTCCTGTTGTCATAGCAGCTCTGCCAAGAAATCAGGGCAAATCCCCGCCCCTTACAGAACAGGGTAACTGAGGCCAAGGAAAGCTGAGTGAGTTGGTCAAGATCACAGAGCCGTTTGGTGTCAGAGCCACTACAGGCATGGCACCTCTTGACTCCCAACCTAATGCTCTTTGTGCTCTTTGCATCGAGGGACACTGTGCTGGTGGCTGTCGCTCTTCTTTTGTCTGTAAGCCAAAGGGCTGCACGGCTGTTTTGCTGAGATGAAAGGATGGTTATTAAGTCCGAATCCTCACTTGACACAGTCTCGAGTTGGAGTTTCGGGGGGTGTCTGTGTTACTTTCTAAGGGTCTGGCCCACGTGTCAGTCAAATGGACCACAGAAGCCTCGATTGTTATGACTGTGGAATCCCGTAGTTGGCACTGCTCAAGTACGCAGGGCAGGGAGCCCTGGGCTGCTGCATGCCAGCCACGTAAGCGGGGGCTTTACTCTGCTGCTGTGTGAGCTGCTGTGTGGTCACTGTGGTTCCACTGAGAACACGGTGCAGTCTGTACATCTGTAAGTGCTGAGACCATCCATGCCCTAAGAGGAGCCAGTGACTTTTGGTTTGCTGAATGAGTGAAAGAAGCTTGAGAAAAGACCTTGCAAGTGGCAAAGCTCTCCCCAGTTATAAGAAGTGCAACTCTCAATGCTTCAAATGTTATAATGAAAGCAGAAGCATGTAGGAAGAGCACTGGATTCAAAGTCTGTCTCTGTAGCTAGAAGGGGTTATGCAGGTCCCTTAG
Source organism: Grammomys surdaster (assembly GCF_004785775.1). Taxonomy (NCBI): domain Eukaryota; kingdom Metazoa; phylum Chordata; class Mammalia; order Rodentia; family Muridae; genus Grammomys; species Grammomys surdaster. Next base: position 4,520,791 of record NW_021604644.1, read on the forward strand.
TCTTCTGATTATTTATTTTTTTCTTCTATAAAAACCCCTGCCAAAGATGAGTGAGGATCAAGGTGATTTGAAGAACTCCACAAGCTCAGAGGGCTGTACCAAATAACAACTTGTTATGTGACCGTTAGCAATCCACTTTCTCTTGAGAAGCCAACAGGACTGTAGAATCCCCAGGAGATGCTATGTGCCAGAATTTAGGTGCCTTTCTACTTTCTATAAAAAGATATTATTTCCCTGGATTGAACTGTTTTGTGATTAAAAGCAATTTTTAAAGAAAATGTCTTTCAACAATTTATAAAGAAGGAAAACAGGTTGAGCTCGGTTTGATGGTTAAAATTTGTGAATGGCTCAGTCTTCTCGATGAAAACTAGGACTGTTCTTCACTTCTGTAATACTCACTCACTTGGCCCTAGACAGACGTATCCAAGCAGAGAATTCTAGCAACCTCTACATGTTTCACGATGCTCTGGGTCCCATTCCATCCATCCATCCATCCATCCACCCATCCATCCATCCATCCAACATTCCATCCATCCATCCATCCATCCATCCATCCATCCATCCACCCATCCATCCATCAGAATCACCTTATTCTCAATCACCTTATTCTCTCTCTCTCTCTCTCTCTCTCTCTCTCTCTCTCTCTCTCTTTCTCTCTCTGTCTCTCTCTCTCTGTCTCTCTCTCTCTCACCAAGTCTCCTTGAAACTTGTGATCCTCCTGCCTCCACACATTTCAGATGTGTGCCACCATTTCTAGTGCCTTCCCCTACTTCTTATCAACACTCTAGGTTTAAACATTTATAATTATTAAAATGTCTTTTGAGTTAAAAATTTTTCCAACCTTAGGATAATCTTCTTTGAAAGAGGGACTCAAATTCCTCTTTAAAACTGAGAGAGGCATCAGTAACTGCCAGATTTCAGAAAAAAACCCAAGTCATCCCCCACCCCACCCCCGCCTCCAATGGTCTTTCATGCCTCTCTTCTCTCTGGTCTCGGTTTTGCTGTAAAACCCTGACATCCTATTTGCGTTAACGAGGAAAAGCTGATAGCATGGAAATGTCCTTAGAAACAGCCATTTACCTCAGGGGAGACCTCTGGGAGAGCTGGCAAGAATTGTGGTTGGTTTTTCTGATTGCTCGGGATTTGATTTCTAATACATATTTCCCATTAACGCTGGAATCCAACACTCCCTTTAATTTTATATCAGCTATTGTTTTTCTCTTTCGGAAGAAAAAGTGTAGTACAGGGGACAGCTTGAGAGAATGTTAGAGATTCTGCTGGGTATGGGAGAGCCAGCAAACTGAACGTCTATACTACCTTTCTCGGGAAATTTTAGTTGAAGAAGCTTGGCCAGAGTCAAAGCACCTTAACCCTTTGTTACCTCAAGGAAGACAGTTAACCGGTATAAAGGCATTTTATATCACAAAAGTATATGTCAACTAACTGTCCACCCACTTATTCTTCTAAAGCAATTTATGTGCTTTAGAGCTGCCAGAGGACAGAGAGGAAAAACTGACTTGTATTTTCTAAAACAATCTGTAAATATGTATTTTATGATTATGTTATAAAATATAATACAAGCCATGTGGGCAATTTGAAAAGCCATAGCACATTAAGAAAAGTAAAAAGAAACTAGTATAATTACTTTTAATTACGAATTTTATTTAACCTAGTGCATACAGATTGTCATTTTAACATATAACAAATATAAAAAGTATTAATGATCTGGCCAGATGGCTCACCTGGTCAAGGCGCTTGCTGCCAAATCTGGTGACCAGGATTCAATCCCTGGGACTCCATGGTGGAAGGACAGAACTGATTCAGGAAGGTTGTCCTCTGAGCTTGGCACACACGTACATTCAAGGAGACACGTATGTACACAAAATGCATACTTTTAAGAAATCAAGTTTAAAAACCATCAAGCTATTTAATAGCCTTGTTAGTACTATGTTTAAAGGTCTGTTTATATTTTCAGTGCACTATAAGTCACACTTTGCATGTTTCAAATGTTCATCCACTCTCCAGGCTCCCATGGTTAACCATGGCTGACTATGGTCCTCTCTTCTTGGGTCTAGGTATTATGAGACAGGAAGCATCAAGCCGGGGGTGATTGGAGGATCCAAACCAAAGGTTGCCACTCCCAAAGTGGTGGAAAAAATCGCTGAGTACAAACGCCAAAATCCTACCATGTTTGCCTGGGAGATCAGGGACCGGCTGTTGGCAGAGCGAGTCTGTGATAATGACACAGTGCCCAGCGTCAGCTCCATCAACAGGTGAGGCTGGGGACTCGGGTGGGGCTGGTGCACTGAAGGGTCCCTGTGTGCCTCCTGAAGAGCTCGCTCTTCTTCTTTCACTCCCTGGGGATTAGTGAGCAAGGGAGAAGACAGATGGTGCTGGACTCAGCTACCAGAAGAGGACATCATGCCGATAACCTAGGCCACTTAAGTTTTCTGAGCCAGGAGTAACTGACATCCCTGAGTTCATCTGCCTTTGTGGAGCACTCTGTATAAACTGTCCTGATTATCCTTTCGCAAAATCCCTGCCCCTGGGGGCTAACTCATCTCAGAGGTTCCCAGGCAGACAGTCCAGCTTCCAGTTAGGATGGAGGTTGAACCACTTATGTGTTGGAAACAAAGTCCTTTTTTGGGCTGAGCACATGTAGCTCTGTGTTCTAGCCCTGTTACCAAATTGAAGTGAGATCTGAGAGCCCAGGACACTGTTGTGGGTTTTCTAATGTTTCTAATGTGAACTCTTCAGGGTACTAAGGTGCTCCAGAGACAAGGAGATGCCTGGTCCCATGTACCCTCAGATCTCAGGACCCAGGGAGAGAAAAGACTAAGAAAGAGAAATACACCATGGTGACAGGCATAGCATTTTCGTGGACTTCACAATGGTGTCCTCTCTTTTCCTTAGGCTGATCCAAAGCATATTGACTGATACCATCAGAGCCTTAAAAATAAATTTCTGACTAGGCATAGGTGTAGTAACACACATGTGTAATTTCAGCAGTGTGAGGACAGTGTTTTTGAGACTAGCCTGGACTACACAGCAAGAGCCCAATTCAAAAAATAAAATACTACATAAAATGAAAATTACATTCTGCGAGAAATTTTTCCTTTCCTTTCCTTTCCTTTCCTTTCCTTTCCTTTCCTTTCCTTTCCTTTCCCCTTCCTCCCTTCTTCCCTCCCTCCCTCCCTTCCTTCCTTTCTTCCTTCCTTCCTTAATGAGAGAGAGAGTCTCTTTCTGTATCTCTAGCTGGCCTGGAACTTGCTGCTTGAAATGATCCTCCTGTCTCAGTTTCCTGTGTGCTGGGGTTACACATGTGTGTCGCTATCCAAAGTGGTACTTTTCTATTATAGGTAGATCCATTTGAGCCTATAGTCAGGAGCTGAGTATGTAGTTCAGTTGTTAGAGTGTTTGCCTTGCATACATGAAGCCCTGGGCTACAACCTTAGTACCACCTAAACCTGGTGCGATGGGACATGCCCATAATCCCAGTGGGATTACAGTAGAGGCAGAAGGATCGGGAATTCAAGATCACCCTTAGGTGACATGGACATGAGAACCCACCTCCAAAATCCAAAGAAACAAACAAACAATCCCACAGCCAGGGACAAAATGAAGAGATGAAAATACACAATTGTTCTCATAAGAAACAATGTGTTCACATAAGCAAGGAAGCCAGAAGTCTGGGAATTGGACCATTCCAGTTTCTTCAGTTACACCCTACTGTGACTAGTGCTGAGAACTCCTTACCCTTGCAAGAAAGAGGTGGTCAGAAGGGAATGTCTCTGAGGCCCGCTCTGGGCCGGATGACAGCACCTTGAGTGATGACTCAGATGCACAGTGTCACCATGTAATGTGTTGACTTTTTTTTTTAAGTCCCACTAATTCATTAACTCTTGGCCCATTTGCTTCCCTTGCCAATCCCTGCTGAGACTCTGCCGTCTTGCAAGGTGCTGAAGAAGAGGGAAAGTGGGTGCAAGCTTTTCAGACCTGTCCTAGATGGTAGACCTGAGGAGGGAGGACAATGCCAGTAGGCCCTGGGGGAGGGGTGTAGTATCTGCTCTTTTTCTGAAATGTGAAAGGTTCTAGTCATGCGTTCCCCATGTCTGTCTCATTGCAGGGGTTTTGGGACACAAAACAAACATGATCGTTTTCTGGGTTCAGGGTTGTTATTTTTTCTTTTAAAAGTAAAGGAGGCCATTGGCAAATAAGAGATCCTAGCTGCCTTTCCAGTAAAATTTTAGTGGAAGAATGTGAATTTTGCTAATACATACTATTAGCATAGTATGTATTATATAGTACACAGTAATAATTATGCTATTATTAGATACAATATGTGTGCAATTTGAAATCTTCTAGTAAAATTTTCTAGTAAAAAGAAATAAGTAAAAAGAAATATGTGTAATTAATTGTAGTTATATTTACTTAACCACCCATATAGAAAAAAGTATTTCAATGTACAATCAGTATGAAAATTGTTAATGAGCTGTTTAGCATTCCCTTTTTGGGTACTAAGATTTTAAAATGTGATTCACAGCACAAATGGACTCATACTAGATACATACCATTGCTCACCCACACAGCTGTCCCCGTGGTTAAGCACCCTACTGCTGAGGTCTCTGTGAGCCAGGAATTGTCCAGCTGAGGCAGGGTCATTGAAGAATGTAGAGGCAGGATCAGAGGCAATACTGGAGAAGTTGATCCTCTCTGCAGAGTAACCTTGGGCAAGCACCAGATTGGGATTTGGGGAGCCTACAGGTTTTTCCAATATAAGGTACACACACAATGACGCTGTCCACAGAATAACCTTGGCAGCCCATGGTGATCACAAACTCTATTGCCTATGTGGGTAAGGCCAGGCAGATGGCTTAGTGAGGAAAACAGGCCAGAGGTGAGAGGCTGTCATGGCTAAGGCAAGTGAGACAGCACAGCCCTGTGAGTGGGCAGCTGTTACCAAATCTCAGCTGGGAGCTGCTGGGAGAGTGGGCCGGAATCTTCCCACTTCTCAAGGGAATCTAGAGACCAGGATCTCTGTGGAGGTGGATGCGTGTGCATGAAAAACGTCTAGATGTTTAACTGGTGGCCATAGCATGTTTCTTTGAGATAACTCACTTTGGGCTTACATGTAGTTTTAAATTACGCTTGTTTATTTACTCATCACATCTCATCCTTGCAAAGATAGAAGCAGTTGGAGGTGTAGCAAAGGCTGTGCATGGTGGGCTTGAATGAATGGTCCAGGGACATCAGGCATGGCTGATTCTGTGTCTAAGGATGTGCTACTGGAGGCTCTGGTGCTGGTGACTGCAGCCATGGCTAGACTCTGGGATCTCTAGGGTATCTTAGTCCATAGATGTGGCTGGCTGAGTATATCACCACATGGCCTTTCTATCTGTGGCCTGCCACAGCCCTCGGGCCTGCTGCTGTCCTGTGGCAGGTGTAGAAGCTAAGGCCCAGACGGGAAGGCTAGGGGAAAGGCACTTAAGATGGAGACGAGCGTAAAATCAATAGTAAGATGAGGCCTGGCATCCACCAATGTCCTAAAAGTCTCTGCAAGCCACCTCCCATGAGAAGGAGGCCAGAAGGAGATGTCGCCTTTCTTTCCCTATTTCAGAACATTATGTCTGACATGCTTTGCTGTCTACTGATACCAGGAATCCTTAGATCTTTCCAGCACTTCTCTCCAGGCTCTTCCTGGGGACTCCTCACTGCATGTTCAGTGGCGGTGGCCCAAATGTGAAGGTTTCTCTTGCAAATGCACCCCCACTCCAGTCTCATTGGAAAGCCTGTGCCATCCACTACAGAATTGATTTTATTTATTTTTTTATAGGAAGGTAGAGTCTGTTGCATTAAGAATAATGCACCATCAAGTAAGCAGCTTGCAAGTATCAAGAGAAAGAGAGTTCCTAGCTCTCTCCTAGAATGTGCCCGCCAAGGCAATGTCTCACTGTTTCTCTATTTCAGACAGCTAGAGAGAAGGTGATATCTGCATTCATACTTGTTCTAGTAGCTACGGGGTCCTCTTTATTGCCCACCCTAGAGGCACCATACTACTGTTTCCAGGAACCAACTCTGGAAAGAATGCTGACGTGGAGCTAAATATCACTGAAGCAGTTCTATCAGGCTGGTGGGAGACTGCCTGCGACATAAGCCACCTTGCTCATCATTTGGGATGCTTCATTTGGGAGTCTTGAGGGCCAGGCAGGGTATCAGGGCAGATGGAGATGGTGGGTGGAGTGGAGTCTCTCTTCTCTTCCAGTTCTGACAGCTCTAAATTAGGGGCCATGCACTGAGACAAGTGGCATTCCCAGTAGTGTGTGTGTGTGTGTGTGTGTGTGTGTGTGTGTATGAGGGGCCAGCATTACTGACTCAGGTCAGACTTTTATGGAAAACTTCAAAGCTTACACATACTTGCTATTTATTTGATAACCAACAAAACCAAAAGCATCTTTGCAGAGATTGGAGGTAGCCTGGTGAAAGATGGATTGTTAACTTTATTTAGCTATTTTTGTTTTGTTGGAGTTGGGCTTGACTTGTGGTCTAGACAGCTTTCCAGCTGTCTACATACCTGCCTCGGTCGCCTGAGTGCTAGGGTTTGCATGCCAGCCTTACTCCTGCTTTTGAACTTTAACTTTGGCAGCAAGTCTTCTGAGACAGTTCTTCATTCCCTTTCTCGCCTTCTCATGGGCAGCAGGCCTCAGTGTGGGTGTGGGTTCAACCAGCGAGGTCCCAGAATTTTGGATCCTCAGTGTAGCCTGTACATCTTAGTGTCTTCAGCAGCGTGGTTATTTCTCTTTCTCCTTTTTACCCTTTTTAGCAGTGTGTATGTATGTGTGTGTGTGTGTGTGTGTGTGTGTGTGTGTTGCTGCTGTTGTTGTTGTTGTTCTATGTGTGTATATCTCGAAGCTGGAGCTTCATGTCAAGAATCACCCTCAGTCAGTATTCTACCTCATTGTTGAGGCAGGGTCTCTCAGCGAGTCCCAGTGGCTGCTGCTGATTACTCTAACTAGCTGTCTTGCAATGGACATCCTCTGCCTGTTCCTTCTGAGGCTGGAATTACAGACAGGCTGCCTGGCATTTACCTGAGTTTCTCAGATCTGAACTCTGGTTCTTATGTTTGCCTGCCAAGCGATTCAATTGCTGGGCTATCTCCTCAGCCCTTACCCTCTTTTTGAGACACTTTCATGTGGCCCAGGCTGGCCTTGAACTTGCTATGCAGTCAAAGATGATCGTGAGCTTCTGACCCTCCTACCTTACCTTGGGATGCTGGGATCACTCGGAGTGCGGGTGGTGCCGGAGCCTGACTGCAAGGCCTTGTGTATGTATGTGCTGGGCAGGCATTGTACCAGCCAGCTACATCCCCACTCCCCATCGGACATTTTCCAAGGCACCACAATGTATATTTTTGTATACATTTAATTTTTTTGTTTACAGTATAATTTTGTGTGAGGTGGTGAGATATGGTGGTATGAAGACCTAGTCTTTCAAAGGAGGGAGATGATGCTGGAATGGGATCCCTAAATGCTTACAAGGAAGATCCTTTAGATTCTGAAAAAATGGATTTTTGAGTCCAAATAGCTTCTGTGTTTATATGGGACCTGGTTAGCAGAGGGGAACACTTCCTTCGAATGCATCTCAGGCCTGGGAGCTAGGGGTCTGGACTAAGCCTGTGCTGTGACCTTGGCTAAATCACTGGAGTGTGCCGGGCTTCAGTCTCTTCATCAGTGTTAAACCAGAGCATGTTAGCATGTTATCCTGGGCCATACTCAGCATGCTTATGTTTGGCAGTATAGAATATATAGCCTTATATATTTACTTTAGATATTGTCTCACTATGAACCCCAGGCTGGCCTTGAACTCAGGATCCTTCCACCTTAGCCTCCTGAGCACTGGGATCACAGTTGTTCATGTGCCTTAAGCAAATGTGAAGTGTCTAAATGTTTTAAAGTTGAAGCTTCTCCTTCATCTTTATGATGACAGCAATGAGAATCAGCTCATGTGACACTTATTGGGTATTTGGTAGGGATCAGCCACATCTGACTAGTTTATTAATTCAGCCCTAATATAATGACACTTCCATGGGGGTGGGGTTGATGCTTGCTCTCAGTTTTCAGATGAGGGAACTGAGGTAGGAAAACCGAAGGCTGGATTTGAACTCCCGTGCTCTGGTTCTGGGGTCTGTTCACTTACTCTCTGTGCTGCCGTGGCCTGTTAATGGTTCTTGACCTCTCAGAACACTTTGCCAGTGATTTACAGGTATTTGAAAAGAAATGTGAAAAACGTACACATTGTTTTGTCTCTAGACAAATTTAATAAAAAGTTAGGGTTTTAAGTTGGACTTCAGTAGGAAATAGGATATATATCTAACATATGTATACTTATATATCTGCTGCATCATTGTACACACATACACACACACACACACACACACACACACACACACACACACACGATCAAGGCTGCCAAGATGGCTCAGCAAGTAAAGTTACTTGACATGTCTTGTGACAACCTGAGTTTATCCCTTCAGTCCATATGGTGGAAGGAGAAAATCAACCCTGGAAGTTGTCCTCTGTCTCCAGCATATGCATGCACACACACACACACACACACACACACAGACAGACACACACAAATTAATCTTGAAAACCTTTTTAAAAAAACAAATTGAGCCGGGCAGTGGTGGCGCACACCTTTAATCCCAGCACTTGGGAGGCAGAGGCAGGTGGATTTCTGAGTTCGAGGCCAGCCTGGTCTACAGAGTGACAGCCAGGACTACACAGAGAAACCCTGTCTCGAAACAAAGCAAAACAAAACAACAAACAAAAAACAAACAACAAAAAAAACCCCAAAAACAAAAACCAATCAAAACTTTAAAAAACCAAGTTGGATAGCAACATAATTCAGGTGGTCAAGAAAAGGAATCTTACTCCAGGTCTTTAAACACAGAGTCAATATACTCTGTGTTTGCTTAATGGAAACAACTACTCTGAGAATTGTAACAAACAAACAAATATATACATATGCTCAGTACATTTGAGGAGGTGTTTCACTCAGGTGGTCAGGACTCGGATGTTCTGTGGTTAGGTTTGTAGCATCAATGAACAAGTCAATTCCAGAGATTAGCTACCCATATCAAGTGCTCTGGTGCCTAGCACCAATCTGTATCTAAGGTAGACCCAGAGCTGAGTAGCAGTGAGGTTAACAGGAGGCATCTGCTACTTCTGTCCTTTCTGTGCAGAAGCCAGGAACCTAGGGCAGCCTTGAAACAGACATTCAGATACAATGGTTTGTCGTGTGTGAAGTGCAGGAGATGAAAACAGAGTGCACAGCTTAATCCTGATTTGTTGATGGAGAATGGTGTTTTGAAACAGCAGCAGGGATGTGAATATAACTATATCCAATGTGAATGTAGTGGGCTTTTTTTCTTTTTTTTTCTTTCCTTCTGAGATGGGGTCTTTTTAGACAGTTTAGGCTGGCCTCAAACTTTCAGTCTTTTGTGTCTCAGCTTCCCAAGAGCTGGGATTACAGGCAGGCATCATAGATATCTTCTTTATACTCACGTGTTGTCCACAGAGTCTATAGTGGATGGGTGGAGATGGCTCGGGGGCAAAGGGCTTGTCCTGTGAGAATAGGGACCTGATTTTGTGTCCTTAGAATCCACATTTACAAAAGCTGAGTAAAGTTCTGTGAGGTGGCTCAGTCAAGTGATGGCGCTTGCCACCAATCTGAGTATTTGTGTGATCTTTGGAGCCAATATGGTGAAGGAGGGAAAACACAGAGCCTCCAGGTTGCTGGCTAGCCAGCCTACCCTGAGTAACAACATCCGAGGTTGTCTCCAGGCTTCTACACACACTCACACAATGTGCACAGGAATATACAGACACATACTCATACACAGAATGTAAAAAGTACTCTATAATGAACACAGAATATTTAATAATGAAGTAAAACTCGACCAGGTGTCCTGTTAAAAAGGAACAGTTTGAGCCTGGAACAAAACTTTTCCAGAGAAAGTCAACATTTTATTATATCACGACTAACCCATTTCCAGGGACTTTTGGTTGTCTTTGTTCTGTGTTCAAAGATGTGCTATGCTAGTGGTCTACTGGGGGCTCTCCGCTGATCCTGCTAGAAGCTTACCATCGAGGCTCCCCATGCTCCTGGAGAGTGTCAGGATTGCCAGGCTTCAGGAGAAGAGAAGTCAATGCAGCCTTTATCTTTAAATATGGAGAGCCTTCCTGTAAATTTAATTTTTTTTATGAAAAGTATTTGATTACTTAAAATAATCAAAGAATGATTTATGGAAACTCCTCAGTTGAGCTGAGGCCACAGTGGAACAGTCTTGCTCAAAGTCATAGTCAGGTTCCTGCTAGGACTGCAACAAAGATTCTGGAAGGCAAACTGAGCCCTTCTGGCTCCCAGCTGTGTGGGTCCTTTCTATGAAGTTTGTTAGTTTTAATGTAATAAAGTTTTATTTTTTCAAATGTCCTGTCTGTTGAACCTGCTCCAATGTCTTTGGCAGTCGCTAGGGCATCTCTACTCTTTGTGTTTCTGGTGTAAATGACATGGGCTCTGTGCTTTGAAGTCAGGTTGATGCATCCTCTGCTAAGGCACTCCCACACCCGAAGGCTACTCTGGCCAGGGAACTGGGAACCTTTAGTCTCTCAAAGAGCATAGCTGGAGTCATAGGTTTATAGTTGGGCATTGTATAAAGAGTTTGTCAGATAGGACCAGGTAGATGAGTTTGTCCTGAACTTTGCCTTTGGAACACTTGTTTTGGCTTTGCCCCACATTTGCTTACCGACTCTTTGTCTTTGGCCAACTTTCTGGTGTTTTTTTCTTCTTGTTGTCATCCTCAGACAACATGGTGAAACTCTGCAAACAACAGCAAGCACTGCAGCTAAGATTCTCCCCATGGGTGGGTCTGAGCTGGCTTCTTGGTGAGGCCCAGCCAAGTGCTTTCTTTGGGTAGCACTTTAGCCCTTCAAGGACACACATGTTCTCCCTTGTTGATTTTCCTGGTGGGTGCATTAAGCTTATTTGTGAAATCTTTGGGCCAAGAATCCAACATGGAAGTGCTTCCAGAGGACAAGCAGTTTGCCTGATTCAGTTCTCCTGTCCCACGGGTGGAGGCTGAGCTCTAGAGAGGGGGAAGGATCTCTGAGGGGGCTGCAGATACACCTGAGAGACAGTTAGGCCAACCTGGACCAGTATCACATCATCTTCTTTCTTCAGAAAAAGAAGCACTCAGCCAGGTGTGATGATGCACACCTGAAATCCCAGCACCTAGTAGGAGAGGCAGGAGAATCAGGAAGAAGTTCAAAGACAGCCTTTGGTACATAGGGAGCTTGAGGCTGGATGAGTTCTGTGAGATTCTATCTTAGAAAACTAGACCAAAGCTCGTGTACACACACACACACACACACACACACACACACACATCAGAGAGGCTCTGAGGGTCCAGGAATCGTGGGTGTAAGCCACCCAAAGACAGCCATGGGAAAAATCCCCTCAGAACCCCTAATTCCCAGCCTGGATTTATAATCTATCAATTCTGCTCTTCTGTGTCTCTGCTTACCTAGGTAAGGTCTCTTTCTTCTTCCTCTCTCTCTCTCTTTTTTAAAGGGAGGGGCTCATGCATGCTTCACTAGGCTTGGACTTGCTATGCAGCTGGGGATAACTTTGAACTTCTGATTGTCTTACCTCCTCTTCCCATGTGCTGGGACTATGGGTGTGTAGTACCATGTTCAGTTTACTCCTTGCTGGGGATGGAACCCAGGGCTTTGCTCATGCCAGGCAAGCCCTCTATCAAGGGAATGACACCCCAGCCTCAGGGTCTCTTTCCTTCTCAATGGTAAATAGTCTTTTTTCCCCCCAACTGCCTACAGGATCATCCGGACAAAAGTACAGCAGCCCCCCAATCAGCCGGTCCCAGCTTCCAGTCACAGCATAGGTAAGAACTTTTAAAAAAAATTTGAAAATCTAATGGGCTCCAAATATTCTAAAGAACTTTTAATCATTCTTATGGACAGATAATTCTGCATAAAACACTTCACACGCGTCCTAATGCTCCTTCTTTGTCATTCTCCAAGGGCTGAACCTGGCAAATGAATTTTATAAATACTGCTAAAAGGTTTTGAATTTTACTGATTATTATGATAAATAGCTTTCACCATGAGACAGAAAATTGAAATCTAAGCCAAAAAAAAAATCCACTAATGGGGGTCTATAGAATGTCAGATAATTAAAGTAATAAATCAAGAAAGGGATACTTATTCATAACATTTTCTGCACCATTAGTCAGTAAGTAGTTTTGAATGTGTTTTTTTCTTCTTCTATAACCGGCCTTCTGCAATGCTTTGTGCGCCTGCAGTCTTGAGTGAAGATGTAGCAAAACTTCTCAAACTTTTTTCTCTCCCTTGCTCTCGCTTCGCTCTCTCGTACTCTGCCAACTGTTGAGGGCTGCCTGTGGGGTTTCCGAGGTCCACAGGGGAAGTCTGAGTGACCGTGACTCACTAGGGCAGACTCCTAATTCACCACACTCAAAAGTCTAAACTTTTCTCTTGCTTTCTCTTCAAAGGGGAGCTGAAAATGACATTTATAGTCAAGGCATGTCCTTGATGTCATTTCCCTTGGGACAAGGGAATACTTGTGGGTTGCTGGGGTGAGGGAGTTACTCTATTGTGAGAAAGCTGGTGACTGTTCAGTAAGCTACTGCAAGTTTGGGTACCACACACCTGGAGAATTCTGCAGAACTGCACCCCAGATTGTGGAGTATTCCTGCACACTTATCACTGCCAGTTAAATCTGTGTGTGTGTGCAATGTGTGTGAGCAATGTGTATGTGTGCAATGTGTGTGTGTGCAATGTGTGTGTACAATGTGTGTGAGCAATGTATGTGTGCAATGTGTGTGTGCAATGTATGTGTGCAATGTGTGTGTGCTTACTTGAGGAAGCCAGGAGAGGGCAATGGCTCCCTTGGAGCAGGAGTTACAGGCAGTTATGAGCTACTTGATACAGGTGCGGAACTCAGGTCTTCTAGAACAGCAACCAACCAATGAGCCTTCTCTCCGGCCTCCACTGCCACTCTTTCTTTCAATAAAACCTGGTGATGAGAAAACTGTCAGAGGCCTGGCCTAGAGTTCCACTTCTGTCATTAACCTCAGCCAGTGAACTAGATGAATCTCTTGGCTCTGAGCATCAGTTTTTTTTTTTATTATTATTATTGATTGAAGGGTCACAAAGGTATTCCCTGGGGTTTCTGGTCCTCTAAGGATGGCTCTTTGAAAAAGAAGTCCTCCCTGCCCAGAGACCATTCTCATTCAGCACTGCTGTTTGCACTTGTTATGTAGAGCCTGGTGTCAAAAATTTCTGTTCTCAAGGACTTCCAGTCCCATGGGGGACCGTGTGGAGGGAGTTGGGGAACACAAAACAAAAAACCACTACCACCACCACCAAAGCAAAACAAACAAACAAAACAAAAACAAACAAATAACAACAACAAAAATCCCCAATCAAAGCCCCCCAAAGAGGTCTCCTTGTGTAGCAGAAGGGGAGACTCCTCTTTGCAGGGTGGAATGGCCGACTCAAGCGGGTTTCCTGGGTGGGGTGAGGGGGTGTTTCTGGCTGACCTTTCACTTGGCTTTAACTGTTCCAAGTTGGGTAGCATGAAAAACCAAAACCATCTTTCAGTAGTAATAAGAATAATTCTACAGTAACTCAACAGATAGGTTTTGCCCCAGAAATGTCTAGTACAACTTTATCTCAAGTGTATATAAAACTTTATCTCAAGTGTATATAGCCTCACACAGTATCTGAATTTATGAGCATTGAGGGCCCTAGACCTCAGAGGTTCAGTGACTAGTTTAAAGTCATAGGTGAAGCCAGAACTGGAACCTGGGTCCTCTGTGCCCTGTGTAATTACAAAATAACTAAGCAAGTGTCATTGGCTCTGCCCGTGACATGGCCAAGCCTGGCTTCTATGGACTGTTGTTTGAAGTGCCAAATGATTTTTTTATTTTTATCTTTTTGTTCTTTGCACCTCAATACAGAAGAGGTTGTGGGATTTGCATAAATCTATCTTGAGGAGCTTTTTCTGGTGAAGAGAAAGAGAAGTTAGCAATTTCTGCTTTGGTGTATCTTAAGAAGGCTCTAAAATCAAGCTCAATTGTGAGCAGAAAGGCACTGTGCCCTCTAGATGTGCAGAGGCAGGTGCTGCCTCTGCTCCAAGGAGTGACTTCTCACCCCCAGGCACGTCCTGGTTTGCAAAGTAAAGACTCCGGCTGCCTCTAGCTGGTTGCTCATGGAGAGGTGTGGGAGTGGTCTGCTGGTCTTTACCAATGGAGGAAGAACTTCTACAGCCCACAGGTGGAAATCCAGCCACACAGTTAGAGAGGACCCTTATGGGTGTCCTGGACTCTAGACTAGGAGTCACTGGGGAACTTACTGAAGTCCCCTCTCCTCCTGACCCCAAGGGACTCAGACCTGGCCTTGGCCACAATAAGTGTCCACCTCTGTTTCCACTTCTAGGAAGGGAAAAATTAGAACTGAGGCTAAGTATGGCTCTGCTGAGCTAGATCACCTGGAACCGATCCACCTTGTGAAACTAACTCTCCTCATTTGGCAAATAGAAATAATCAGTAGAGCCTGGGCTCCTGCAAGGATCAAGTGGAAAGTACGATACCAGTACAGATCTATTATATTGTCCAGTATTCACCAGTGAAGAGCATACTTATTACACTTTACTTAGAGCATGCTTGTGTGTGTTTGTGTGTGTGCTTGTGTGTGTTTGTGTGTTTGTGTGTGTGTATGAATACATACATGGATGGAATGTGAGCAGAGATAACCATGACTCCAGAATGCATCTAGGTGTCTTTCCAGCACTGGAGGTGACAGCAGCTGATGCCCCATCCACCCTACCCCATCCTCTTGTCTCCTGCACCCTTGGACTGGCTGGGATCTTAGTAAATTCCCCTTTTATTCTGTGCTTGTATTCCCTTTCTGCTGGGTCAGGGTGGGTATCCTTGAGCTGGCACTTTCCCTTCTGTGGTGGTTGTACCCAGCCCAGTGTATCTAGTGAGCACCTTTGTCACAGGCCAGCACCCCTCTCCTTCTACAGTGTCTACAGGCTCCGTGACGCAGGTGTCGTCGGTGAGCACCGACTCTGCAGGCTCCTCATACTCCATCAGTGGCATCCTGGGCATCACGTCCCCCAGTGCTGACACCAACAAGCGCAAGAGGGATGAAGGTAAGAGACGGCTGCACATTCCTGCCAGGGATGGACCGAACAGGGTCTGTGAGGAGCACTCACGGAAGGCAGAAACAAAAGTGCTGCGAACATGTTTAGCTGCAGAGGACTGGAGTTCCCAGGGCCCTAGCCTTTCCTGAGACAAGGAAGATGGACAGGCACCTGTGTGGGACTCCTTCCTGGCTGGTATCCTCCCATCTTTACTCCTTGGGTGAGAAGAGCCTTTAAAGAGGATCCTGAGGAGAGATATGGTGCCCCAGGGCTGCTGTGTATAGAAGATCTGAGCTTGGCACCGGTGTCTTCTTTGTGGGTTTTGGAGGCAGGAGAGGGATTGAGAAGGGCAGCTGTTGCTTTGTCCTGAAGTAAGGGACACATGTTGGGAAGAAAGGGCAGGGACTGGAAACACTCCTCTGGAGAAAGTGGAGCAATGGTGTTGGAGGGTGGATGGAAATAAATAACCATCTCATTTTTGCTCTTGGACTTGAGAGGAAGGAGCCCTGGGGCCTCCTGGGGATTACAAAGAGGCAACTTTTTCCTGTGCTTCCTGAACAATTGGAGCTAGCCACCTATGTGTAGGACACATGCTACAGTTACCTGGTCTTCCACTGGATGGGCCACTGGCACTGGCTGACATTAGCTAGTTTAAGAGGAAAAACAACCTCCTGGAAGTCTTAGTCTGAAAATGTGTGTGTTTGTGTGTGCATGTGTCTGTGTCTGTATGTGAGTGTGTGTGTGTGTTTGTGTGTGTGTATGTAAGGGTATCTTTGTGTCTGTGTCTGTGTGTGTCTGTGTGTGAGTCTGTGTGTGAGTGTGTGTGTCTGTGTGTGAGTGTGTGTGTCTGTGTGTGAGTATGTATCTGTGTGTGAGTATGTGTGTCTGTGTGTGAGTGTCTGTGTGTGAGTGTGTGTGTCTATGTGTGAGTGTGTGTGTCTGTGTGTCTGTGTGTGAGTCTGTGTGTGAGTGTGTGTGTCTGGGTGTGAGCTATGGTGTAGGGCTGGAGAGCAGAGTTACAGAATTTTGATTCAATTATCTATTTGCTGGCACAATTCTTCCTTAGCATCATGTAAGGGATGCATGTTCTCATGGAGATACATGACTAACTACTTAAGATCGGTAACTGGGACATTTAGCCCAGTGGAGGATTGGCCTGGGGTCTGTGTGCCCCAGGCATTGGAGATGGGCCTGTGGCCTCAGTTGGCAATGGTAGGCCAAGTCAGCATGATTCATGGTTCTTAAGAGTGTGCCTTGCCTCCTTCCCTAGCTCCCATGCCTCAGAAACAGATGTCAGAAGTCTTTAACTCAGTGGGTTGCTGTGCCAGCTTGCTGCGGGAGGCAGTGGGCCTGCCATCTCTGTTGGTTTATGAAGTTGATGGTGTCATCTTTTCTCTCCATGTCACCTGGACACTAAGCAGTTGTGCCAAGCTGGTGTCTGGCTGTGTTTGATCACAGTGAAGGGCTGGCTTATAAGATGCTCCCTTGCAACTGAAAAACTCAGGCAGAGATTTTCTCTTTAGAGAAAGAAAAAAAAAATCTAGTTTAATGTGTATTAACAGACAGATTCGGGGGGGGGAGGGGCGAGCACATGGCGCTAGATAGCTATACTGATTCACCATCTTAGATCTGTAGAACTGTTGGCCTCTCTGCCAGACACACAGTAGGTTGGAAGGTAGCTGTAATCTTGAAAGCTCTGGTGATCAGCTTCTTTTACTGAGCATGGTGGCTGCTTTGGAAATACTAATTTTTTTTTAAAAAATTATTTATTTATTTATTTACTTACTTACTTAGGGGTAAAAGTGCCCAAGTGCCGTGATGTGCATGTGTAGATCACAGGACATCTCACAGGAGTCAGGATGCAATCCAAAAGCGTGGGAATCTGAGACAGGAGTTCCATGAGCCCAGAGCCATCCTCGGCTTCTCAGTGAGGGCCTGTCTCAAAGACGACAAAACGAAACAAGAGCATCCAGAATGAGATGTAGGCCTGGGCGCTCTGCAGTCCTCTTAGTACCAAATCTTTTGGTAGAGGCTTGAACCCTAGGAAGATTTGGGGTGAAGTTTCAGTCAGTGGTATGGAAGGAGGTGATAGTGTTGGAAGCTTGACAGGGTTGGGAAGAGTGGGGGACTCTGCAGCTGTCTGAGGCCCCTCAAATCTGTCCTGTTTCAACAAGAAAAGGGCAGGTCTAACAGAGGAGTAGCTCCTATTGGGGAGATGTTGGGGGAGGGCACTGCACAGGGCGCCTCATCCTTTCTCACCCTCCTCCTGTATTCTCATGATCCCCTACGTTGGCCCAAAAGAGAGGTGAAGGGGCAGAAGCAGCATTCTCACTATATCATCAGAGAAGGTAGCCACGGTTCCAGGGTTCTCTGTGACATTGACAGTCACATAGCTTGTGTAGACAGGGAAGGGAAGGAACTAAAGAATCATGAGGCCTCATCCCCTGGCATTATAAGGTACTTGTCATCGGCCTGATCCTCCAGAGAGGAGGAGTGGGGATAAAGCAGCCTGTGGCTGGGCAGGGCCCTCGGCGGGTATGAAAAGGAGCGGCAGGCACCAGAGCACAGCTAATAGGTTGGATGTTGTTGAGGTTGTGGTGAAGTGAGACCTTGAGGTCAGAGATTTAAGCTAAGTAGCCAGGGCAACACAAGAGAGAGAATGGCTGGGCATGGCAGGGGCCAGCTGGGCGTAACACTGTGGGTGTGGAAGGATGCTGGTCTCTAGGATGGTAAGCAGGAAGAGTCTCAGCAGGAAAAGGGTGTTCAAGGGTTAGGAGGAAGACAGCTGAGCGCCTCGTGTCACATCTTCAGGTGGCAACTGAGGCTTCCCAGTGTTTATGTGTACTGTGTGTCAGGGCG
Source organism: Grammomys surdaster (assembly GCF_004785775.1). Lineage (NCBI taxonomy): Eukaryota > Metazoa > Chordata > Mammalia > Rodentia > Muridae > Grammomys > Grammomys surdaster. Next base: position 4,538,890 of record NW_021604644.1, read on the forward strand.
TGCGGATGTCACAGAGTGCGCATGGGGTTTAAAGGACAACTCTGTGCAGTTGGTCTTACCCTTCCTCCTTTATGTGGGTTCTTGGTTGAACTTACATCATCAAGTTTGGGCCACAGGCACTTTCATCCTCCCAGTTGTCTTTACCAGCCTGGTTTCTGTTTTTAAAACTTTTAAGCTCCCTGGTGCACTATCATTTCCAGCTTGGAGCTGGGTTTTGCCCTGTGGGCATTTCCTCTCCAGACCTCAGGGTTGGAGAAGCAATGATACATCCATGGAGATAACCGCATGCAGAGTGCAGGCCAGAGATTCAAGAGTAACAGCTCCAAGTCCATTCAAAGGGCAGCATGTGTGAGGTAGGTGACACTCTCCTTGGGGGTGGGATATGCAAGGCAGGAAGGGGTCTCTTGATCCAAGGGGTCTGGGAGGGTTCTTCTCAGGAGATTCGTCAGAGGGCTCAGGAGAGAGAACATGCCAGTCAAAGGTGACAGAGAGTGTGCCCAGTCTGGGACTCCAGCGAGCATGTGCAGAGAGAGGACACCTCAGGACTCAGAGAAAGAGGTGGCAAATATGTCGGGGTGGCTCAAAACTGACTGTTACACACACACACACACACACACACACAGAGAGAGAGAGAGAGAGAGAGAGAGAGAGAGAGAGAGAGAGAAACAAATGGAATTAATCTTAACACATTTTCCTAGCCTAAACATAACACTTCAACATATAGTCAAGTCTTAAGATGCAACATGCTACCTCTTTTTTTTTTAGTATTTACTTTAAATTTATTAAAAGTTTATTTATTATTGTTATTATTGATGGTTATGTGTGCTGTGTCAGGGCATGAGCATATCACAGAGGGCACATGGGGTTTAAAGGACAACTCTGTGCAGTTGGTCTTACCCTTCCTCCTTTATGTGGGTTCTTGGTTGAACTGACATCATCAAGTTTGGGCCACAAGCACTTTCATCCTCCGAGTTGCCCTTACCAGCCTGGTTTCTGTTTTTAAAACTTTTAAGTGAATTGGAATGAAATGAAATTTGAAAATTTAGACAAATGTCGTTGTCAGAGCACACCTACCACCTCAGCACCTGGGGGAAGGATGCAGGAGGATGGATTGCTGGGAGGCTGAGAGCAGCTTGGGTGGTAGAGTTCAAGGCCAGCCTAAGATACATAGTAAAACTTTTCAAAACAAGAAGAAAACCTCAGCTTTCTCAGTTGTACTAGCCATGTCTCCAGTGGTTACTCATCCTAGTAGGCTAATGGCTACTGTATTGAACAACACTAAACATATAATAGATGCTCAATAAATGCTTACTGTCAGAATGGGTCACCTGTGCTCTTTGAGAGGCCTCCTAATTACTGAGGAGAGCAAATGGGGTCTCTGGCCTCTGTATTCACGGGGCCTCTGCTTAGCAGGTTGGGGCCTCCACAGAAAGCCCTACTTGAGTAGCTGGACTAAAGATAGGAAGAGCACCTTGGAATGTAGTGAGCTCCCCATCATCAGATGTATGGACAGCTCTGGACAAAAGAAGGGAAAAGACTCAGAGATGGTATCTGTTCTGGTCCCTGTGACTTTTGGAGGCTGTGACAGCTGAGGCAGCTGGTGCTTCCATGACATACAGAGTTTGAAGCAGTCTACATATTCATTTCCCCCTTTGCCACCTTGCCTGGCTCTGAATCTGCCTTTCATGGAACAGAACTGGGTAAAGGCCCTCACCCCTTGTTCACAGAGATGCCTTGGATTCTTGGGGTGGGCCTGGACCGAAAGGTTGGAGTGTGGAGAGGCAGCCTGGTCCCCTGGTCTCACCCATGACCTTTCATGGAGAAAGCTGTGGCAATGGTCCTGAGACCCTGCTGGACCGAAGGTTCAGTGGCTGAGGCGGGTGCCTCTGTCGCCCGAAAGTCCAGGGGAGCTGCTGACAGGCCAGACTTGGGAGGATCAGGCAGGGCTGTGAATAGCAGCCATGGGTGAAAGGGCAGCCCCTCTGCTGCTTCCTGGGACTTTGATCTCCAGTGAGGCCTTCTCCTGCCTTCTTCCGTTGGTCTCAAGGGCCCCCATTCAGATTCCCCCGACCTTCCCTCTCCGCCTCCCCTGAGTTTGAAAGGCCTTGAATATAGGAGGTCAGTGGACTGAGAATCCTTTTACCAGCTCAGAAAGCCAAAGGATCCAGGACCCGTGTCAATGCTGGGCCAGAGGCTCCTGGTGAGGCACCAAGGTATGCTGCAAACAGGCTGCTGCCTTTTCAGGAAGGGCATAGAATGAAAGCCGGGACCCTGAGGTGCCCGCCTGTTAAATAATGTCAAGTTCAGTGTGACCTCATAGTGAGGTTGGGGCGGTTGGCTGTGGGCTCCTCTCAGGACTGTTCCTGTTGCTAGGGTGTTTTTGTATCCCTGGTTGTGCCTTTTGTTTGGGAGTGCCTCTCATGTTGGGTTCTTCAGATTCTGTATGTTTCATATTAGTTACCTGTCGGCACACTTTCTTTTCTTTCTGTTTGGCTTTCATTCTCTCTTTCTTACCAACTTTGACTCCTGTCATTTGGTTAGAGGTCCCAGTTCAGCCCTGTCTAGCAAGCCCCTGGGGACTGTGGTGTGAAGGGCTGGGAGGACTAGGCTCAGCACTCCTGGGGACTGTGGTGTGAAGGGCTGGGAGGACTAGGCTCAGCACTCACCCTAGCCATAGGCTCTTGTCTCTCTGTCTTCCCTGGACATATTTCCTGCACCCTGGGCAGAAGATGGAACAGAGTCGGGGAACTAACTGTCAGATTTTCAAGAAGAAACGGGACTATTTTGTCAGGAGTTAGCGGCAGCCTTTGCCTATAGATCTTGCCCCAAGATTTCACAGGCCTATGAGCTCTGAGGAGCTCTGTCACCCAGAGATGCTGAGGCTTCAACAGGTCCTGGGGCATTCTAAGGTGGGGCTGGAATGGTCTGAGGACTTCCTGTAGGGACTTCCTGTAATGAGATCTTGAGCCAGTAATCTGGTCTCTGAACCTGTATTTTGTCATTTGGAAAGGACAGGTGGCAAGAGCCATGTGGATTACCATGAGGTTAAAGGAAGTGGCTCCCTGAGGGCTTTAGATAAAAGCCGCATAAATGGCCACTGGGGGTTTGAGGATGTGGGGACAGTCTCAGGCGTGGGATGGTAGGCTCCAGCCACAGTTCAAGCTGAAACTCACAGGTCTGCCTGCCACTGATTTCCTGTTTATAACAGTCAAGGGCTGGGGTGGGGCTGGGAGGGGGGTACGGAAGGAGTGGCATGAGGAAAGGAGGGTAGGCTGGGGAGCCCATGGAGGGTAGTCTTGGGGAGCCCATGGACATCCAGGCTGAACAACAGTGCCCCCAAGTGTTGGCTGCAAAACCAGGGGCCACCCAGCGTCCTTTTCCTTTTCTTTCAGGACCCTTCCATTCCCTTAATTTTCACACTCTCCTTTACAAGGGGAAAAAAAAAAAGGCTGAGCATGGCCTCAGTGTTCCATGGGGGGAGGTGCAGGGTGCACACCAGGCACTGTCCTCTGGGGTAAAGGACAGAATCAGAGTACCTGGAGCTGGAGGGCTGGGCGTCTCATGGGTTCTTCAGCTCATGTCATGGAGAACAACTAGGAGGTTATGGCACAAATCTCCCCCTCCACTCCTCCAGGCCAGGTCATCATGTAGACAAGAAACGAGGCTGGGCTGGAAGGAGTCCAAGTAGGTCAGGTGGTAAACCCTAGAAAACCCAGATCCTCAGAAAACCCTTGGTGTCCTCTGTGGTCCCCACTGTTAAGAGCTGCTGTGGCCTTATCTGTAAGGTGCCCTATTATGGCATGAGGGGCTCCCCTGCTGATTCTCAGGAATATTTCACCGTGAGCTCTGACCCTCCAGCTGTGGCTCCTTTCCCTCCTTCAGGCCCTGGGTGTTCTCTGCCATCATGCAGCAGAACCCTCCCTCTGGCACGGGCTGCCCAGAAAGTTGCTTTGCCAGCCTGTCCGGGTTGTCCATAGCCAGCTTGTGCTCTTGTGTAGCTGCTCATTGCTTACCATCTGACCTTCACAACTTACTAGGCCTGTGGATGCTTCCGGGGTCAGCGTGGAGCCCCGGAAAGCAAGGAGCTTTGCCTGCAGGGAGGCATCCATTCTCACGTAGCTTTTAGGGGGCAGGTAGGTGGTTACTGCCATTTTGTTGTGGCCTCTGTTGGGACTCTCCTGGCCCTTCGAGGGGGTGCCCTGTACTGTTATCTAGGTGGCCTCGTCCCTGAGTTCTCTTGTTGTACAGGCTGGAACCATGACCAAGGTTTTCACTTGCTGCCCCTCATTGTTCAGAGCTAGGTGACAGTGGGCTGGCTGCAGGTCATGATTTCATCTGAGGGTGAAGTCAGATCTGGGACTCCGGGGTAACCACTCTTTGGGGTTCTGGGTGACTCCCTCAGCTTGCTCTAAGCCCCAAGAACCTAATGCTTCTAGAATCTGAGCCCAGACCCTAGGGAAAGGAGTTCTGTCTAGCCTAAGACCATGGGTAGCAGGCCCCAGGAGTGGCCAAAGGTGTGTCTGTTTGTGTGCAAGTGTGTGTACCCTTGTAGTCGGAGGTGTGGGCAGTCCAGCACAAGCCAGAATCGAGTGGGTTGGGGTGTGGCCCAGAAATCACACTGCAGAGGCCCCAGAACAGTGGGGCTGAGGTAATTTATGTTATACTCTCCAGGGCATGAAGCTCTGACACTACCCAAGGACATGCTGGGGCCACAGAGATGCTAAGGACTGTATGTCCAGTTCCCAGTCTGGTTGGCTCGTCTTTCTCATCCAGCTTTTGAAGCCAGCGTTGCTTCAGCTGAGACCCAGGCAGCTAACTAACTGCAAGGGGCTCCTGGGTGAAGAGCCCAGGTGGTCTCTTGTGGGGCTTCATGGGCCTTTCCCTCAGACATGAGGCCTGTCCCATGGGTGGGGGGAGCAGGTTTCAGTTCCTCCCAGTTCTGGTCCCTGGGTTTCACTCTTATTCAGTGAAAGAGAGTCTCTATGGGAGCCCAGCTGCTGGGCCTCTCACCCCACTCTGCTTACACGCCTGCTCAGCCCGAGCCTCTCAGATTCCCTCAGACTCCAGCTCCTGTTCCCTGCATTTGTGTTCAGGGAAGCCTGAGATAGGGCAAGCAGCTCTCAGATTTTGGCACCCCTTTAAACTTGAAAAATTATTGAGGACTAATTAATTTATTGGAATAATCAAAGTGGGTAAAATTATTTATTGGTTTATTAAAATAACAATGATAAACAACATTATTTTAAGATAAGAGCTGTTTTCTAAACTGAAAAATCTAGCAGGAGTGGCACTGTCTCACACCTGCATTAGCTTCTTTAGTGTCTGGCTTGACAGAAGACGGCTAGAGTCGCAAAGATGCCTCTGTACTCACCATCATGATGCCGTATGCATCCTAGGCTCTGGAAAGCTCCAGTGTGTGCTGGAGTGAAGGCAAATGACAATGTGGCATTATGGGAAGACAGTTCCAATCTCACAGATCCCCTGAGGGTCGTGGGAACCCCCTGGTTCTCTGGCCTACACCTGGGGGGTTTCTGCACAGGCTGCTCCTAGAACTGACTGTGTCTGCTCATCTCTTGCACAGACAGGGAGCCCACATACGTTAAAAGAGTGGTTAGTTAAACCACTTTTTAGTTAAAAGAGTGGTTTTTGCCCATGTCTCCCATCCTTAACTGGGAGGTTGTGGTCAGACACACCAGCTTTGGCGATCCTCTCACACAGTGGATGTGTAGTTTCTTGCTCTTCTCCCAGGCTTTTGCTTCCACAGAGGCATGAGCACTGAGCTCTTCATATGTCCAGGAGCATGTCTGTAGGGTTTGATTTCCCTCCAGCTTGCTTCCTTCAGTGCTTCCTCAGAGTGGGGACCCATCCGTCTCCTCACACAGTTCAGTTCTGCACTAGCTCGCAGGCTCCACCCTGCGATTTTCTTTGGTGGAAGAAAATCCAGCCATGATATTGATTGGGAATAAAATACGAAAAAAATAAGAAAGTGCCTCTAGTATTTATCTTGACGCCTGATATTAGGCAAAAAGCAGATCTGGTCGTGGTTTGTTCTGATTTCATAGGGGCCTGTAGGTATTCTAGAAGGGGCACCAGGATAGAGTGATTCACATGCGTGTGCACAATGCGTGCTTGTGTGCATGTATAATTCCACTTTGTCACTCCAGTTTTTCCTTTCGCTGGAGGACATATCATTTGCTGGAGAGAAAGGGCATGTCCTGAGACAAGCTGAGATGTGCCATAGAAAGAAAATGCATTTGAAAAACATAAAAGAGATGATGGTGTGAGAGATATCGCTTATAGTGAGATCAATTGAGCTATGAGCCAACAGAAGGTGTGGCCCCTTAGGAAAGGATTAAAAGTGAGGAGGGCTTAGAACTTCCCAGGACCAACCACCAGGTGGCACCATTGACCCAAGACAGCTTAGTTGCTGTCAAGGGTATCAGGGCAGTGGGTGGTGGCTATTTGTGAATTGATATGCTTGTTCCTGGGCTGGACTGGCATGACTAGGCAGGGTGGCCATTTATCTGAGTCTCTCTTCTCTGCCAGAGGGAAAGCTGACCATTAGTGTTGGGCTTAATCCCATCCTTTTTTTTTTTTTTACCTTGTAGCCCAGACATCTTGACACAAACCTTTCTAGAAATTCTCAGGTCTACCCTGAGCCTTTACTTGATGTGTGATCTTGGGCAAGTCACTGCTTTCTGAGGTTTGTTTCCCTCATGCTAAAACAAGCAATTGGATCTTAAGAGTCCCACATCGGTGGTGTGTTACAGGTGCTGCTGGTGCTGGAATTCCATCCTGGCTCTTTCTGTTAGCTGTATGACCGTGGGCAGGGCACTTCTCACAGGAAGCGTGCCCTCTAATCTCTCTCGGGTATTGAATAAAATGCCTGATTGGAAAGTGCCTTGGTGTATATGCATTGTGTGTGTGTGTGTGTGTGTGTGCCCATCCCTGGGGACTGTTAGGAGCCCTCTCTCCTTAGGGTTGTATCACTGCTTGTGAACACAGAAAAAGACTTTTGGTCTTTGTTTTCTTTGAGATACCATGTCTCTGTCTTAAATATTTCTTCGACCTCCTTCTTTCTGTCCATCACCATGGCTACTGCCCTGTCCAAACATTTCCTTCTTTCCTTATGGACGATTGCTACTGTCTCCTCTCTGCTCTCCGCCTCTTGATTTCTCCGAAGGGTCACACAGCATAGCATGCCTAGTGTCTCCTCTGCAACACTGTTCTGATCCGTGGCTCACAGCAGGGTGTGAACGCTTCACATCTACACCGTGACCTCAGAAGCCCTTGGAACTTCTGGCTGTCCCGTGAGCCTCTGATCTCCTCACCGTCTGTCTTTTCCTGACCAGTTCCGTCATCCCGAGGCTCCTTCAGCCGTTCCTCATTACCGCCTGCCGTTTACTGCTGACATCACTCAGGTGGGTCAGAGTCAGGCGACCTGGGGTCTACTGCAGACTCCACACATAACTACTCCCATGATTTTGGGAGTCACATGCAAGAGCCTCAGTTTCCCCATAGGAAACCAAAGGTACCAGTCGTGCCTGCCAGTGAGCCACAGGGATGGGCTGAGGCATATGAGGTGCTGAGGAAACTCCTAAGGCCTTTCATTATGGTGCTGTGTCCCTTCCCTGACCCACCATAGCCCAAGGTGACATTCAAAGAACTCAGGGTCCAGCTTGACTGTCACTTCCACAAAGAAGGATCCCCTGCCTATCTGTTCCTTCTAGCCCTGTTAATAAGAATGAAACATTTGTCACTTGTCCATCCCTCCTCGATCCCCAAAGACTATAAGCTCCATGCAGGCAAGGAAGCATATGGCAGCAGTCACCATGTCCCCTTTAGTGCCCAGCTCAGGGCCTAGATCGTGGTAGCAGATATGTCCTGTACGTCTGAGAAGGCCTGGGTTTGGCTTCTGAAGGATGGATTGTGGAGTGGAACCTGGAGAGCCTTGCCCGTTGACTCCCCACTCCTGCCCAACCCAAAGCCTCCGCATGCCTGCCAAGCCCCATAGAAGGGAGCTATGAAGTCCATTCTGCAGGATACGGGGCACCCTCGGTCCTAAAGCACGTGTGCACACGTATGTGTGCCTAAGATTCTCCTCTGGCCTGATGCCTGGGCATGTGGCCCTAGTGTGAATGGATTGGGGCCCTCCCCAGGAACTGCAGGAAGGAGCCATGCACTCACTATCACTGACAAGTTTTGATTGACACATGCTTGAATGACGAAAGCAGTTCATACAACCAGTTTACCAAGCGAACACTCTCACCACCCTCTGTTTTTACAGAGTCAGAGAGTTCAAGGAAGTTGTCCAAGGTCACACAGCTGAGCTCGGGCTTTGGCAGTGGAACTTTGGGGCTGGGCAGTTGGCTCTAGCATACCCTTACCCTCTACTCTGGTCTGCCTCTCAGTGTCACAGTAGAATGGTGCCAGTGTAGGGCTGAGTGTCCCCATGGGCATATCCTCAGCTCTCTCCGACATGGGCTTCAAGGCCACTTTTGTATCACCAGTCCTGCCCTGAGGCTGGACGTGGATGGACACAGCTCAGGCTTGTTTCTCCCCTGAGATCTCCATTCTGGAAATTTCTCCAGCAACTCCGTGCTCTGCACACTTCCCTTCCACATTCGAGCTAGTCAGCTTCAGCCCTGGCTGGTCGTTTACATGGGTGACATCATGGACGGATGGGGTCCCTGCCCAGCCTTTAAGCCACTGGCTGTGTGCTTTCACAGCTGAAGGCCTTCCTTGATCCCTGGTTTCTTTATCTACCAAAAGGGTTTTTTTTCCGTGTCTTTCTTGGTAACTAAAAATGTTACCTATAATATTTGATTTACACTGGCCAGAGGAAATGATTGGTATTGTTTTTCTAATATCAGAGCAGAGAGGTTTTTACTCTGAACCTAAGAGTCCTCAGCAGAACTGTGAGGGGCATTTCTATATCTCCTGCCCCTTTGCCCCACCCCACTGTCATTTTTCTCTATATAGCCATGCAGGCCTCCGACTCACATGATCCTCCAGCCTCAAGAGCTAGGACTGCAGGCATAAGCCACCACGTTTGGCTTTCTCTTCTGTTTAAAAGTGGTATATTGGCTTGATAGGGTTTTTCTGGCTAGGCTCAGAAGAAAAAGATAGAAGAACCAATCAGAATTTATTGACTGATTGAGACAGGGTCTGCAATCGCTCATGCTGGTCCTTGACCTTGCTTTTTAGCCTAGAGTGATCTTGAATGGTTTATCTGGATTTCAGGTGCCTCATACACCCAGTTTATATAATGCATCAGGATCTTTCCCAGTGCCTTGTATACACTAGACAATCACTCTGCCTACTGAGCCACACTTCCAGCCCCCACCCAGAGTCTAGACAGGCAGTGGTTTAGCCCCGTGCTTTAGAAATGCAACTCACAAAGCCATGCCTGAGGGGGCTTTTGTAGGCTGTGAGCTCACACAGGGGTGGAGGAACCCGGTTTTCTTGTTTGGTTTCAGTACTGATCAGTTGTGGTCCTGCCCCATCTGGGCCCACATTTGGATGCAGGAAGCCTGGCGAATCTTGTAGCTCCTGGTCCCCCGTTCTCTCTCCTCCATGCCCCCTCCTTCTCCATCTTCCATCTTCTCTCTTCACTTCCCTTTTCTTTGAGACACAGACGCTATCCAGCTCTCCTGAATGGCACTTTTGTTCAGTGAACATCTCTCCTCTGCAAAGGACGACTGGTCAGGTTTGTATCTTTTAAATGCTGGACATTTGATCAGTTAAGAACCCTCGTAGTGCTCAAGAGAGAGGCAGGCGTGTGTGTGTGTGTGTGTGTGTGCTGGAGATGGGCAAACAGCAAAAGCTCTCTGAGGCCTAGGCTTCATCCCTCCAGCAAATGGCTCTTCCCCAGACCTCCTTTCCATATCTTCCCTGTGGCTCAGAGGATCTTCCAGATGGACCTCATGTGTCTTCCTCTTGGCTCCCTCAGAAGGAAGAGGGGTGGGAGCAGCAGGGCCCAAGCCTGAGTTGTTCTTGTTCAAGGCCTCTTTGAAACAGAGAGGAGAGCACTGGACTCAGAGTCCGGGGCCCTCAGGTCTTGCCTCTGCACTCCTTGCTGCTAATCATGAGCAGACCTTTCCGGGCCTCAATCTCCCTTTGCTTTTTCTTCCCCCACTTTTTTCCTTTGGGTGTGTGAGTGTGGCATGTGTATGGCATGTGTGTATGTGAGTGGCACATGTATGTGAGTGTGCAGGTGCCCACACCCATGTCCACTCTTCGGGAGGCAGGGACGTAAGAAGTCTTCCTCTACTGGTCTCCATGTTATTGCCTTAAGTCTGGTCTTTCACCAAACTGGAAGCTCACCACTTTGTTGAGGCTTGTATGCCACTAAGCTTCTGGTCTACATGTCTCTGCTACCTACTGCTAATGTTACACACACACATACACACACACACAGCCATGTTCCAATTTTTGCAAGGGTGCTAGGGATTCAAATTCAGAACCTTGTATTTGAAGAACAAGCAATCTTACCCACTGAGCCATCTCCACAGCTTCTTCCCCTTCCCTCTGCTTTTTGAGACAGTCTTGTCATGTAGCCTAAGTTGGCCTTGAACTCCCAATCCTTCTGTCTAGACTGCTCAAGTGCTGAGATTTTAGGCATGCACTACCACAAGCAGCTCTGTTTTCTTATCATCAAAGAGACAGTGAACGATTCTTTCAGAGTCCTGGCAAGTTTAGTGAGACCCAGAACACAGGCAAGTGAGAACGGTGGCGCGCTCTATGCGGGCAGAGAGCATTAAAGTTCGCCTTCCGTTTCTGCTTTGTGACCTTGCTCAAGGGTGAGTTTTGCCATCTGTCCACTGGGAGCAAGCAGTGAAGCCAAAACTCTGGAGGAATGCAGGTCCATCGGTCACTTGTCTTTGGGAACTCTGGGAAGAGTCGATCTTGGTGGTCCTCACCTACAATTCTAGTAGGAGAGGGTAGAGGCGGGCAGATCACCAATTCCAGGCCTACATAGAGAGAGCCAGTCACAAAGCAAAACAGAACCCCAACACCGATAACAAAAAAGTAGTGTCTCCTGGAGCCGTTGCCCCTTTTATCCCCAGAACCACACAAAACGGCCATGATGTTGCACACCTGTAATCCCTGCTCTCAGAGAGTGGAGGCAGGAAAATAAGAAGTTCCGGGTCATCCTCGGTTACGTAGTGTGGTCCAGGCCAGGCTGGGATACAAGAGACTTTGTTTCAAAGCAAGCAAGCCAGCAAACAGTCTGCTTCAGAAGGTTGTGAGGCTAAAGCCATGCTTTACAGGACTTGGCTCTGCGTGGGCACCAGGCGACTGTCTGTCCCTTTCCTCCAGCACACTCAAACTTGAAGATTCCAAGCATCCAAGTCTGTCTGAGCCTTGGCGGGTGAGGAAAAACCAGGCGGGAGCAGCGAGTAGGAGTTTATTAAAGGCCACACCAGAAGTTGCATCCCAAGAACCAGCCTTGTCACCTAGCTCCTCCAGGAAACAGGAGTTGTTCCAGGGTAGGCTTGTTCAGCTTTCTTGGGCCTCCCTCCAATTCCCAGGCGGGGCCTGCGGGTTGCTGGCCCGGAAGGCTCAGCCTTGCTGCTCGCGGCGTGGAAGGAGGAATCAAACCCACCGCGGCAGCACCGGGCGCCCTCGGGAAGGGGCGGCCTGCCATCGCGGCCCGCGCTGGGCCTCCACTGAACATTTGCAATTTAATTGACATTTGGCGGCAGGAAGCCAATCAGTATAAGTCAATTGACGTTCCGAGATAAAACTAATCGGCGGTCGGCCCGCTGCTCCCGCCGGCGCCGCTGCGGCTGGGCCTCGGGGCGCAGCGTGGCGGCCGCTGCGCCGCGGGCTGGCCCCGGCAGGTAACGGCGCTGGCGCGTGTCTCGGCCCGCGAGGGGGCAGCCCGCGGCCCGCTGATTGCCGCGCAGCCCACGGTGGCCGGGAGAAGCCCCGTAATGAATGACTTTATTTGCCGGGGCCCTGCTGAGAACAATTGAGTTTGTTATGGTAACAACGGATGCCAGCTTTCCGCCGCCCCGGGGGGCGCGGGCGCGGGCGCGGGCGCGATGGCGGCAGGAGCTGGGCAGCCGAGCAGATGATGCGCGAGCTGAGCAGAGGGGCGCCGGAGCGGGGGCCGGGGCCGGAGCAAGTGTTACAGCCGAGCCTGGCTGAGCACGAGAGCAGCTGCGGGCTGTCTTGGACGGAGCTGCCGGGACTGGATGGATAAGAGACACACAGTGCCGAGCCGGATGGGAATCCACTGAGTTCTGTTGTTTGCTGGACCGGCCAGTCTTCCTGGTTGTATCTGAGACCGTTCCTCTGGTTCTCAGCATGGAAGTAGTTCTACTCACTTTAAAATTTTTATTTTAATTAATTAATTAGTTAATTAATTAATTTTGCAAAAGGGACAAAAAAGATATCCCTTCCTCAATACTGTGGCTTGGGGAGTTGAGGGACAAGATTTCAGAACCAGTGTGCTCTGCATGAGGACATGGGCTGCCTCCCACGGGGTCCCCTGTCTGCATCCCCGTGCTTTCTGACTTGACATCTGCCACAGGAAGGCCCCCTTGCCACTGACAGAGAAGGGTGCCTTTGAGCTTTCAGCCACCTGATGCCTCTATCAGACCATGAGTTCTGAGGGCAGAGGGTTGGAGGTGCATCCCAGAAGCCTTCCGGGTCTTGGCATGGAGCTGTTAGCTGGTCGGCTTCTTTCTTCTTGGTTCTAGACACCAGGGTGTCTCCCCACCTCTCTTATAAGCTGAAGCATACAGCCTCTGAGAAAGCAGGGCCTCGCCGGAAAATGTAGCACAGATTTGCTGTGTGAACTTGTCCATAGTCTGTTCTCTTTCCAGGCCTCGATTTCACTATAAGACTGAGGGAGTTGAAACTGACTCCCAGAGCGAGTTGAATGCGAGAAATCAACAGGGAAATTGAGGCTAGGATCGGGTCTCTGTTTCTACCTCAGAGCCCTTGGGTGTGTTGCAGAAATCAATCATCCCCCCTTCTTCGGCTTTCTGAGGCAAACAGTGAGATTGACATGCTCTCTATTCTAAAGGCATTGCCTACAGAAGCTCTCAGAAGCACAGGGACTATTACTGTCTTTATTTTTGTAGATGGGAACTAGGACTAGTTTAAATAAACAGTCTAAGGCCATAGAATCAGTAAGCCGAGGGCTAGATGCAAACTGGATCAGTTGGCATAGAGAGCTCAGAGCTCTTTGGCCTCTCCCGGCTCTCATACCCCGCCTTAGCTCCACCCCTTTCGCTCCTGTAGCCCCCTAAGGTCATGGTCCATGTTTGCAGGACAGCAGGTAAGCTGACACTTCCAGTCTTTGTTTCTATTTTAGACATAGGGTCTCATGGAAGCCTATATGGCCTTGAACTTGAACTCACTGTGTGGCCACGTCTAGCATCCTCCTGCCTCCGCCCTCTCAGCTGGGACCACAGGCATGTGCCACCATGCTCTGTTATTCAGTGTCACCTCTCCCTCTGGCTGTGCCCTCTGTGCTCGGCTGTGGATAGCTGAGAGAAAACTCTGGCAGGAAGGGACAGCTAAGGCAGAACCCTTCTTAGCTTATAGTCTAGCAGGAGTTTTAGATTTGAAAAATCGCTTTTTCCCCTTTCTTCTTTTTTCTTTAGACCAGATTTCCTGTAGTTGAGGAGGACCTTGAACTTCTAATCCTTCTGCCTTTACCTTCTGAGTGCTGGGATTACAGGTGTGTGCCACCAAACTAGCTTTGAAAATGGCTTTCTGAAAAGCAGAGTAGAAGATCCAACCTTGCCTTTCGGAAGCAGGCTTCCATTATTCCTTACCCGATTGTTGAGTTAGAACTGTTTTTGGTACCTGTCTTCTGTCCCTAAAACAGCTTCTGGAGAAGTCTTTTGTTTCCCTGAGATAACCCTTTCTTAGGCAGATAGATTAGGAAAATGGTACCCAGGAGAGGACAGTTCTCAATGGCAAGCTTAGAAAGGGCTGGGAAGTCATTTATATCAACCAACTTCACATCCTGTCGAGCCAGCCTCTCCTCCAGGCACTATGCTGCCCTAAAATGAAATTCAGGCAAAAGAGAACCAACAACACACATCATTCTAACAAGTAATACAATGGTCCAGCTGTAATAAAAGAGAGAATATGGATAAATACAGCGACAATGAAACATATCCCCCATTATGTAAACGCTCGGGGGGACTGCACTAGGTGACCCGAGGTGACACTTGCGTTTCGTGTGGACCCGCCATGAGCCCACCAGCTACAAACGCAGACAGCTGTGGGGTTCGGCAATATCAATGCCTGCGGCAGTGCCACCATCAATAAACTGATTTTCTAAAATGGGTGAACATGTCCTGATAAAACTGCAGCCAGTGCAAGGCACCATTTTTTCTCTATTTATATGGTGGTTGTATTCTTGGGAGTCAGTAGATATTAAAACAGCAAGATTTTGTGGGTCTGAGTAAAACAGAGTCAGGCTCTTGGCCCAGATATTTATACACAGTTTCTAGCAACCTGACTGCTTTAAAATGACATTATTATGAGACAAGTAGACTGGCCCAGTGTGACGCACAGCTGAGGGTGACCTTGGTCTTCCTATCCTCCTTCTAGTGCTGGGATTGCAAGACTGTGTGCCACTGAGCCTGGCCACACAGTACAGTCTTCCCTGAACTTTAGGATGCTTTGTAGCATCTCTCAGCCCTGACATTCACAGTCCTAACATCTCTCCCCAATGACTGATCCACAGACCTCCCAAACCCTTTGTCTCATTAGTCTTAGTAAGAGTCACCTGAACAGGGCTAGAGGGACAGCTGTCCCTAAAGTATCTGCTGTGTAAGCACAAAGACTTGAATTCACATCCTCAGCACCCACATTAGAAGCTATATGAAGCCTGTCATCTCAGTGCGGAGGAGGTGGGGACAGGAGGATACCTGGGGCTTGCTGGCCAGTAAGTCTGGCTGAATTTGTGAGCTCCAGGTTCGGTGAGAAACTGTCTCAAACAGTAAGGTGGTGAGCAAAAGAAGACAGCTAACAGCTTCCGCTGACCTCCGCATGTGAGCGAATACATACAAATACCAGATGCCATACATAAGCACACACAAAGGCTCATTGAAACAAAAGGTCTCTCTATGACATTTTTCTATGGGAAGCTCTGCAAGTTTTTTGTTTTTGTTTTTGAAACAAGCTTTGGCAGCTGGGGATGTGGCTTAGTTCGTAGATCAAGTGTGGGCTTGGCAAGCAGAAGGGTTTAGTTCAATCCCTGGAACCACATAACCTGGATATGATGGCAACACCCGGAATCTCTGCACTCGTGGGTGGGTCAGAAGTTCAAGGTCATCCTCGGCTACATAAGACTGTGTCTCCCTCACCCAGACCCCAAAACAAACACACACACACACACACACAAGAAAACTTCCTATGTTGTGTACCTACTGTGCACAACATCTGTTCTGTGGAGATAAAAAAGTATGTTACTTGAGTTGTATGTGCCCTGTGGAAATGGCTAGACTCCCAGGAGATCTCCGTTGGTGAGCGCAGCCCCACTCACCTCTATTCTCAGCCTCTTCGCTCATGCTCCCAAATGCAACCTAGCTGGAGCATCACCTTCTCCAAGAAGCCTTCCCTGGCTCCACAGATCCCACAGATGCTTGAACTGGAGGGTCTAGTCTAGCCTCCTCCGCGAATCTCATCTGTTGTTGTTATTTTTGTTTATTTAGAGTCCAGGTCTCATGTGACCCAAGCTGGTCTTGAACTTACCAGATAGCCCAGGAGGAGGGCCTTGAACTCTTGATCCTCCTGCCTCTACTTCCTAAGGGCTGACACTACAGGCATGGGCTACCTCACCCAGCTTTCTAATTTTAATTCATTGAAGTAAATAATTATTTTTTTTAGACAAGGTATCATTTTGTAGCCCAGGCTTACTTAACTTTCATTTTCCATTATTCCTTAGAGCAGGGGTGGTGGGCTGGGGTTGGGGGAGAGTTGGGGGGGAGGATTGCAGTGGAGGGCACCAAGCTCATGTTTTTCCCTGTGATCAGGCATTAGTTTTCTTTTTCCTGTTCTCACTGAATAACCCCCATCCTCACTGTGCTCCCTTGTTTGGGGTCTGCCTGTTGTGCTTTACTGATCCCAGTGCACAGATGAGGTAAAGGACAAGGTGAGGAAAGTTCACCCAGTTAGAGCTTGCACCCAAAAGCTAGACCTTGATCTTGAGGAGTCACCATTAGCTCTTCATAAGGTGCTGGTTCTGTGGTCTCGGTAGTGGGCAAAGCCTGGCAACTCCCTTCTCCTTAGAAGTTCTGTCAATAGAGCCTTGAGCTGGGCATGAGAGCCTAAGACCTCTGGGGAAGGAGTGGCCATTTCCCCGCCACAGGCCACCAGCAAGCAGCTGTGGATCCACTTTTGTTTATTCACCCTATAGGTGTGTAGTGTGTGCCTGCTCTGTGCTGGCCTTTGTTCTAGATTGAGGTGACAGGGACACAGCCAAGGATGAGACAGACAGAAGACCACGCACACAAGAGTGGTATTCCACTGAACAGGGAGAAAGTAAGAATGACTGATGTTGCATTGTTAAATGCTTTTCCCCCCAGAGCTGGGCATGAAACCCAGGCTACCGCCTGTGCACACATGTGTGTTGATTGTTGAGCAGGATAACAAAACTAGGAAGGAGTTGAGGAATGCACTGTGGGTGGAGACTTGCTTTCTTTTGTGTTTGCTTTTGTTTTGTTTTTCGAGACAGGGTTTCTCTGTGTAGCCCTGGCTGTCCTGGAACTCACTCTGTAGACCAGGCTGGCCTCAAACTCAGAGATTCACCAGCCTCTGCCTCACGAGTGCTGGGATTAAAGGTGTGAGCCATCACTGCCCAGAGGGGACTAGCTGTCCTCTGGAAACTGAGATGTCATTTGAGCAGAGGCACCAAGAAAAGCAGGAATGAGACAAATGGATACCTGGGAAAGTTCTCGAACAGGAAGTATAAAGGAAGAATGTATTTGATGTAGCTGAAGAGAGGGCAGCGAGGAGGCCAGAGCGGTTACAACAGGAAGAGCGGGAGGGAGAGGTGTCAGGCAAGCAGAGGAGATGGTGCAATGGTTAGAACACTTGCTGTACAAGCCGATGGCTGGAGTTTGGATCCCCAGGGCCCCAGAAAAGTCTTAAAGAATAAAGATGAAAAACAAGGACGATTCCCCATGTCAACCTTAGGCTTACATAGGCACATGCATACATAGGCACATGCATACATAGGCACATGCATACATAGGCACATGCATATATAGGCACATGCATACATAGGCACATGCATACATAGGCACATGCATATATAGGCACATGCATGTGCTTCCACCACATACATGCTCACATATACCACACACATACATGAAGATAAGGATGAAAGAAAAGTAAGGACATGCAGAGCAGAAGGGGAAGCAGCCAGGCCCTTTAAGGATACAGCAGCTATGAGCAGTTGTGGTTTTTGCTGAGGGAGCCAGGGTATTAGTGGACAACAGCCAGGATCTCTGACATGAAGCATGGGAGGTCTTCCTGTTGTCTACCCTTAGACAACCATCACTTATAGAGGACAGTTCTTCCTAATACTCTGGCATCTGCCACTTCTGTGGGTAGCCATTCTCCTGCCATAACCTCTCTCAGAATAAGAAGTTCCTGCTTGCCTGAGCAGATGTCCCTCTAGGAGGGTCTCTGCACCCTCCCTCAGACCATAAAAGTCCTCTCTCCAAGTGTCTGAGACAAACTGTGAATGTATTGATAAAATCAGAAAAGGGACTGGATTCCTGCGAAAAAGACGGGGGTGGGGGTTATGGTGGGGGAAGAAAAAGAGAAAGTCAGGATGTGATGACTGGGGCTGCTGGGAGATGGGCTGTCATTTTGTGTGGTGGAAGTGTGGTATAGAGGGTGTCCTGAAGCTCTTTGTCCCACCTCCAAGCCTCAGGCCTGTGCCAGCTACAGCAATGGCTTCCCTCAGAGATGCCAACTTTATTTACAACTACTCCCTCTGTCTGCAGACAGTGGCTCTGACCAGATACAAACAGTATTTGCAAACCGCCAATGCCCTGGTCTCTTTGGTGGCCATGCTGCTAGAAGAACCTCTTCCTCCAGGCAGTTAGTCCCAGTGACATCCCCCTCCCAACTTCCCAAAAATCATTTTGGCTTGTGTTTGGAAAATTAAATTAAATGCCACAGAGAAACTGTAACAGCACAGGACCATGGTGAAAATGGAGAGTGAAGTTGTCGCTGTGGACAACTTCGGCAGGCACTTTGGCGTAAATTAAGGGACATTCTAGGGAAAGAAAGGAAGTCTGGAATGGAGGGCTCAGGACAAAGGTATTAGTTTCTATAAATATAGAAATTACGGGTTAGTTTCTATGGATATAGAAACTATGGGTGTCTTGGGTGGCTCTGAGTAGCTCTGAGCTTGACTTGTCCCCCAAGTTTATGGGCTGCAGACAATCTTAGAATCCATCCTAAGTTCAAAAGCTATCAGAGTGAAAGCGCAAAGATCCAAGCGGTCAGGAACAAAATGGCCTGCCTGAGATGACTTGTCAGTTCTGAAGTGCCCATGGGGTGGTCTCTGTGGGTCAGAGATGAACCCCCTGGGGCTTTT
The DNA here is from genome assembly GCF_004785775.1 of Grammomys surdaster. Taxonomy (NCBI): domain Eukaryota; kingdom Metazoa; phylum Chordata; class Mammalia; order Rodentia; family Muridae; genus Grammomys; species Grammomys surdaster. Next base: position 4,557,479 of record NW_021604644.1, read on the forward strand.
GTCTCACCCGCCTGGTGAAGCTGAGATCATAGGCAAGCTGCCTCTGCCTCTGAGAGCCCATTTCCCCCACATCTGCATACTGAGAGCCATAATCTGTTGTTGGTGTCTGAGGCCATAATTAGAACCAGATAAGCAGGTAAATGTCACACTCAGTGCGAGCATGTCTGGGGTGTAGAGACTGTTGTTTTGATCATTGTCTAACGTACCTTTCCTCTAGGTATATATACCACTTGGCTAATACAGAAATATGCTCCTGCTGAGCACAGAGCCCAAACAAATCAACTTGCTCCCATAGGGAAGAAAGACTAGGGGGTTCCGCACAGAATGAAGAGCCTTCTTGACACTTGTGATTGCTGTCCTCCATAAATCCACCCCTCCTATGCACGTGCTTGGTGGGAAACACTTCAGATACACGCAAAAGCCTCTCGGGTTCTTTTCAGCTGGGACAGGAGATGACACACGTTGGCAGGCAGTGGCTGATCTCTGTGAATCCAAGAGAAGTCGAGCCAGTCCGAGTATATCTAACAGGTCAAGCTCTGAAATGAAGAAGCAATAAGCCAGTGAAATGGTACTATCACCGAAACATGATTGATCAATTGAATTCTATCAGAGACAGTGGACAGTGAGATTAACTCAGGCCTGATAGGTTCAATGAGTTAAAGCATGATGTTCATTTCAGCTTCATTTCACCAGTCTTTGCTTGTGAAATTGGTCAATCAATAGAGGTTGAAGATCATATATATATATATATATATCTATATCGGGGACCATCTTATGGAGAATATCATCTCGGCCGTTGGCTCCTGGCTGGGGCTGCCCGAGGCAGGTAATGGAGACAGAACAAGGATTCCATCAGCCCCATCAAAATGGTCTGGTATATTCTCCAAATGAAAAGTATTTTTGGATCTTTGATGATTTATCTTTTTTTTCCTCTCACTTTGATCTATGACTAAGCCCATACCTATCTTGGAGGAATAGAGTGATTTCTCTTGAAAACATTTGTGCAACGATCAGACAGATACACTTCAACATATGAACCTTCTTTCTAGTTATATTGTCCGTGGAGGGGGAAAAATAAAGACAGTAATTTAAAAACTCGAATAGGGGTAATGCGAAGATTGCAGAGCATATATGGTTTTAAACTATTATTTATGCCCAGCAGGGGGATGGGAGGCAGACTGTGGTGTGCTGAGGGTGGGCCTGAGGAAAGGAGGACACAGGAGGCCTTGCAGATATAAAGAAAACAAAGCCTTTGCCTCCTTTGCTCCCTTGAAACAGTCCACCCTCCACACCCCGTGATAGTTCACTCGCTTTGGAATGTTTTCACGGGTGGTTACCACCCCGCTAATTAGAGTGCATAGCTCTCTGTGAGGTGGAGGGATTGGGTACCACAGGGCCAGTAATGGACTTGGACAATGATTAGCAAGAACAGACTGGTTGTTTCCTTCTGTTCTCTGAGGTCATCGTGATGTTTTTTGATGCACCCAAGTGTCCTCCATTTCTTCACACTGGCACTGTTCTGATAATAAATTTGCACCACTTGGACATCAGACTGGGTTACATTCTGGATGAGGAGCCTTACAGCTGAGCCGATAGTCATAGGTTTGTGGTCTTTGTGTAGTACCTCCCCATCTGCATTCTGTTCCTCCCAGATCAGTAGCAGGTTCCATGCACCTGGGCCTCTGCACGCCATTCCCTCTGGCGGGAATGTACTTCCTCTTCCCTAACTTTTTCAGCTAACTCTTTGCAGCTCACCTTGAGACTCAAGCTGAATTGTTTCCAAGGAGCCGTTTTTTTCTGTCCCAGTCTGGATGACAGAGTGGGTTAAATGGAGTTCAGAGCACATGCTGGAACATTCTGCTTGAGTTTGGTTCCTAGATCTTCTACTGTTTAGCTGCAGATCTTGAACAAGGACTTCCCTGTGCCTCGCTTTTCACATCTGAGAAGTAAAGGCAGCAATAGAATTGGCTGTCCTTAGAGATTTGTAAGGGCTCAGGGAGTCAGGTGCTTGACTCCAGGGCTATGTCTGCACGCAGGCTCCCAGCACTTCCAGAGTATCCACTGTCTACGTCCTCCACTTCAGGGTGGGAGTTAAGATTTGAACCCTCCAAGCTCTGGAACAAGGACCGTGCCAGACACCCACCTGGCACGCTTGAGAGATGAGCAGAGAGACTTGGTGCAGGTATCAGGGGCCACGTTGCCTTGGCTGACGGCTCTATTCGGACTTGCTATCTGGCCCTAGACAAAGCCCTTTGCAATCTGGCCTCATTGTTGCCATTCCCGAGGGAGTGAAAGTTAGTCCCTTGGGTCCTCTCCATCCCCAGTGCCTCTGACTCGTCGGGTAATGAACGGCACAGTCAGATTCACTAGAGTCAAACCTGAATGCATTTGCCAATTTTACAATTTTATGTTTTCCTTCCCTGAGAAGAGAGATTGAGTGAAACTAATGGCTGCATTGTGTTGGTTCCAGTGGGATTTCCCTCCGTGCCACTTCGGATTTTCTCAGTCCGTGGCACTAGTTTGGGGAGGAATGTATAAATATAAAATCATCTGGAACCTCAGTTGAGTTCTGGGCTGCTATGGGACATTTCTTGCCCTGCCAAGCTGGTCCCTAGAAAGAAGCCTGGTTCCCCAATAGAGACCCTAAAAATGGCAGCCAACTGGCTCTGATTGTCCCTGCCTGGATTCCTTGCCTGGCTTGGTGCTTTGTTCCTGGTGGGCCCCCCTCAGGACCCCTTTAGACTGTTAGGTTGTTTCTGAGCAGCCCCAAGTTACCCCAATAGGACCAGACAGAGAATAGAAGCTCTGAAATAGCTCGACTAGAAAAACCACATTTCTGTTAGCAGTAGACAGTTGCTTTTTGGTGTGAACTTTAGGAAACTTGGGGCTTGGTTCAGTCTTCATCTCTGGGTCAACATTTTGTGAACTGCTTCAAATCTTAGGTAGAAATAAACCTGCAGTCACCAATCTCTCTCTTCCTACATAATCATTGATACAATGGATACTTCTCTGAACTCATAAGGCAAACTGGCCATTGTGGCATTCCCTGAAGTGTGCAGCCCTTTGGCTCCTCACGTCTCCCCAGGTTATCCATCAACAAGCACTGATCAGCTTCTCCTATGTCTGAGATAACAGCATCTTCTGATTAGCATCTCCTATTTCTGAGATAACCACATAGGGCCTCTACCCTCAGACCTCTCATACTTTAGCAAGGAAAACAAACAAGTGAGCTCTTAGACACAGCACCTACTGTGCACCAGGTGCTGTGCTCAGTAATTTACAATGACTCCTACTCATGTCTTTCAGTAGCCCCAAGTATTATGAGCATCCCATTTTGTAGATGAGAAAATTAAGAATTAGAGAGGTTAACAAACAAACAAACAACCCAGACAGGACCTGGTGGCACAGGGCTAGAATCTCAGCCGCCCTGGAGGCTGAGGCAGAAGGATGGCAAATTCAAAGCCTGACTGCAGAATGAGCTTCAGGCAGGGCTGGCGACTTAATAAGACAGAGTCTTAAAATAACAGGTTAAAAGTTTCAACAGTAGAGAACTTAGAGAGTATGCTCCAGGCTTTGGGTTTGATTTGAGTAGCACACACACACACACACACACACACACACACACACTTTTTCTTGCTCTCTCTCACACACATATACATACTCACACTCATTCACACCCACGCTCACACGGGGAGAGGGAGAAGTTGCTTAGGTATCATGAGTTTGTTAAGTGTGGAGTACGCAGGCTTCCCCAGTATCCTGAAACACATCCACTTCAACCTCACATGTAGTAAGAGTCCTGGAAGCATTCTGCTGAGTATTCTGTGTTCGATCTTGAGCAAGCCACTTAATCTTCCAAGTTCTCTTGACTATAAATGGAGATCCTCCCTCCCTGAGACCAAGCTCACAAGCGGTCTGGTAAGAAGCCAACTGCGGACCATAGTTATAGCCTGTGAAAAACCCTCTAACAGATCCAGAAGAAAGGGCCGCTAATTCAGCCTTGGCACGTTCAGACAGGCTTTGGAAAGGAGGTGGCTCTCAGGCTGAGCTGTGCTGGGCAGGGTGAAGGGTTTGCCAGTCTGGGGATCAGAGGGAATGAAGCTGTTAGGGAGCAGTAGTGAAGAGGCATTAGAACCCTGAGAAGAAGCCTGCTGAGCACTGGGGGTGCAGCAGCTGATCCTGATGGGTAAGGCAGACCACAGAGGCAGGGGACCTTGGGCCTTGGAGGGGAGGCTGGGAAGGGTATTCCTACTGAGAAGGATGGTGACTGCAGGTGCCTTGATAAGCATGTAGGGGTTATCTCCCTTGGTCCCTATAAAACCCCTGGGTCTGTCCTGCCTGCCTCTGCTCCCAGTTAGCAGGTGAGCAAACCGAGAGCTTTAGTCTTATGGTCTACAGAGGACATGGGATTAGGGCCTAATCTGTTTCTGAGCTGAGTGACCACAGCCAGGCACACGCTCTCAGGTTCTCTTCTCATCCACAAAGTCAGATGGAAAGACACACTTCACCCTTGGCTCTGAACGACACTAGGCAAAGCATCAGCCAGCTGTCACCAGAGGCTCGGAGAGCCTGGACTCTCACTAGCACTGCCAAGCCCCTTTCTTTTCTAGGGTACAGATGCAGAGATGCTTAGCTAAGGTAGCCCCAGCAAGAATCCTCAGCCTCTTCTGGCTCCTAACCCTTGGTCAAACCTTACGTGACCTTGAGCCCCTTCTGGCGATTTTGCTCACTGCAAGGTTCTTATGAATCCTACCCAAAACATGTGGCTTCACATGATCGGTCTGTTTTATATCTACTGCTTTTATTTATTTTTTGTTTGTTTATTTTTGAGGTAGGGTCTCATGTATCCAAGGCTAGCTTCAAACTTGCTATGTAGCAGAGTACGGCCTTGAATTCCTGATTCTCCTGTCTCTACTTCCCAAGTGCTGAGAATGCAGGCACGGGCCACCATGGCTGGCTAGATTGCTTGTGGAACTGGTCACTATGCTTGGAAAGATCAACTCCAAGTTTCTTGAGCTCACCTGACCCAAGCTGGAGATGTCTAGGTGACATCCAGGGCCCATTAGGCTGACTCAAGACTCCAGGGGGGAATGACTGGCTTGGACTCGGCCCCCTCTCTTACTGTTTTCATTGTGTATTGGGGTGAGGGCAGCACAGGAGCACAGTGCTAGCAGCTGTAGAAGGAAGTGAAGTACAAGGGAGCACAGCTGAGGGGCCTGAGCAATACTGCCAGACTGTAAAAGGCTTCAGTGAGTGTGTTCCAGGGAAAAAGAGAGGCCTTAGGCCCGAGGCTCAGGGGTAGAGCACCGCTCCAGCCTTTCCAAGGCCTTGGGTTCCATTGCCAGCAAAATACACACACACACACACACACACACACACACACACACACACGGGGGGAGAGAGAGAGAGACAGAGAGAGACAGAGAGAGACACAGAGACACAGAGACAGAGACATAGAGACAGAGACACAGAGACAGAGACACAGAGACAGACAGAGATTCAGAGAGACATATACATACATACATATATACATACACACACAAATATAGACACACACCACACATATACACACAGAAGGAGAAAGAGAGAGGGAAAGAGAGAGAGAGAGAGAGAGAGAGAGAGAGAGACTTCTCTGACAGAAGCCCTCCTTACTGCTTGTCAATTTCCAAACAAGGCATTGACAAAGGTAATTAGACATTGGTTGGCTTAAGCAATCATTTAGAGGTACAGTGGGCACTGGTAATAGTGTGTAGGGGATGGCCTACAAATACAATACAGAGGGGACAATAATCACTTCCTGTTATTTAGCAGTCAAAATCTAAGTCAGTTTTGAAGGAGATGGGAGTTAGAAGTCGAGGTATGTATTATGTATGTATGTATGTATGTATGTATGTATGTATGTATGTATATTCACTTTATTGCTCAGGCCTTAGACTCACTATGGAGCCCAAACTGCACTCAAACCCCTGATCCTTCTGCCTCAGCCTCCCAGAAGCTAGGATTACAGATGTGTACCACCACAACTTATTCTTTTAAAGGATTCACTCAGCCTCCTTAGTTTACTAATGGGGACTCTTGGAGCCCAGAGACAGAGAGACACTTACCCAAGCACACACAGCTAGAACCCAGGTCTACTAGCTCTTAATGCCATTCCTACTGGGCCTGGCTGCCCTGCTGTAGAGAAAGAGGCATGTCTGGGGCTGGGGCTGGTCCCGGCTCTGTGGAGAAATAGAACTTTGAGAAAAGCTGAGGCTGATCCCGAGGCTCCAGCCTGGTTCCTCAGGGCTCCTCAGTGCCCAGCCAAGACTAAGTACCAGAGGCCAGGATGCCAGAAGGGATTTGCAGAGTCCTGTTTGTTTTTATCTTTTTCCTCTCAGTGAGCATCTTCAGACATAAAATGTGTGATGATTTTCAAAGAAACAAATCAGAATCTTGCAAGAAAGATGCAAACTCCCAGAATCCCCTGTGCTTTGAAGAAAATGCAATGGCTTTATGATCTTTTAAGACACACGAGAGACAGCTTTCCCCAGACGGATGGGAATCTCAGGTCATCTCGCTTCCTCCTGCTTTTCGTGACCAGACCTGATCATATAAAGCTTTTAGCTTCAAAGCCAGGTTCTGAATAACATTGGCTTAACCTGAAATATGAAGCCAGCATTTCTTTGCTTCTCGAGAAGGGGCTTCCTGCCCCTTTCTCCCCTGAAGCTAGCTTCCAGAATGTTAATTCTACGAGCCATGGTTGACTAAGCCCAGCACTAGGTCTATTACATATTATTTGATTTGGAGAAGAAAAAAAAGATTTAAAGATACCGTGCCCCTGTATACCTTTGCACCTTTGCCAGTGTCTGTCCGAACAGTCAAGCATACTATCCACAGTGTGAGTTTGGAGTTTCTGCCTGAATCAAATGAGTCTGAGTTTTTCTACAACCTGCCTCTAAGACCCCGGTCTCCAAATAAGTCAGTGTCTCTGAAGCACTACAAACAGCCCACTGCCTGCCTGGAGGCTCAGTCCTGCCCGCAGGGCATTGTGGGCATTGTGTTTTGTATTCATTTCTATAACCACCACCAAGCACAATCTCTTCATGTGGCTCATACTCACAGTGCACCTACTGTGTGCAGTGTTAAGAGGCAGGCTGGTATGTCCTTGCCCTCTTAGAATCAGCTGCCCTTTTGCTTGCCTGCTAATCTTGGGTGATACTCACTCCTGGTCCAGCCTGATTAGTTTTTAGTTAATGTTTGTCTCTTCCACCGATGAGGCTTGGCTGCATCCCTACCATCAACACTCGCTGGGCTTGGTTGAGGGAGGGGTGACTGGATGAGTGAGGACAGGTGAAGGGATCCTGATGTGCGCAGACCAACTTTGCAGAGGGAAGGAATTGGTCATAAATTCCATGTACAGGTATTGCCTCTGGCTGCAGAAGATGAATAGGGAATAGTTCAGGGTGAGCATGAAGGCCCAAGGGCTTGCTGCAAAGATGCAGAATGGTTAGAGCCTTAAGAATGGGAGCTGGAAAAGCACTGGGACAGGATAGAAACCATCCTGGAAGAGGAGGCGTGTGCACTTGCCTGCTGTGGCTTATGCAAGCACTGTCTTGATTGATGCTTGGTCTTCAACGTTGAGGATGAAAGCAGTTTAGGAAACAGGGCCTAGGACTGAGACATGAAGAGAGTGACTATTCCTCCAGCTGCTCAAGTCTGCCTAGAGCTCCAACAAGATGCAGTTTCTGTGGCCTGGGAGTCTCCCTATAGTCTCCTGTGGTTTTACCCCCACCTCTATGTTCCTCTCCTGCCCATCCCTTACTTGTGATCCAAACACAGCTTCCTCTTGGAAGCTCTTCCCAACTCCCCCCAAGACCGGTGCTTTACATGGCTACATTGTATCCTTCTGTGCCTTGTTATACTACATGGCTACATTGTATCCTTCTGTGCCTTGTTTTACTACATG
>NW_021604644.1:4565433-4607350 GCF_004785775.1 Grammomys surdaster
ATCCTTCTGTGCCTTGTTTTACTACATGGCTACATTGTATCCTTCTGCGCCTTGCTTTATAGGCACTGTCAGCCTGTAATCACACATTTACTAGTTTGATCACTGAAGTGGGCTCGTCCTATCTAGAGTGCATCCCTCATCCCTGTATCTTCTCTTCTTGTTTGCATTTTAGAAATTTAATTTGGGACCTAGAGAGATGGCTCAGTGGTTGAGAGCACACATTGCTCTCGAAGAGGACCCAGGTTTAATTCCCAGCACCCATATCCACTGGTTCACAACCATCCGTAACTACAGCTCCAGGGGATCCAAGGTCCCCGGCCTCTGTGGGTACCTACATGTACGTGCACATACCCCCACATAGATATATATGCATAGTTGAAAGCAAAATCATTTAAAAAGTTTAATATTCTCTTGTACAGAGTAACATTTTAGATATTTATTAAATTGAATATATAATTATGTGTTTAGGAGTATCCTAAGTCTTTTTGTTATTGTTCATTATTTAGGTATTTTTTTTTAATAGGATCTTGCTTGGTAGCCCAGGCTGGCATGGAACTCTCAATCCTTTTGCCTCTGCCTCCTGAGTTCTAGGATTGCAGTTATATGTCATCACATCTAGCAATCCCAGGACTTCTCAAGGAACTGCCTCTTACTTCTGTCCCCACTAAGCAAGCGTGTGCTGGGGTGAGAACAGAGAAAGAGTGATTTGTATCAGGGCTGATGCCTGCACGGGCTGATTCTTAGCAGCTCACAGCCCCAGCTGGTAGCATCAGGGTCACCATGGCAGCTTGAGTTCCCTTGAGTGAAGTCCATCAGGCCAGTACTGACTTAGAGAAAGTCATGGCTGGACAAGGCCAGTCCTTTTCCTGAGAGACTCTGCAGAGGTGGGTTCAGGTCCTATCTAGGCTGCTGGAACCTGTAGAGTATGCAGCGTTCTCATAGGATCCAAGACCCAGTGTACATAACTTGAGTTGGCTCCAGGCTCTGAGCCCTCACTTTGTGCTGGGCCCTACTTAGTGACCAGTGACATGATCTGCAGGGATCCAGAGTCAAGCCACCCTCTCTGAAATTTCTCAGTGGAGATAAGGCTCTACCCTTCCAGGGCTCTCAGCTGAGAGAGCCTGGTTAGCTGGGAAGCCTCCAGACAAGGCAGAGTTGGTCCATCTCTGGGAACAACCAGTAGGACAGAGAGTGGAGACCTTGGTGGCAGTTGGGAAGCTGGTTTCATTTGGAGTTTGTTGACTATCTGAGAGGCAGGGATGGGAAATTTAGCTGAAGTAGGCAGGTAGAAAGCAGTCTCTTAAAAAATTGGTATGATGTCCATGGCAGCAAGAAACTTGATGGGTGCTCTGGAGTGCAAGGTCACTGTGGCAGAAGTGGGTGTCACAGAATGACTGGGCAGAGAGGTCACTGAGTGGGAGCAAGCTGAGCATCTACCTATGTGAGCATGTGTGTGTATGTGTGTGTGTGAGCATGTGTGTGTGTTCATATGTGCGCATGCATGTAGTACACCTAGATACATTGGACCCCTGATAATAAGGTTGTCTGGTGGGTGCTGACCAGCACAAGTACATCACTGGGCAGCAAGCTCTTACATCGGCTGTCCTTGGTGACTGTATAGAAATGGTCTCCAAGGGATGGGCCATGATGAAAGAAGGGGTGCTAGGAATGACATCCTGTGGGCAAGATCAGGTACCTGGCTTGTTGGAGACCAGTGTTCTTGAAAAAGGAGGAACACAGGTTTTACACTGGGGACATTATTCAGAGAGACCTGATAGGCCTCTGTTTTCTCAGTTAGTTTGTAAGTCTCCCTTAAAGGTCCTTCCTGTAGAACATGCAGTGCTCTGGGCCTGTCAGCCTCCTTGGGGACCCTGAAAGGCCAGCACTCAGGTAAACACCCAAAGCTGGTGTCTGTTCAGATCTCAGGCTCTGTAGACAGATCCGTTGGAGTGAGGCCCAGGGATACAATATCCCAGAGCGCAGACTCCTTGGTTTAGCCTCATTCCTCACATGAGTGGGGTTTTGACATGACAGTGATATCTAGGACAGTGTGTGCTTCTTGTGATAAGCCTGGGATATGTGGCCTCTCTCAGTAGGAAAGCTGACCCTTGGTGGTACTCTCATGGAGTCCAACAGAACAAGCAGGAACCCCACCTGGGCCAGGTTCCCATAGCCTCCCCTCAGCCTGCAGGGACAAGTGTCCTAGAGAACCCTGGGCAACAATGAGCCCCTGAGGTCATTTCCTTGCAGAAAAATCTCCGCTCTCAAGCTTGCTTTCATTCTGAACAGGTCAAACCCAAGACACGCAAACCCAAGACACACAAACCCGAGACAAATAAACCCGAGACACACAAATTCAAGACACAAAAACCCAAGACACAAAAACCCAAGACACGCAAACCCAAGACACGCAAACCCGAGACACGCAAACCCGAGACACACAAACCCAAGAAACACAGTTCACTAGTTTTTCAAATTAATAATTCATTGTATTTTCTTTGAAATACAAAAAGCACTGCCAGAGATAGACACGGTGAGTAGCCAGTGTGGCAGAATACTTTCCTTCTTTTTTTTTTTAGATTTATTTGTTTACTTTTATGTATATAAGTACACTGCCACTGTCTTCAGACACACCAGAAGAAGGCATCAGGTCCCATTATAGATGGTTGTGAACCACCATGTGGTTGCTGGGAATTAAACTCAGGATCTCTAGAACAACAGCTCATACTTTTAACCGCTGAGCCTCCAGCCCCTAGAATATTTTCTTAACCTACACTTCTGAATAGGCAAAACTTTCAAGTTCTGAAACCAAACACAGCTGTTTCACATGTACCTTCATATCCTGCTCATTATACACAGTTTTCCTATTGAATTTTACTTATAGAAAATAAGACATTACACAGTAGACACAGATTCTGGACATCAGTAAGACACACCAAGCCATCTCTTCTTCTCTTTTTACACAAACACCATGAACTACTCTCAGCACTTGTGCCTCGCTTTCCCCTCCTACTGCCAGGGATTGGGAAGGTGTTACATTGGTTGGTTATTTGGTTCCCTTCCTTTTCTCGGCTGCAAAGTTTTCCACTGTCCAAGCAATGCCACAGTCTGGTTAGTCCATTCTTTATGAACAAACAGGTTGTTTCCAGTCTTTTGTTCCAAGAACTATGTGCATCTATCACTTTCCATATATACTAGCTAGCTATAAAATATACTCCCAGAAGTCAGTCACCCAAGGATAGTGCACTTGTGATTTTGATAGGCTTTTGTCAAGCCATCTAGCACAGGTTTGTGACTACCTTCCTAGAACACTGCGTTACAGACTGGTCACAATGGTGATGACAAATGTCTAGGGTGAGGACATCAACAAAGGAGGAATAGGAGGGGTGATGACACCTATGACTAAGCTCCTGAGTCATCCTGAGCACAAATCCTTGGGCAAAGAAACAGTTTCATTCCTCTAGGCCTGGAATTTTCATCTGTGGAGCAGGGAAAGGAGTAATATCCTGAATTAGTTCCTTTCTTGGTTTCTGTAATGAAATTCCTCAGGGTAAGTAGCTTTATAAAGAAGCTTATCCAGCTCAGGGTTCTGAAAGTTCAAACCTGTGGTGCTGGCCTAACCTTGGTAAAGACTTGTGTAAGTGTGCCCACACTTGTGTGAAAGAGAGAAAGGAAGAGAGAAAGAGGAAGAGAAAAAGGAGGAGGAAGAAGAGGAAGGGGAAGAAGTGGAAGAGGAAGAAGAAGAGGGAGAGGAGGGAAGGAGGAAGAAGAGGAGGAAGAATAGACATCACCAGGAAGCCAGGGTAAAGGGAGGGACTAATCTTGTAACCTCCTCCACTAAATCTCTGCCCTTAAAGGTTCCACCACCTGTAAGCAATCACTGAGTACCAGGCTCTAACACATAAGCACTAGGGGCACAAATATAAACCGCAGCACATACCTGGGGGCTCACTGTGAAAAGTAAAGGAATAACATAACAAAAGGCCTTTGCACAGTGCCTGGCATACATTATGGGAGGCTGGCTCTGCAGTTACCAGCAGGCAACACTGTCTGGGCAGCTCCTTATCCAAATCCTTGTCAGGGCCAGGCAGCTGGGCTGGAGGCTCTGTCAGACCCCCTTCCCAGTCTCAGGGGTCTAGCCTTCTCTCCTTTGGTGACAGAATAGCCTCCACTTACCCTTTCTTTCTAATGCTCATCAAAGGTATTCAGGAGTCTCCAGTGCCGAATGGCCACTCACTTCCAGGCCGGGACTTCCTCCGAAAGCAGATGCGGGGAGACCTGTTCACGCAGCAGCAGCTGGAGGTGCTGGACCGCGTGTTTGAGAGACAGCACTACTCAGACATCTTCACCACCACGGAACCCATCAAACCAGAGCAGGTATGCCTGTGATTCTTGCCTACCCCGCCTGCTGCCCCAGTGCAGACCTGGGCCAGTCTGCTGGACGCGGAGGCATCTGGCATGGTGAGGGACAGCTTCTTTGCAGAGTGAGCTTTTCACTGATTTTGGCCAAACTTGTCTGGGCAGAACATCCCGTAAGGCCAGGAGGACTTTCTCGGGGGCTCTGAGGCATCTTGCCCTGGTATCTCTGTTTCTGGAGCTACCCACAGAGGCATGTGACTCCCCTGGCTGCTCTGCCACTAACTAGCTGTGTGCCTTCCAAGGGCTTTTTAGATAAGGTTGTATGTGATGACCTTCTGGGTCACTCCATGTGGTTTTGTCATCTGGTTAGTCAGGAACATGACCTAAATATATAGAATCACTCCATGGCTTGGGACTCACTGCCTTGGAGTACAGAACAATTCCCATGATGCTTGCCCTATGCTTGGCATCACAGGACTGATTGCAGGTGGATAGCCTAGATATGACATGAGCCATCAGAGGGCCCTGCTCTGACAGGTAAGTCTGCCACTAGCTGGCCCTAGCACCTGAGAGCCTGAAGGAACCTCTCGACACCATGAATGCGAGCAAGACCTCCAGAGTCACCTCAGGGAGTCTTTCTGTCATCGTGCTCTCTGGGAACCATGGGAACTTTTATAGATCATTTAGCCAGTTTGTTTTTAGATAGGGAAACTGAGGCTCAGAGAGACAAAGCAACTTGCCTAAGGCTGCCCAGCAAGTATTCACTTAACCAATGTTGACAGTTGTCTAGTATGAGTAAGGCATAGAATCAGACACTATGTGTCCATCAGTGAACAGAAAGGCTTGGACTTGCCCTGGGAAATCTATAGGTGTGTATAGATGAATCATAGCTTGGTGCTGGGGAGACGTCTAAGGTCCTCTGAGAACCCAAAGCAGAGACTGAGCTAGCTTGGAGGCAGCCGTGATAAACAACAATAAGGGATGTGGGTGTGGAGGAATGCACCTGGCAGAGCAAACAGCGAGTGCCAAGGCCCTGAGGTGTAAGGAAGAGAGCAGGCATGGACCGATGCAGTGTGTCTGGGATTCAGGACACAGGGTGGGAGGTGATGCTGGAGAGTCTCCAGAGACAAGTCTGGTCTTATGGACTGTGAGAGGAGGATGCTCATTCTCTTACAAGTTAAAAGACATCTCCCCAGCAAGTGCACTGGCCATAGGCACTGGGCAGAGCTGAGTCCATTCCAGAGCCTGGGTTTGGGGGAGAAGACCGACTTCTATCACAAGCAGCTGCGTTGACCCTTGAATCTTTCTGAGAGATGGTAAAAGCCACATTCCATTCAAGCTGTGTGATGGTCCAGTCATGAGGGACCAAGGGAGAGGGCTCAGGGCTCTGCACCTACTCTGGCTTTCCCACTCAAGGTTGCCAGCATCTCCATTAAGCCAGTATGAATGAAACACAGACGCTGAGTCTCAGCAAGTCCCTCTGTGTTTCATGGGAATCTCCCAGAAGCCCTGAAGATGTGCTCCACTTTATTCACTTAAATGGCAGGGAAGATGGACCCAAGATCAGGTGTTCACTGAGAGGCATCCCAGAGCTGTCCAGGCACCCCCTCCCCCCACCATCTACTGCAGTGCTCGCTTGTCCAACACTTTTCCTGCACATGGGCCGTGGGCTCAGCACAGTGACAGGCTTAGAAGGGACAGAGGCTTGAACTCAGTATCATCTCTGTCAGTACCTTCATAAAATGGTATGACATGAACTCAGGAGTCACAGAAAAACGAGAAAGTTCCCTGGGTAGTGTGGAGTACTGGCCAGGGGAGGAGGTCTTAGCTCTGGAGTGTGTACTGAGAGCTACAGTGTTGAGGAGGGAATGTTGCCTGGGATCCCAAGGACAGGCATAAGGGCTCAGGTGGAGATGAGGCCTGACAGGGAGGAGGCCTGGGCTGCAGGCTCTGGGGAGATTGTTCTATGGTGCCCTTCAGAACGCTGTGGCCTGGTGCAGGCCTGTCTGTGAGTTCTGAGGCAGGTCTAGCAAGGCAGGATAATGACTGACTCAGTGTTTTCTGGTTAATCTGCTTCACCTCTCGGTGGCATGCTGTAATGAGGAGAGATGGAGGGTGAGGCTGTGAGGCCGCCCTGCACACATGCAGGCACTGGACTATGAATGACATACCCTCGTGCCCTGTTCCGCATCACTATGGACAAATGGCTTGAGCAAGGGGCTGCTGGTGGGGAAGGCATGTGCATCAAGGGTATGCATTCCCCGAGTCCCCTCCTGCTCACTGTCCTCTGACTGACTGTTCACAGTCCCTGCCTGCAACCCTTGGGACTCCCCAGAGTGGTATGCTAGTGATGCTAAGAAGTGGGACTCTGGAAAGAGACTGGCCACTTTATCCATTTGCCAGCAAGTCAGCCCCCGAGTGTGTCTCTGTGGCTTAGTGGCCTGGCCCAGGGCTTGATTTCACTGGATGATATGATGGGACATAAAGAGGATCCACTGGGGACCCTTGATTTGAGACCTGCCTCTGCTCTGGTGAGCACATCACTTTTTTCTGGACTTCAGTTTTTTTATTTATGTAACCATGACGGACAATGATAGCAACTGCATCCACCTAACGGCAATGGGGGGTATCCTCACCTAACCACCAACAGCGGGGGGAGGGGGAGATATCCTCACCTAACCACAACATCGGGAATCCTCATCTAACTGCAACAGCGGGTGGGGCGGGTGTTATCCTCACCTAACGGCAGGGGTATCCCTACCTAACAACAGGGGTATCCCAACCTAACAGCAGGGGTATCCTCACTTAACAGCAGGGATACCCCGTCTAACAGCAGAGGTATTCCCATCTACACACAATAACATTCAGCTCTCCAAGTACTTAGTGAAGCCCACAGTGGCCCTTCCGTTAAATGTCCTCTAAGCAAGCTGGGGTAACCTCATACCTCTGCGTCCCTGTATATGGATCTGAGCTTTAAAATAGACTGCATACACATTTTCAGGCTTAGAATTGTTGAGGCCACAGAGCTGGAGTCTGACTTCAGGCTCTTCTCTGACCTCAGGTTGTGTAAGATGGTGTCACAGGTCTTTGTGTTTCTGGGGTTCTGGGATCAGTCCTTGGATTGGCTACATTTCTGCCCAGCATTCCTCGGATAGTCATGTGTTTTTCAGGACGTACATGGGCCCAGACTGGTCACCTACCCAATTCCTGGGGAAAACATCACCAGATCAGGAGCAGGCTGGTCCTGAGGGTACTTCTGTGAACTTGTTTTGCTTAGTTCTGACTCAGGCCATAGAGAACTCAGAAACCCCTTTGCCTTGGTGGAAGGGGTTAACGAGACCCACTCTGGGGCAACGAAACACTTCCTTCTCGAAATGGTTATTGAAAAAGCAATTCTGTTTTCCCTATGTGAGGAGTGGATAAAAATCAACCTACCGGAGCAGAAGAGGTGTGTGTGTGTGGGGGGAACTGCTTGTGTGTGTGTGTGTGTGCATGTGCGTGCACGTGCACATGTGCATGCACCTGTGTGCCTATGTACATGCACATGTGTGTTCAGCAGGAATCTGCTTCAGTAAAACTCAAGTTGATGCTGACTGTCACTGTGGTGGGTGATGGCTCTGGCAGACTGGGTCCCTCCTCCGGCCACTGAGAGGACGCAGCCGATTGCAGCCTGCCGTATTTACCCTCAGCAGACTATTAACCAACACCAGGCTATTAATCTGGCTTTTGAGCCTTCACTAAAGCCCATAAAAGCTCACAGTTGTCAAATGGAGTTCATTTTAATTTCCTTTCAATCACAGTAAATTATTCAGGTGATAAATCAGCTGGAGCAGCCTCCTGGCTGTAATAGAAACCCTAATTCCTGGCTAATTATCCAGCCCATTGCTGCCAACAGATCAATACAGGCCGCAAAATGGAACAGGCCCAGGGCCCTCCCTCCCATTGGGCCAGAGACAGAGAGACAGCTGGGGAAGGGGGCCGTGCTGCTGACCTCCTAGGAAGTTCAAAGGTCATAGGGGGTTAAATCAGGAGATGGCCTGTTCCTTGTCTAACAGGAAGCCACCAGAAGCACCCCCTGCTCTCCTAAGCAGATTTGCCCACTGCATGGTGACTCTTCTCTAGACCAGCAGGTGGAGGTTTGCCTGGTCCTATGAGCATGCTGTCCGTGGGAAAGGGCTGGTTTGTTGGCATTGCCCAACAACACTGATCTTGTTCTTCAGGGTCAGACTCAGCAGCTACCAGGAATCAGATAGAGGTCTGAGCACTGTGGGGGAAGGTGAGGTTCTGGTTTCAGGGGGCTCCTTTTTCTCCCTGGTAGACGTCGGTCCTGCCATGAGGAGATAGAGGAGGGTGAGGAGGATAAGAAGAGGGGTATGCCAGGCAAGATGAGCAGAAAGGTTCCTGAAGGAGATGCCCTTGGGGATGTCTGGAGGGCTGGGGAACTGGGCCTGTGGAGATGGTACCATCGTCTGGAGAGAATATTGCCGGCAGCTGGGACAGCATGAGTAAAGGTCTGAAGGAAGCACCAGCATGGAGCTGGAATATCATCTGAGTGACAGGCAGTCAGGGACTCCCATTCCAGAAGGATGGAATCCAGAGCTGGGGACATTGGATGAAGCTTTGGAATCACAAATCCCAAAGAGCCTGTGTGCTGTGGCCTGGACGATGCTCCCTCCTAGGCTCTTCACTGGGACCTCTTGCCTCTTGCCCTATCCCTGCCGTGGCCATTGAATCTTTTCCTGCAGCCCATCCCCACACAGGAACTGCCATGTGAGGATTTCTCCCTGGTCTGTCTTTTACAGGACCTTTCACAGTCCCATGTTCCTTTGCTTGCCCATAAGAAGCTCTTGCTCTGGCTAGGCCTCACCCCCCTGCACTGCGAGGATTAGGCTGCTTCTATGTCAGGAGGATTGCTAAGCATGTCTCTCAGGATGGCATGTGCATGCGTGTGAGTATGCACCCGTGTGTGGACCCCAGGAACTTGTCATCAGCAAGTGCTTGGTGACAGGTACCACAATTACGACTACCTTCTCAATATTCACTCTCTAAGCTGGTGATCACTGCTCCCTGCGTGGAGCATCCGCCTGCACCGCCTGTCCATGTTCACCTGGTCTGGGCCAAGCAGACTCTTGCCTACTCTTGTGAGTCAACCATGGCTCCATAAACTCACACCTTCTTGTCTCCTGCTTGAACACAGAATTCTCAGAGTATTTGTTGTGGGAAATATTAAATGATGCAATTCACGCTACACCGGCAGGTCCCGGCAGGCTGGCCAGCCAGGCACTGGTGGGCATGGCCGGCCTGTTCTCATCTCGTGGAGCCTCTCCGACTCAGAGCTCTGAAATCTCTCCACTAAGTTCCCACAGGCTGGTTACTATCACACCAACCCCCCCCTTCAAAACTTCCACGGCCTTTTGGGGTGCACTTCTTGCAAACCCATGTTTTGCTGCCGTGCCTTTCTCTCTGAAAACCAGTTGAGCTGCCGTGTGAAAGAAAACACCACACAAACTTAGTTCAGAATCAATGGTAACTCAATCACAATCACTGGGCACAGCAACTAGAATCCTAATCTTGTAAAGTGTATTAAATCTAAATCTTCCTGTGGTGAATCCTGGCGGATCCGCCATCTAAACTGGGGACCACTTGTCTAAACTGGGGACCACTTGTAGCTACATCTTGTCCTGCTGCTGTCCCTGTCCCAAAAGCCCGTATCTCTCTCCTGTCTCTTCTCTTCCTCTCTCCAACCTGGTTTCTTTATTCATTAGAAGAGTCACACGAAGTCCAGAGTATGTGAGTCACTCCTCGTCCCAGACAGCCCCTCTTAGAGAAGCTGAATTAATATCAAAATACAAACAGCACCAGGGCTATCCACCACAAGTATTAACTATTATTGTAGTGTCATGGCCAGTGTGTGCTCACTGTTCACCATCTGCCCTGCCAGATTCAGCAAAGAGCCATACTTGACACATCTTCCTACCAGGTCACGAGAATCTCTATCACTCCTCTGTGTGGAGATCCAGTGAAATGGTACAATGTCTTAGTAAGGTAGCACGGCAAGCCCAGACAAGATCAGAAGTAAATCATCCTTGGAAGGGAGCTACAAGAGGGTGGCAGGACAGAAGTGAGCAGAGATCTTACTTCCCAGCATGAGTAAAAGAGAGTACAGGACACCCCCCACACACACACACATGGAAGCACACACACACACACACAGATGCATACACACATACACAGATGTACACACACATACACAGATGCACACACACATAAACAGATGCACACAAGCACATGGATAGACACACACACAGAAGCACATACATAGACACACACATACACAGATGCACACAGAGATGCACACACACACACACAGATGTGCACACAGATGCACACACACACACAGATGTGCACACAGATGCACACACATACACTGTTTCATTTGAATGTCTTCTTGTCTGTGGAATGAGATGGTGATGTGGAGTGTTTAGTAACTCTTGCTTTCTAGATCCCCAGAGGTACCGTGGGTTACCCATTCTAGACCCCCAGAAGTACCCTAGGTCACCTCCCCTCTTATCGTTCAATCATTCTAATCTCTACGAGACCCAAGTGTGAAAATGACCTGGGCTCTAGGGCCTCAGTCTCCTTAGCATGGCTGTCTAGAGACTGCACTGGAAATACTCACTTGTTCCTTGGAAGCTTTGAAAACATTTCCTAAACCACTGGGCATCTTTATCTCCCTGTGGATCAACACAAGGGTGGATCCTCCATCACTGCTTCTGTTTTGTGAAGCAAGGACATTCTTGGGGGATGACCAAGTGAGGTGTTATGGTACAAAGGCACAGGGTCCTGCCTAGCCTTTAGTGATGGTTTTGGGCTGGCCTCTTGGGCCATGGTTTCTGCATCTGTGGTGCTGAATTGGACTGGGTCATCCTTGTGATTCATTTAAGCTCTAGCATTCCGTAAGGTATAAGATTAATCGGGATCCATCTCTTATTTTTTATCTTGACATGTTTACATCTTCCCCCTTCTGTCTATTTTACCCTTCCTTGATGACAGGCAGAGTTTGTGTCTGTGGGGTTTAAGATTACAAGCGAATTGTCACAGAGCTGCCTGTGCTTTGCCAGGTTGTTCTCTCGTTCATTTATTCATTCATTCATCCAAGAAATTTCACAGACATGCCGTGTCAGTGACATGGACCACCTGTGCTATGGTGTGCGGCATAAAGAAATAAACGGCCAACACAGTCTGAGCTGCTGTGTGGGAACTGACCTGGGGAGAGCTGTTTCCCCTCAAACTATGATGAGCAAGATTTGCAATTTAAAGAAGAGAGAAGGTCTGGGGACGAAGTTCAGCTGATAAAGTGCTTGCTTAGCTTGCACAAACCCCTTCATTCAGTTCCTGTACCATAACAATCTTGGTACAGTAGTTCCTAGAATCCCAGCACGTCAGAGGTAGAGGTAGGGGGATCAGAAGTTTGGGTATCCTTGGCTACATGGTAAGTCTGAGACATCCTGGGCTCTATGAAACCCCAGCTCAAAGAATGAAATAACAAATTAAAAAGGTCAGAGGAACCTGTCATTCTTGTCCAACTGCTTGCTTGTTCAATACTTTTGAAGCCATGCTGGAAGTTTGGCTTAAGAAACTTAGTATTCACAAAGCTCTTCAAAACTAAGAACAAACCTTTCCTGGTTTGCAAATTATTATTATTATTATTATTATTATTATTATTACACAGATTTGATTGTTACTGAGGTTGGATCCACTTCAGGTTCCTTCCCATTTCAAATGACTGATGTGCTGTGCCAAGAACAACAGTAAAATGCTTTTGCTGTGTCTAAGTTTAGGAAACAGGTAAATCCTCAGGGGCTGAAGCTAAGAAAGGGCTCAGAGCCAGAGCTCCTAGAGCTAGTGCTAATGTCCTGATGGCCGAGGATGCCTGGCCTGGGTCATTTCTAGTGAACAGGGGTTAGAGTTTGCTGCAGATTTTGGCAGAGCCTGGTCTATGTGATTTGGGGGTTGAAACCAGTAAGCTGGCAAACTGTCTAATGGCTGGAAGGCCCACACTGTCTCCAAAAAGAGCCACGGGCCAGGCTCACTCTTATCTTGAGAGAAGCTGACTGCATGGTACTCAGAGTAGAATAAAAGTTTCCAATAAGAAGTTGAAACTTCAAAGCAGTGCTATATCTAGGTGGTTTCTCGTGTCATAGTTTGCATAAGAAATTGGAGTAGGAATTTATACTAACTGAATTATGCCAGTGAAATCCTGGAGATGCCTCAGAAAAGCACATCAAAACACTCTCATCTTGACCTTTCTACAATCCAGTGTGCACCTCATGCCTACAGAATAAGCCACAGCTACTAAAAATGATCTCACAATTTAAAAGTTGTAAACCTTGCAAGATAACGAGAGTGAGCCAACGGACAGCCGAAGAATCCAAATCTAAGAACCTAAGATGACAGACAATTGAAAGAAACTATACAGGGGCTGAAGTGAATACAGAATCATCCTTAAGACTGGACCTCGGACCGAAGTCCCATTTGCTGCATCCCTAGTGCTTTGACTGTGCACTTCAGAACCTTCTTCTGTGTGACATGCCGGAGACTGAACCCTTGGACCTTGGGTGCAAACATTGTACTTCTGAGGGATAACCCCAACCCCTCATGTGCATATTTCAACAACAACAAAAATGGGCAAGAGGAAGCAAAGCAAGAAGAGAGAAAGCAGGCATCACAAGAGGAAGTACACACAGCACAGATTTTGGACACGTTAGAGAATTTAGGTATAATTGATATGTTAATTGACCGAGTGGCAGCACGCCAAAATGAGGGCAATACAAATTATGGGAAGACTCGAAGGAAACACTGGAAATAAAAGGGAACGGAAATCAGGAACACCTCAGGCAGGCTCGTCAATAGACTGGACAAAGCTCAGCAAAGAATAACAAAGCTTGAAAATACATCATCAGGAAGCTCCCAAACTGACATGCAGAGAGAGGGGAAAATACAAAAAATACTCTGGACTGTGGAGAAATGTCAAACCGACATGCAGAGAGGGGAAAGACAAAAAAAAAATTCCGGACTGTGGAGAAGTGTGAAGAGGAGCTGTGTATATTTAGTGGGAATGTGAGAGGAGAAAATGAATAGATATTTGAAACAGAAAAGGCCAAGTATTTGCCAAAGCGAGTAACAAGAGCCTAGCTTACAGATGCAGGGATCTCAGAGAGCCCCAGCCATGACACCCAGAGATCTGTGTGGAGACATATCCAGTCGAATGTCAGATGATCAAAGACAAAATCACAAAAGAGATGAGAAAATAGAACCCCACCATATCTTTGGGTATGGTGATGTCTTTAGTCAAAGTACTCAGATCTCTACGAGTTTGAGTTCAGTTTGAGCTGTAGAGAGAGACCCTGTCTCAAACAAACAAACAAACAAGTAAAATTGAAATCAAAACCCACCATGTTATTAGAGGAAAGAAGTCAAGAATTATAGTGGTTTTTTTTTTGTCAGAAACTATGCAAACAGAGAATGGTGCTTGATGTTTAATCTACCAAAAGATTAAGGGTGTGCCTCCTCATAAGCCAGCTGCTCTCCAGTGGATGGCCCCCGCCCAGGAGCAGAAGTGCATAGGCAGCACAAATTGGAGTTAATGGGATATTAAAAACAAAACAAAACATAAAAGGATATGATGTTGATGGGGTAGGGAGGAAGGGGTGGATCTAGGAGGCGTTATGAGGAAGAGTAGGGCTTAATATAATCAAAATACATTTTAAGAAATTTTCAAAGAATTAATAAAAACATCATTGAAGGGGTTGGTGAGACGGCGTGGAGGTGAAGAGCACCTGGTTACTCTTACACCCACATGGTGGCTCACAACTGTCTGTAAAGATAGTTCCGGGGGAGTTCTGATGTCCTCTCATGACCTCCATAGGCATAGATTGTGTACATATGATGTACACAACGCAGGGAAAATACTCATACACATTCAATAAAGTCAGTAAATCTAAAAACATTAGAAAGGGAACATCAGAAAGAATGAATGAGAAGATGAAATTAAAAACTATGTTTTTTTATTATTCTTAGCTGGTCTAAAACCATGAGTATACATTAACAGTAGTAACATTAGGTGGGAGGGACTAATATAAACAGAGACAGCAGTGTCCTGGGGCAGGAGGAAGTGGGAAGTATACTAACAATGAAGAGAAAGAAGGCCATTTTGGAGGTAGACTTAGCCATATAAACATGTATTATGAATTCCAAGGAGAGTACTGTGCTTTGTAAAACTTTATAAAAAGTATAACTGAGGTGCTGGGCAGTGGTGGCGCACACCTTTAATCCCAGCACTTGGGAGGCAGAGGCAGGTAGATTTCTGAGTTCAAGGCCAGCCTGGTCTGCAGAGTGAGTTCCAGGACAGCCAGGGCTACACAGAGAAACCCTGTCTCGAAAAACAAAACAAAAAAAATTAAAAAGTATAACTGAAATGTTAACAAGAGAAATAAAGGTGGGATCATGGAAGAAGGAGTAAAGTGGGGTGGGGGAGGGGGAAGAATGAAGCAGAGACTGCACAATAGAGAGCTGTGAAGAGTAGACATTAATCCAGTTCTGTTAGACTCACCCAGGGTAAGTGGTCTGAGTGTATCCATTGAAGGATGGCAAAGGCAGAGTGTTTAAGAAAAGTCAGGTGACTCTACTTATACTGCCTCCAAGAACATAAAACACAGAAAGAGAGGTTTAAGAAGTCATGGACGAATTAAGAATAATCTAAATTCAGTAAATTATATTGACTGTTAAAAACATGGCTAGTTTTTGGGGATTTATAAACAAGTAGGAAAAGAGAGAGTCATGGCAGACAGTCCTGACAGGGGGTGATTTAGGTTACAGCATGCCAAGCCCCCATCTTGTCCAGGTAGAGGGCAGACATGTGGGGAGTGTAGGATGTGGTGGAGGTAAATTGAGGATTCCCAGTAATACATGTCATTGGGTGTGACAGAATGCATGGCTTCAAAGCAGAGGACACACAGAGAGAGAGACAGAGACTTCTCAGGAAGTTCAACGGAAGGCAGGAGAGGAGAAAAGGACACAAGGGAAACGCAACACAATCCAAACGCTGGTGGTCATAGGGATAAAACTATATGACAGTATTCAAGATAAGAATTCCAGATAATAAGATATGTAAAATAACCAAAGCATACAAACATACTGTGTACAGAAAACCATGTAAGGCAGGATGGAACAGAAAGAGTGTCAGTAATCAGAGATACTATATAGAGATAGTGTCTATGCCATATAGACACCATAGACCCATCAGTGCTAACCAAAAAAGTCACCTGATAATATCAACACCAGAGGAGAGAGATTCTTAGGTCCCAAACCTCCTCAAAGACAAAGGGGTCGTTGTTTATGATAACAAAAACAATTCCTAGGAAGACGTCAGAACAATCTGAAATTCTACACTCAGCCTCAGAGTCTCAAAGTATCAGAAGTAAAAATTACAAGTTAACAATCCCATGATATCTCGTGAAGATTTTAACAAGGGCTCATGCTGACAAAAGGCAGCAGGTGTTTGTAAGATCTGGCAACTTAGTGAAGGAGCTTTAGTGAGCAGCTCACACCAACACAAAGTAGCAGAATCACAGGCTCTAGAAACACAGGGAAGATTGGGAAGAGAGAGGGAACTTACAGGACCGATCACTTTGCAGGGACAGCAAGTCTGAGCAATTCCAGTAGCTCCCCCAGAGACTGTGTTCTCTGATCACAGAGCAGTGAAATTAAAAATGCATAGTCCATGGGGCTGGAGAGATGGCTCAGCAGTTAAAAGCACTGGCTGTTCTTCCAGGGGACCAGGGTTCGATTCCCTGCACCCACATGGCAGCTCACAACTGTCTGTAACTCCTGATTCAGGGGACCCAACACCCTCACACAGACACACATGCAGGAAAAACATCAATTCACATAAAATAAAAATAAATAAACCATTTTTAAAAATTATGCACAGTCCAAAGAAAATATATTTGAATAAAACAAGTTCCAGTGCCAAGATTCAATGGGTAAAGATGTTTAAAGCTTGGTGACCTGAATTGCATTCTGGGTACTTTTCTACATGGTGGAAGAACAGAACTAATTTCTCCAAGTTTTTCTATGATTTCCATCTGTGTCATGACACTCAATACTCACACATGCACATGTGCACACAGACACTGACACACAGACACACACAGATACACACACACAGAGTAAATGTAATTACCTTATGGTTTTGAAAGGCAATAACAAAAGAAGTCATGTCTTCCTTGTACTTGTGAGAATCCTAGCTTAGTTTTTCTTAATAAATCTACATTTTATTTTTTCAAAACAACAACAAAAACAAACCCAGAAACATTCAAGATAGATTTGCTGGGGATTGGAGGGGGGCAGGGGAGACCATGTGTCAAAAAATTGAAATCCTGGGCAAAACCCACAAAAGATGAGAGTATCTAGCCATGCACCTCCCCCACAGCTGAGCAGTGAAGCCAAAGCAGTTCCTAGAGGGGACCTTGACCTAGAAAACATTTGTAAAATCCATTTGTCTGTTTCCCTGCATGTTTCCCTTCTGTTTGCACTATGTATGTGAAGCGCCCCCCAGAGGCTAGGAGAAGGTATCATATTCCCCAGAACTGGAGTTACAGATGGTTGTGAGCCACCCTGTGTGTGCTGGAAACAAACCCTGGTTTTGCTGCTATACCTGTTGGTGCTCTTAACTGCTGAACCATCTCTACAGCCTCCAGATGTGTATGTTTTTAAAGGTAAAAGTCTAATGATTACATTATCAACTCAGAAATAAAAGGCAAGACAGAAGGAACACAATGAATTGCAAAAAATCCAAATAGTAAGTCAATAATAAACAAAACTGAAGGGCTGTCTTCCTGCACCTCGCCTAACCTTCTGCTACACAATGCCAGTGTTGACAGCCTCTCACACCTCCCAAACCTACCTCCACCTTGTCAGTCAAAGAACTGGAGCTGTCTGGTCAGAGAAAAGAAAACCCAGTAGTGACTGAGGCTATAGTCTGACTCAGGAGTGGCAGAGCCAGGGTCTGAGGAGAAATTAGGGGGAAGCAACTCCTATCTTTCATCATGGGGAAAAGATGGATTTGTTAGTTGTTCCTCTGTTCTAGACTGAGGACCAACAGCCTACTTCAGCCTGGTGTTCATGCATTTGAGATGAACCTGCAAGTCCTGGGGTACCTGAGGAGACTGGCAGGATTGTCATTTTAGGCTGTCATTTAGGACAGACAGTGGTCTCTGGGCTCCCAGCAGAGAGTGGGTCTCCAGGAGAAGAGCAGAAAAGAAAGGTAAGGAGTCAGGATATCCACAAACGAGCTCAGGACTTGAGGTATTGGAGGTGGATCAGGTCTGCATGGCAGACTAAGGTCCTGCCCGTGTCCAGGAGGCTGAGGTGTGCGGCTCTAGAGCAGTGGTTCAGGGAAGTCAGGGGCAGGTGAGCCCGGAGTGTGAGCTCTGGAGAAAGCTGGAGCTGTCAGGTGTGTGAGTGGTGTGGAAGATTGCCATGGGCAGGTGAGTGAAGACCTAAGGAGATGCTATAGAGACAGCGATGTGTAGTAGCAGAAGCTTAGTTGAGGCACAGAGGAGGAAGGAGCCTGCAGATCCCAGCCTTGTTCAGATAGCCTTGGAGACAAAAGGGAGGCCTGCCTTCCATTGGAGAGGGTATCAGGGACCTGACAACAACGTTGTAATCTGTTACATTGGTTGTGAGCTTCCTGGAAGAGTGACAGGCTTACTTGCAGGGTCTGTGGGAACCTCTTGCTCTTCCGTTTGATCACTGATTTGATCACTTCCTGGCAAGAATTCCTTTTTCTACCTTCATGGATAAAGGTATTTAAACATACTCAAAGTATCAATGCTTTGGCCTCAATTTCTCCTATCTAACACAGGGACAATAACAAAACCTTTGTCACAGGGCCAGATTGATGAATATCTTTGTCACAGGAGCTTAGCAGGACTCTAGATCTTAGAGTACAGGTCTAGGTCCTAGAGTCCAGGAAAGGGCACAGGAAATCCCATTGGCAGGGCAGGGTGGGGCAGGATCCGGTTTGCATCAGGGGGTTAGAGTGCATAGAACTGGGGTGGAGGGGAGCGCTGGACCAGAGGTGCCATGTTCCTGCAGTGGCAGAGCCTTTGTGCTGTT
Source organism: Grammomys surdaster (assembly GCF_004785775.1). Classification (NCBI taxonomy): domain Eukaryota; kingdom Metazoa; phylum Chordata; class Mammalia; order Rodentia; family Muridae; genus Grammomys; species Grammomys surdaster. The sequence continues at coordinate 4,583,974 of NW_021604644.1, forward strand.
GAGTGGCTTGAATTTTCCCCTCCCCAGACTTCCTCTGCTTTCACCGGCTGCAGATTACACAGGCAAATGAACTCAGACTTCTAGAGGAGATCCCGTTAAAGCCATCAAAATAACAATTTGTATCACTTTTAGGACTCCTGCCGGAGGAACTAAGAAACCTTTGTAGTAAATTATTAACTCTGGTTGGACACAAGGAGTTCTGCAAACAAGCTCATTCCTGCTTTCTTTTTGGAGAAAGGACAGGACAGGAGTCGGTTTTCCTCAAAGGGAGGGAGAAGGTGTTACAAACTCAGACAAGGGATTCTGAGAGACCAGCCCAGAGGGCTTGGATTATCCCTCCTGGTGGAAGGGAGAGAGCATGTTCGCAGAGACATTTGTCACTGTCACTCATACTCAGACTGTACTACTTGCTACTCGGCAGGGCTCCGACGAAAAGCTCTGGATCAGCCTGGTATTGGAATCTAACCCTGCATTCAGGAGACACTCGGGTGTTCCTGATCCATAGTTTGATGCCCTCAGAGAATGTCTGAACGATACAGTCCAGGCTCTTGCCTGCCCCAGCCTACCATCTGGGGGACTGAACATAAAGTGGTAGAGAGGACAGTGAGTAGGATGTTGCCACATGGGAAGGAAAGGATGAATGACAACACAGCATAGAAATAAGTATCCTGTCTGGAAAGGGGGTTCTGGGTGGCTAGAGCGAGGGGTTCAACAGGGTGTAGGTGATTATTTTGGAAAGACCACTTTACTTACATATGGATGTTCAATATACTATATTTAATTTGTCCATATGTATATACATAATTAAATTGTGTGTGCATGTGCGTGTGTGTGTGTGTGTGTGTGTGTGTGTGTGTGTGCAATCTGGACAATGCACACAGCTAATTAGTTTGCATCATCTGATTTAATCCTGTAACGAGCCCTTGCAGGAAAGTCTTTTCTTCTTTTAGTTTTAGAACATTGAGTGTAGACTTGTGGCTCCTGAGACCCCATTTGGATCTGCTGACTTCACTATGGGACATTCTTTAAGGAACAAGCATATTCATTTTTAATGCATTTATGATGAAATCTGGGTACCAGATTACAGAATATGGGATGTTTGGAGAAAGCTTCCCTTGTTACCTGTGTGTTACAACATGGGAGAATTTCTGGTTAGGATTTTTTGGGGGAGGGGTGCACTTTTGATTCTCTTTAGGAACTAAGGGAGAAGTTCAGTGGTGGGGTGTGTGCACAGTGTGTATAAATCACATGCACACAAACACAGAGACACAGAGAGAGACAGTATGAATATTTAGGATTTGGGAAAAATGACCTTTGCTCTGCTTGCACTGGCTGACTCATCATTCTGTGATCTGGGTGTTCGAAACTAAGTACAGAAGTGGCCCATGGACTCTTGTACAGTCTGTCACAGGCCTGCCTAGTGGAAAAAAATGCTTCAAGTGTCTCCCAAGGTGTGCCCCAGCTACCAGAAAATTCCAGATAAGCCAATATGATTTTAATCCACAGAGGTTCTTGTGACCAGTGCCTGGCTTCTCTTCCATTTCCTGATAGTCAGAGCATTTTGTCTATATTCTGGGGACAGACATGACCTTGACAGATGATCTCACATTGTACCAAGCAAGTTAGCTAGTGGGAGATTGTATGGAGAAACCAGCACTGGTCCTTAGATCTACTGCTGGAGTAGGCTTGGGGTGATTATTTCTAGGAGTTTCAATCTAGTGTGTCTGAAAACAGGTTCTGGGTTGCTTGCTGTACAGAAGCTTGATTTTCTAGAACTACAATGGACAGCTTGGATTTCTCTAGATTCCTAGCTTGCTCCAGGAGTTGTTCCTTGGCTTAAAAATTCAAGTGGTCGACCTGTGCTCCGGGAAACACATGCAGAAATGCATGGAGCAGTGATGCATGGGGCAGGATGCTTGCCTTGTGGTGGAATTCTGGAAGCTTTTTGCAGCCATGGTACCAAAGACCCTCAGCTCTGGGAGAGTCACTTCCTGGTGAAGCAGGGGTTGTCAGCATTCTCTTTTTGATGGTGTGAGTGTGTGTATTCTTTCTTCTATGGTGCGGTGAATGTGAGTATACAATTCATATTTCAAGATGCTATGTTTGCGAACATACTTCTCCTACAGGGTGAGGTGCGTTTCTCTGTGTGTTTCTGTGTGGAGCACTCAAAGTTAAATGCTGTTTAGTATCTGACCACATTGCTTTATAATCACTGAGCAGTCACAGTGCTAAGCATTGGTTTAAGTGCTTCGTATACACTAACTCATGTGATACCTTTGCAGCCCTCTGGGGTGGAGAAACACTTGTTACCTTAATCTTGCAGAATAGGAAATATTCTGCTGAGAAACTGTCTAATGATCAAAAAGCTAGGAGATTGTGGTGCTGAGATTTGAAAACTGGATGCATTTTCTTATCCCACTGGTGTCTGGGAGAACTGGACCAGTGCACAGAATTTCTAGGAAAAATAGCTGTGACTTTACTCTCTTAAAATAAAAGTTACTATTTTCTGTTTGATCCAATCTATAAATAACAATCCCCCTTGACCATCTGCTTGGTTTATCTTGACATGAATTCCTTGTTGGAAGATACTGGAAGCAGTACTGGTCAAAGCCAGCTATCCAAAGGGAGTTTTATTTCCTTTGCTTTCTTTGGCAGAGACAGGGATGTGGTTACATATGTCCCAAGTGCCTTCCAGATCATAGGCTTCTGACAGGGGTAAATGGGTAAGGATTCTAAGGTCTTGTCTGTAGCTCTGTGCTGGAAACGATCCAAGACACTCCTCTATGGACACTCTGGTAGTTGTTTGTGGGTGACTTCAGCCCTGGGTCTCTTTCGGGCCACTTGACTTTCCAAGACGGCACCTCTTGTAGCCAGGTCTGCATCTACCTGAAGACACAGCAGTTTACTTTGGCTTTTGCATGTGATGCTTGGGGAGAATTTCTGGACAGTGTACATCCCCTCTGTCTTCCACTTATTCTAAAATCTTTTAGCTGGGTGCCTGGGCCACCTGGATGGTGCCCTTAGTGTCACTTTCAGAGTTGCACTTAGAGATGATCCCTGACTCCACCTGTGGAAGGCTACATATGGAAATCACCATGTAGAATGCACCCAGCAAAGCCTCGGGTGGTTCTTAGAAGGCCTGAGAGAGATAAGGACCAGACTGAGAGAAAGTCAGAGGGCACTAAGTAATGGATGGCTCACTTCTCACAGGCTCTGAGAAGCCTCACAGGTTTCTCTTCTCCAGGTGGCAGTGAGGACCAAGTGTGGCTTCTCCTGCATCAATGTCATAAGCCTCTCATTTGATTGTGGTCTTGGGGACCATTAAGAGCGTGGGCTCCATCCCAAGTCCAAGAACCAACTGCAGGATCTTGGATGTGTTAAGTAGCCTAGCTAAGTCTCAGTTTCTTTACAAAAGGGACACAATAAGAGACAGCTTTCTTGAGGTGTGTGAGGTTTAGCTGAGAATCTCTGAAATACAGGGACTATGTCCACCATGCTGTGTGTATTCATTGCTGGCTATGGTTATTGTTGGTCTCACTTTAAAATGACACCATATTTATCTTGTCTGTGTGCACATGTGGAGGTCAGAGGACAACTTGCAGGAGTCTGTTCTCTCTACCGTGTGAATCCTGGTGATCCAACTCAGGTTGTTGGGCTTGGTGACAAGTGAGCGCCCTTATCTGTCACGTCATCTCACTGGCTCCTTGGTCCCAGTTTAGGTTCTGATTTGGGCTTTCTTTTTTTCCCTCTATGCCCCTCTGTATCTTTTTTTTTCATGATGTGAGCTCCCTTAAGCTTTTCCTGGACAGTGGGAAATGAGCAATGGACCAGACAGAGTTATAAACATGACAGTGACTCTGGGATTTGTTTCTTTCTCTGCTTTCTCTGTCTTTTATCGTACAGGGACTTTTATTGTGAAAAAATGTATTGAGATCGTATTTACCCTCACCCCTTACACAGTGCTCTGAATTCTTCCCCTCCTACTGAGTCATCTGCAAAGATGTGACTTGTGTATGTGAGTCCATGGAGGTTGAACTAACTTGCAAACTAAGCTACATCTCCAGGAACATTGAAGGCAGCAAAGGCTCCACTGTAAGACCAAGTCCTGGCTTTCCAAAGTAGCTCTAGGAGTGTAAGCCTCCAGGATAATGCCTTGGAGACCAGGGGTAGCCATTTGAAATGAGGACTGGGAGATGTGACTGGAGCCACTGCCTGGTTTTACTATGAGCCAGGCAGGTGGGGACTGTGGAGTATCTGGGTTCAACTTTGACCTGCCCCCACCTCAAGGCCATGTCTCTGGGAATGCATGCTTAGTCACCCTGTAGACAAACCAGAAACCTGCAAGGCCAGCGGATCCTGGTTATACGACAGGGAACACAGAGAAAAGAGTGTGAATCTGTGGAAGTAGGGCAGGGAGAGCCGAGATGGAGAAGAATAAATGGAACTAGCAGAGCGGGAGCATCTGAACTGGAATAGGTCCTGCCCACAGAAGCAGAAAGCCCTGAGTGGGGCAACAGAAGGCTCAGTGTGAAGAAAGAGGGCTCTGAACAAGGCTGTTGGGACTGTTCCATCTCTGCTGAACTACAGAGGCCCTTGCAGCCTCACCAGGCAAGTCCCGATCAGTTGGTTATGATCTTCCACCACAACTGGTCCTTCCATCCTCTCCCACTTGGGGGAATGCCAGGTTCCACCACGGCTAGCAGCTGATCTTCTGAGAGCTCTGCTTCCAGCACGGGCATGCATAGGATGAATTGCCAACTGGGATGAAATTGTGCTGTGTGGTCACAACACTCTATGCTCAGTTTCTGCCTTGGAAAGTGAGGAGGTGGGACCACACCCAAGACAAAAGCGCGGGAGCTGCTGTTCCCATTCTGCTGACGAAGCAAATGAGAACCAGAGAGATCCAGAAACATCTCTTGGTGCCTCTCATTGGCATGTGTTGCTTTCCTTGAACCTGAGTTCATACAGTATCATCACACAGTGTCCCTAGAACAGTGTTCCCCTTCACTTCTCACCGGAAACTCAGGGAGGTGGGAATGATACCCTCAAATCCCATCCAGCACAGACACTATCTGGAGCAGCAAGTTAGATCCATGAGTGAACCCAGTGCTTCCCCTGGGCTCCTAGGCACACAGATTCACATGCCAGGTGTCCTGCAGACTCATGCCAGCCAGTCTGGGTGAGTCACAGAGTGTCAAGACAGAGGGGTCCTCGTGGACGTATGGTCACAGCTATGGCTCAGTTCTGGTCCAGATGACACTTGCTTGTTACCACCTACCCATATAACAGTTATTTTTCTTTAAATTTTTTTTTTTAGCTGATGTGGTAATGTCCTATAACTCTGGCAGGCAGGAAGATTGCAAGTTCAAGACTTACCTGGGCTATATAGTAAGACCCTGTCTTAAAAACTCAAAAAAAATATATAAAAGCATCATAGGGGATATGTGTGCAAAATGGCAAAAGTTTCAAATACTACAAAATATATACAATAAAAATTAAGTCTTGCTGGGCAATGGAGTCACACACCTTTGATCCCAGCACCCAGAAGGCAGAGGCCAGCCTGGTCTACACAATGAGTTCCAGGACAGCCAGGGCTACACAGAGAAACTCTGTCTCAAAACCAACCAATCAAATAAACAAACAAACAAAATTAAGCCTTTCCTCCTTCTCCTTCCACTTTCTTTTAATTTTAATATTTATTTACTTGTCTGTTTGTCTGTCTATCTTTTTATTTTGCTTCCGGGAGATAGCCCTGTTATCAGTTGCTTCTGTTTATCTTAAAGACTGTTTATGGGGTGAGGAAGTGAGGGAGACACCTCTGTGTTTGCTACACAAGCCCAGGACCTGAGTTCAATCCGCTGAACACATGATAAAAGCCCCATCCGCTGGGAGGAAGATCCCCAGGACTCGCTGGCTGGCCAGAGTAACCTACTTGGTCAGCTCCAGGCCAGTGAGAGACGCTTAAAAACATGCTGGCCTTGAACTTGCTATGTAGATGAGACTGGTCTTGAGCTCCTGATCCACCTGCACTCCCTCCTACCCAGTGTGCACCACCACCTCCTACTTTGTTTTATTCTTTGTAACCATCATAACAGTGTTCTACAGCGCAAGGTATCACTGCTTATCTAGGAACTGTGCTGTTGGTTGCTTCTAATGCCTTTCTCTTTTAAAGGTCTGCAGTGAGCATTCTTTCCCATATTTATTTATCTCTGGGAGAGACTATCCTGGCAGGGGTGATGACTGTGTCCTCAGGGATGGAATGGCTGGCTCACTGTGTGAGCATTATGAATCTTTTAAAAATGCTTTTGTTTGTTTCTCTTAGAGATTGTAATTTAATGACAGCCTTCCTTCCCTTCCTCCCTCCGAACCTCCCACACAGCCCTCTCTGTTCCCTTTCAAATTCGTGGCCACTTTTCCCGCTAATCATTGTTACATGCATATATGTCTATGTTTATACATATGCATTCCTAAATACAGCCTGTTGAGTCCATGTAGTGTTTCTTGTGTATGTTTTCAGAGCTGACCATTGGCACCCAACAACCAATTAATGTGATCATCCCTTGGAAGGATCATCCCTCCAGCTTTTCTCAGTTCTGTGGTTCTTTGTGTATGCTTGAGGCCTCATGGGCTTTCCTGTATCCAGTTTGGCCTGTTTGCTGGTGTCATTCTTGGTCAGCTTGTATTTCGGCAGTCATATTGGTGAGACTTTATGGGTGTGGCTTCTGATGTTACCAGGAGACAGTCTCACAGCAAAGTCCTTGCTCCTCCAACTCTTAGTCTTTCTGCCCCACCCCCTTCCTCAGTATTCTGCAGGTCTTAGCTGCAGGAGTATATGGTAGATGTATCCATTGGGACTAGGCTCTTCAACTCTGCATTTTGGTTGGCTGTGGTTCTCTATAATGGTCTCCATCTGTTGTGAAGACGTTTCCTGGATGAGGGAAGAGAACAACTCTTATCTGTGACTATAAGGACAAATGGTTATAGATTGCAGCTAGGAATTATGCTGGTTTAATAAATTACAGGTTATAGATTCTCCTCCAATAACCATGGTCTCATTAGCAATGAATAGTTAGCTAGGTCTGTAGTACCAGACCTCTTGTTGAGCAAGTCTTAAGTCCAACCAGAGAGCAGATGGATACCATCAAGGTATGTGTGACACTGCTGTGCCCACGGGTTATCACACTATGTTGGTTGTTGATGTGATTCATAGGTGTCATAGCTGGGTAGGGCTATTGGTTGCCTCCTTCCGTTGGAAGCTTGCATGGTGCCTTCTGGTACCCTAAAAGTCCTCAGGGAAGAGGCTTTCAGATCAGTCCCAGCTCAGAGGTCTCTGGGCCCTGTGCTTGGAGTACATGATGTCTTTAGCAAGGGGAACTGAACTTCCACCTTTGAGGGCTAACCAAGGGCAAGAGGGATAGGCTGTATGTTCTGGGACTCTCTTAGAAACTCCTAGCCAACAAATTAAAACAGGGATTCTCATGTCTGAGATTGGGATTTTTGTTAGGTTTTTGTTAGGAGGGAGAATTATCAGACCAGATGAGAAAAAGTCATTAAAACTATAATGCATATTTATACAGTGAATTAATGCATTATATATGTAAATTATACATATGTGTGTGTGTAAATTATATATGTGTAAATTAAATATACATATATTAATTTCTTATGGCTTTTTCAGACATCCATATTGCTATTTATCTACCCCTTCCTTCTTCTGGATTTACCTCCCTCTTCCTCCTCTAAGGAGCCTCTCTTTTTCCATTTCCCCTATCAGAACAGTATAAATTTTTAAACATAGATTCAAATTGCTCTCTTAAGAGGTTCATGCCCCTGTGTGAGAAAGGCCTGACTCTACGCACCACGGTTTCAGCCTTTTGAGTCTGAAAGATGAGAAATGAGATGTTGCGGTTTTAATTCATTCTTTTCTCCCTGAGAGTGAGGTTTGGCCCTCCCTCCCACCCCACCCCACCCCCCCCGGCCACCATTGTACGCTTTAATTTTGGAAAAACTACAGAAAGTTTTCAGAAAAATTGTGAAGGTAGACCAGTTGGTTCCCATATACATCTCATCCTGTTTTCCCTAATGTTAATGTCTGACCAAACCACAGCTCATTTGTCAAAACTAAGAAACCAATGTTGACACAATACTAAAAACAAAACTCCCGGGCTTTCACTTTTGAGCAAAGCTATGCGTATTTGTGTGAAAGCAGTGTTTATATATAAAGCTGAAGATGGGGTTGCATGTACCAGAGCCCCTCTCTTTGCTGAGCTCATGAGTACCACACTTTAAACCCTCCCACCGCACCCAGCACTTTGAGCACCCAGGCCTGGAAGATCACAGAGGCTGGTTCCATGACTATTGCTTCCTTTCCTTATTTTTTGGAACAAGTGTGACGTCTGCTGTTAAGTGTGTACCTAAGGCTCCTTGTTGCTGTTCTGTAAGCAAGTGTCAAGGCATGGAAGTAGGATGGTCCCTCTGTTAGAGTCTCGGGGAAACAAGCAGGACCACATACCAGCTCTGCTCTACTTGTATACAGAGCACATGACAGAAAGGGATGGCTGGGCTAAAGTTCAGTCCTTTCTTCTCCGGTCCCCAGATAGTCCTGGCTTTATTTTGTTGTACATCCCACTAGAACTTGCTCAGGAAAACATGAGCTTCTCAGGGTGTGGTCAGGAGACGAAAGTTGCTGGAGAGGACACTGGGGTAGTGATGGAGAAATGCCTTTCTCTAAATACTTCACAGTTGCTAATGTTCATTTTCTCATGGACAGACAATCCTTTGTGTAAAAAAAGCATTTCACCACACAACTGCTGTCATCCCTCAGTAGCACCTGGAGGCAGGTGGGGTCCTAATAATTATGTGCTTCTCAGGCAAAGAAAGCTGAGGTGTGTTTGTTCCAAATCACACAGAGTAAGAGGCTGAGCAGGTGCTCAATGTGGCTTCTGGCCTCCTGAAGAGCTCTTCTTGATGGCTCTGCACACAGTGTGGTTTACTGCTCAGGACTGATCTGCATTGGCACTAGTTAGGTGTGTCCCACAGATGAAGAAGCTAAAGCTTGGAGAGGTAAGGCCATGGGTCTGACAGGAAGGGCTTGAGTTCCCAGCCAGCCTTAGGCTGCTGCCTCACCCTCCTGTGTGCTTTCCCTCAGGCATAGATGCCTGCAGTATGACAGAGTCTCCTGGGCATTTTTGAGCTGCTGCCACCACGCCAGGGATTACTAGCTTCTCTGCACTGGTTCAGTGTTGATTTCTTTTTTAGGGATGTGCCTCTGGCTGTCTTTTTGAGCTTGGTTTCTAGGCTGTTCTTATCCTTCCATGGCCTAGCTACAAGATCTCTTCTCTCATTACATATCTTCAGGATATTTCTAGAGCACAGATTCCAGAAACTGTACTAAGTACAGAGGATAAGAGAAAGAATGTGCTGGATAAAAGTAGCTGCCCTGAGGGAGCTTCCATTCTCCCGGAACAAAGATGGCTTCTGACATACAGGCCTTGAAACTCTTTGTGGGTTCCATCCTCCCTCTTGCTGAATGAACATCCTGACCTTTTCACCTGCTGTTTCCTGGGACAGTGGCACCTTCTAGTGACTGTTCTAGAGGATCAAGATGTTTTCCCCTGGAGGCCTGGTATTCTGCAGTGCCCAGTTTGTCACTGTGGGCTGAGGGCAGGTCCCCAAGCTGTTCTTGGTGCTCATGTGCGAATGCACGTGATTTACCGTGCCTCGCCACACCACATGTCTTTAAAATTACAGTGCCCATTTCCTACTGAAATAATTTCCACAAAGAGTGGCTCCTATTACCACAAGAGGCGTGCAGACGTCATGATTTATTATTATTTATGGTCCCAAGGCCTTGTTTATGCAAGACGGGTTAGGTGCGTGCGATAGAAATGCCATTATGCAAATGACATTGAATGTCCTTACTGCGCCTAAATAATTTTTGTGTTGGACGATTAAACCTCATCTGTTATTGATATGGGCTGCAGTCGGGCTATTACAGAGTCCCAACAGTACTTACTCCCAGTAATGGGAAAATTGAGAGAGAGAGACCAGCACAATTGCCTCAAGTGGGCTGTGATGGTCTGGAAGGAGTGAACACCTCTGAGGCCTGAGCAGAGGGAGCCATGCGCTCCTCGGGATAAATAAGGCAGGCAGTGCAGGCAATAAATTAAGTCCGGGCTGGAGTGGGCGTCTTGGAGGATTTGCGGCCCCTCAGTCTTGTGATTTAGCTATTTGATTTAGCCAGGGGACCAGAGCTGGGGCTAAGGGAGATGCCAGGGTAAGGGGAGGGGACCAAAGGTGGCCCCGATGATGCTGGGCATCCAATCTGTTTCGTCCACGCCGCTTCTGCGCTCTCCTGCCAGTGTGTGCTCTCACTCATACCCCAACCCCCCCTTTTTTTGACACAGCTGTGAAGTCCCATTTTGATCAGTGTTGATAGCTTATGAATTCCAAAATTGACAAAATTTACAGAAAAATGAGGATAATCCATCTTCCTTAGCAGCCTGTCAAGAGCTGGCCATACTTCATAATCTCCAATTACAGATGCTATTTTCCGACATTTACATGCAGATATTAGAAGCAAATGAAAATGAGAAACGGAGAAAGAATGGAAATGCAGCTATTTATATGTATAAAAGACAAACAGGTAAATTCGAAACATTTAGATTGGACTTGGGGGTCCCTCTAGGAGGCTGGAAAGAGACAGCACATGGGGTTTGAGAACAAACAGTAAGACACGTGGCCTTCCTGGGTTCCGGCAGTTTGGGCTAAAAATGGGGTATAAACTGAGGACGTTTGTCTGAGTGTAAAGGGGCTTCCCCAGGGCCTGGTACACAGGAGGACAAGCTTGGACCATCCGCATTCATTAGGGCCTAGGGAATTTGCCATCGGGGTTGACTTTTTTTCTCTCAGTCAGATATCAAAACAGGCCCTCCATTCTGATGACAAATGCAAAAACTCCCCTTGACAAGGGGACTCAGGCAGGTGCCACCTGAACATTGTCAAAAGGTACTGGCACAGGGAGTTGCCAATAACTTTTCAAAGGAGATATAAATAATAAAATTAGTGGAGAGCGAAGGAGTTCTGAGAGGGGAGTCTTCCCCACTTCCTCCACGAGGCTAATCTGGCGAAGAGAGGAGGGCATGGGAGGCCGCTTTGTGATGAAAATGTTCTTCCCATAAAATTGAAGGGAGAACAGCCTTGTTGCCCTCACAGCGTCTGTGGCACTGGCTTCTGGAAAGCTGGGGATATTAATTAGCACAGCTTTGGATTAAACTCTCCCAACCATGTCGGATGGTACGATTTTTCTCTTTGTGAGCTTGACACAGGGTGGCAAGGAGAAGCCTGCCTGGGTTTTTCAGCCTCCTATTACACCAAACTTGTCTTTCATTTGAGGATCAGATCTCCTCCTATTCTGGAAATGAAAATGAGGTATTTGGAGATTTTTGCCAGGCAGTGAGGCTCAGGGATGGCTATGCTGGATGGATGCAGGGAATGGAGGTGCCTCTCAGTCACCTTTGGCTTGATAGCTTTTGTTTGTGCAAAGCTTGTTTCTAGCCAGCATGTTTGTGTTATCTGAGCCTTGACTTGTAGGAAAGAGATGGATGAAATAGATCAGGGAGCTAAATGAATATAAGTGTCACCAGAAAGGGGACAAAGCATGAGTCAAACCAACTCAGACTGAGCCTTTAGGAGATGTGTGTTTGTTTACATATACGGTCTCCAGGCAAATGGCTTGCTTGTATAAATAAATTATAGGCATTAGCCCTGAAAATAATTATGATGCTTTGTTTCCTGTTCAGAGGTGCAAGCTTCATGAAATTAACACATAACTGCAAAGTGCAAACAGTGTGTAATGAAAATCAGAGGCTCTTAAGTAAACTTAACCTTGACAAAAAGGCACATAAGCAGAAAACACCATTGTCACTCAGCCCACTTCCGTTCTACAATTAAGTCAGCTAAAATTTGTGCTTCTCCATAATCGCTAAAGTCTAAGGCCAGCCAGCCTCTCCTTCCATCAGCTTCTAGTAAGTCAGTGTGTCGCCTTTGGTGAAGAACACAGAGTCCACAAGCCAACTAACAGGCAGGCATCCAGCTCTTCCTTAATGGTGCTAAGAATACCACACCCTTTCTTTCCCATGAGTGTTAGGATTGTTAGTGTCAACATTCGATCTGAGCATGCCTGCTCTTTGAATTTATCTCATAAGAGCATTTGAGGACTAGGGCTATACCTCAGTAGTAGAAGGCTTTTCCAGCATACATGCAGCCATGGGTTCAACCCTTAGCGCCACACACAAACAAATCATGCGGAAGCTTCCCGTATTAATAGGGAGAATATATTGGGACTGAAGAGACACCTCAGTGGTTAAGAGCATTTGTTGCTCTAACAGAGGGCCTGGGTTTTGTACCCAGCATCCACATAACCTTCTATAATTTCACTTCCAGGGGATCTAATGTCCTCTCCTGCCCTCTGAAGGGACACTGCATGTAGCTGGCGCACATAAACTTGCATAGACAAACACACATACACGGAAATTAAGAAAAAGAAAAATGGTAAAGTTAGCAACATCTGTAGCTGGGCCAATCTGAGAGTATTCTATTTTTTAAATATTAAAAAATATAATTTTATGGGCACGCGTGTGTGCATATGTGGGTTGTGTGTGGGGAAGGGTGCATTTGAGTGCATTGCCCATGGAGGCCAGAAGAGGACACCAGATTCCCAGGAGTTTGAGTTACAGATGGTTGTGAGTCACCCAGCACAGGTGCTGGGAATTGGGTCGGAAGAATGGAACTCTGCTCCTTTGAAAGAGCAGGATGTGTTCTTAAGTACTGAGCACCTTCCCACCCTTGTCTGGGGGTATTTTCAAAAGAGTCATTGTTGAGCCAGAATAGAGAGTCAGAGGGACAGGGCTTGGGCAGAGGTGGGAGTGGGCACTGAGGTTTAGTTGGCCATAGGTTGAAGACGCTGTAGACGAGGGGTTCTCAATCTGTGGCTCTCGACCCCCACAGGGATCTTATATCAAATATTTACATTATGGTTCATAACAGTAGCAAAATTACAGTCATGAAGTAGCAATGAAATGTTGGGGGGGTTCCCACAACATGAGGAACTGTATTAAACGGTTGCAGGAGCAGGGAGGTTGAGAACCATGGCTGCACACTATGAAAAGCCACACCCGGCCTTGCAGTGGGCACTCCTGCTCCGGGCTGCAGTGCTTTACCACAGACCATCGAGAAATGGGGTAATGAGCTTAGGCTTGGGAATGAGAACACGTGACTTACCCCTGCTCTGTGTGTTCCTCAGCCCCAATGCTCTCTCTTGTCTGTGAAAGGACAGGGCTGGGGGTAGCACCTGAGAGCTGTTCACAGAGTGCTCATTGTTTGGACTTGGGAGACTACTGCTGAAGTGGGTACCTTCCACAGTTCAAGGTACTGGGCACCTGAACCTCATTTTCGCCATCTGTAAGGGAGTTGGTAACACCCTGTGTGGTTGTTCATAGAATTAAATGAATCAATACCTTTTAACACACCACACTCCCCTGTGTGTAGGAAGCTGGGACAGCATGCTTATTTAAGGTGTGTTAGGATTTCTTTGAGATCTATCGGGGCCCTCTGAACTGTAGACCACGGGTCTGTGTTCGTGACTTTCTCCGTCTTTCTTTGGATGTTCCACTGCAGTTTCTGCTTGGCCTAGGAAATCTTTGGTGGCAAAGAGGGCAGTCCCTTCAAGACTCCCCGTGCTTGTCTTTACAGAGAATTGCCTGATAGAAGGTTCCCTGACAGGGAGCAGAAGGGGCTGAGAAGAGGCCTTCTGACTTAAGGGAGGGAAAGAGAGAGGGGGAGGAGGAGAGTAGCCAGGATTCTACTCTGCTGTGCAGTAGCATGGCAGGTAGAGGGACTCGGGAGAAGGGCTTGCTCCTACTCTACCTGATATGTCTCTCTTAGAAGGGAAGTGTTCCATTATCATTTCTTCATGGTCCCAGGATAGCCTCCCTGTCCTCCTCAGAGCTGGAAAGTATAAAAGAGGCTGAACTGTAGGCATCTTGGGACGACTCCTCTCCTCCCATGTCAGGTGCCTGAGGATGGGGCTCCCCCTTTTCCACCTCCTCCTCAGGCCTCTTGGTAGACAAGAGTCCCGCATTCCTTGAGAGGCAAGAACCCCTGCTTGCTGCTAGCTTTATAGCAGGATGGGACAGCTAGGCCTTGTCAGAGAAAGCTGTGGGATTTGGCTGCCTGGAGATGGAGGTTTGTATCTGGAACGTTTCGTCTCCACACAAGAGCCCGTCTCCACACAAGAGCCTGGACCTGGTCATAGTACAGCCAAGCAGAGCAGGAGCAAGCCCAAGCCTCCAGGAAGTCTCTCTGTCAGCTTCAGCTTCAGCACTGAAGGCTCTCGTCCCATGAGTGGCCCCAGATATGAGGGTCAATTCTTAATATGCACCAAGACCGGAGCTGTGTCAGGACAATGGGGGCATCCTTGTCAGGAGAGACTTGCTGTTTGTGTCTGGGGACACTTGTGAGCTTGCTGATACCATACTGGTTAGGGGCGGAAAGAAACAAACGCTTGCTTATCTCTCATCACATACATAATCACTTCCCACTTCTAATGGAGTTGGAGTGAGCACCCATGGCCTCTGAGAGCAACATGAGGAGCCAGGAAATGGAGACCCCAGAAATCAGAAGCAAGCAATCCATGCCCCAGCCAGAGAAGGGGTACAGAACAGGCAGCGGAGGCCCTGGAGCCCTATATGGGATCAGATAGGAAGACACCAGCCTGGGAAGCTCAGGGGACATTTGATGGAGCTGGAGTAGAGAGAGCTTGCCCAAGGCCTCCAAGGGCTGACTGAATGCTCTTGCCAGGCCCAGCTGTGTGGTAGTAGAGTTGACCTCCTCAGGAAGTGGCAAGTCTGTTGTCACCAGGACACACACTTGATGAGCTCTGAGCACCAGATAGAGATTGGTGCCTTACCTTTGGGCTCTGAGCCTTAGGGCCCCACCTAAAGTTTATCAGAGGCCAAAAGAGAAGGGTTTCTCCATTACTCTTTGCTGAAAGTTTTCCTGGGACAGAAGGCGTGCGTGCTGTCTGACCCCACTGTCTTCTCTGGGATGTCTCTGCTTTTCCCATGCCACCTGGAAGCCTTTCAGGGTGAGCTGGGGTTTCCGAGAGACACAGACAGAAGGAAGAAGCATCATCCAACTTTGCACATGTCTTCTCGGAAGCCCTTTACTCTGCTGAGAATCATTTTGACCCACATACAGTCACAGCCCTAGAAGGCCAACCCTGCCTCTTACCATGCACTCCAGCTAGTGTGTTATAAGAACTTTGACATCACTTTCCTCCCTTTGACAAGGTCGAAGCCCCTCTGAAGCCACTGGTACTGCTCAGTCATAGCGCCTGTCCCAGTCCATTTGGCTATTGGTCCATTTTGTCCATAGGTGATGTTTGTGCCACCTCTGTTTTGAGTTGAGCCAGGAGTTGCTGACATAAGGGGGACCCAGTCTCCTCTCCTTTTGAAGCTGACACTCCAGCTGGAGGATGGGGACCCTCAGTAGTCAAGGGACCCTCAGTGAGTGATGTGGGCTTGGTAGAGATCTGCACAGTGAAGTGTTTTAGGAACACAGAGGAGGGAAATCAAGGGAGACTTCCAGGAAGGGGGAGGCCTTTCAGATAATCTTGACAGTTCCTGCATCTAGTAGTACTTTGTAGACGATGGGTACTGTTACTAGTGTCGTTCCTAGTCTACATTTTTTTCAAAGGTTGATTCATTTTAATTTGTTTAGTAGAGAGAATGCTAAAGCCTGTTGGTTTGTTTTTTCTTTAATTTTGAAAACAAATTTACCCATTTTGAGACCATTGTAGACACATGTAGAGTAATGCAGAGGGATTGCACGCAGCTTTTGTGCAGTTTCCACAGTGACCTCCTGCGCAGTCGGGAATGGTGGCCGGAAGTCGCAACACTTCCGGAAGCAACAGCTCTGCCTTGTGTGCGCCGACACCTTTTCTCAGTCTCGCTGAAGTACTTTCAACGTAACGTTTTTACTGTTGTCCTGTCCAGTGGGTGTTTTTAAAGATTGTTGTTTCTCTTGCTTGTCTGTTTTTAAAGATGCTTGACCATGGGGAGGGGAGAGAAAATTGATCACACATCCCCATATTCCAGCTAAGGAAAGCAGCTGAGGCCACAAGTGTGGCCATGACACTTTGACTGACACAAACCTAGGTGAGGCCTAGTGCTGTCCCGAGCCTGGGGCAAAGTCAGTGTCTGAGCAATGTCTTCTCCTGCCACAACTCTGTCTCTGAGCTGCTATGAAAACCTGGGCCCCTTCCTTCTCTGCTGCATATGCTCACACCCCAGAGTCCCAAGGACATAACAGACCTGCAGGGATGTGGCAGGGAATGCACCAGGCAGAAGAAAGGCCTAAGGCTTTCTTTCTCTGGAAAGGTGTGGAGTTCACAGTCCCTGAAGGCATCACTGGGGTTGGGGTGTGGCAGCCTGGAGGAGCAGGGCAGGCACAAGGGTGAGGGGGAGAGAAAAAGTCCTAGCTACCCTTAGGTGTCCATTGTGCCACAGATGCTTGGGGATACTGCTGAACCCTCGATCCTGTACCACTGGCTTTTCCCTTGCTGGGACCAGATACCCAAAAGAAGCCAGCTAAGGGGGCATGAGCTCATTTTGTCTGAGTTCAGAGGGATGCAGTATGTCCTGGCAGCTAAGGCATGGTGGCAGAAGACCTAGGATGCTGGCTGAGAAGAATGGACAGGGAGGCTGGTAGGAGAAGCAGGGGATGCTGGCTACACAGCATCTCTAGTCAGGATGCAGAGACATGAATGTGCTGCTCAATTCCTTCTGGACATGGTCTCTCTTCACTACTAAATTTGAAACAAATCTTTTAAAGATTTCTCTTAAAGACTTAGACAGAGTGTAATCAGCCCGTTCATCACAGCTGAAGTTAGCAAATTCCTTGATGCTTTTGAACACACTTTACCATTTATAATATGTCATGATTTTTTTCACAGTTACATATTTTACAGTTTGCCTCAATCAGCACACATATTGAACTGATTGGCACATCTCTGAGTCCCCTTTAGCCTGGTGGCCCCCTTGTCTCCCTTTTCTTGCCTTGAACTTCATTTCATGAAGATAGAAATGACACTTTGTCTTGTGGGCCAATGATAACAGTGAAGAGTTCTCAATATTAGAAAGGAATTAGAGATCATACAGTGAAAGCCCACAGATGTAAATTTCTAGAAGCCACAGGGTTGTTACTGGGGAAGACCCCTTACTTCCCCAGTCTCAGTCTGTAGGCCAGGCCCTGAGGTCTCTCCTCTCCTACTCTGGCCTCTGGGTAAGGGTGGAGGTGAGCAGGTGTCTGGTCCTTTAGGATGGGAGTTGGTGTCTTGTCTCTGACAGGGCTCCCAAGGGCCATCTGAAGCCCAGAGGACCCCAGCAGGTAGCAGGGAAGTCCTCCGCCACAGCTGGCTGAGTCGCACAGTCTCGTCCTCATGCTGCACCCCACTTCTCTGCCCCCCTTCTCACGTGTCTGTTTCTTCTCTCCTCCATGCTATGGCAGTGGTGCCCGGTGCTGATGAGACAATACTTGGTGCAGCCCCAGGCAGTCCTTTTCCAGGTAATTTCATAGGGACCCAAATAACATCCGTGCACACTCTCTTGGGGTGTGTGCCTCAGAGTCTGATGCTAGGAATCCCCAACCTCTCAGGACTTGGTCTCCAAGTTGCTTCCCCTCTCCCATCCATTGGATCTTCATGAGCTTCCTATAGGCAGGTAGAAAGGGCTTAGAATGAAAATACATTTTACCCTGTCTCCCTCATGGGCCTTTCCTCTGGAACTGGCTTATGGGAGACTGAGCTGGAACAAGAGTACCATGTGCTCACTTCTAGCTCTGTTTCTGTCTGCCATTGGGCCAAGACTTCAAATGACAGATAAAAATGAAGAGACTCACCTCTGTTCCTCAGAGCTTCTACATCAGACAAGGTGGCTCTTTGCATCCTTGTAACTCTGGCATTTGAGAGAGCCAGGCTGGCCATGAACTGGAGCCCACTGTCAAGGAGGGTGCTGGGTCCAGGCTGGTGGTCATGACCTTTGAGGTCTTGGGGGAGTCTATGCCTGCCAGCAGACGGAGTTTTGTCCCAGCTGTTTGTGTGGGACTGGGCAGTCTGTGAACCGCTGACCTCGGTTACTGTTTCTTTCTGGGTCACAGACGTGAACAGCAGCAGGGGCTCTCAAGGGAGGGAGCAGGAGCTTGACATGACAGTTTCAGACAGACTTTGAAGGGTTCAGGGAAGGAGAAAAATGGAAAGACACAGCTGGGGTCTGTGACTGTTGGTGACTAGGGCTGGCCGGGATGGGGTGATGTGCCCAGGGCCATAGATACATCAACACACACTGTGACTGTGTGTGCCCTCCACACCCCACTGAAAGCACGAGGCTTCCCAAGTAACAGTGAGAGGTGGGAGAAGACAGGCATTGCTCCAGGAAGGAAGCAGCAGGAGACCCCTCTCCTCTCTTGCTCATCTTCTCCACTCTGTCTCTTTTTACACGAGTCTGTCTCTCTCAGGCCCTGTTCTCCACAAAGGACTTGTCTGAGGTGAAGAGTTAACGATCAGACATATCTAAGTCAGTCTGAGAGTCCACATGCAGTGTGGAGAAAAGGGAAGACCGTGTCGTGGTTGTGCTAATTGAGCACTGAATTTGACTGAGCTTCCTGCCAGCCAAAGCAAAGGGGATATATGATAGTTTCCAATGTTCTCGTTGTTCCATCAGAGGCAAATTAACAACTCATTGTGAGAAATAACCTTTCTTCCCCAGTGAATTATGAGAGAAATGGGCAAGGAATTTGAATATTTTAAAGGACATTGTCTCCAGAGGTTTAAAGAAAATACCTTTTATATGACTGTTTTCTTTTATTGCCTTTAATAAATGTACTTCCCCAAGGGTTTTGGCTAACACTGGACATGGCCTTAGCTTTCTTGTCAACTAGCTTGATTGTAGGTGGGAGAAGGCAGCACACGTTTCCATATCACTTGGAACCATTGGTTTAAAACTTCTTAGTTAATTATTTTGTTTAGTTAATTACTTTGGGGGTTAGGAACTCACTGGGTAGCCCAGGCTGGCCTGGAACTCTGGATGCCCCTGCCCTAGCCCCTTGGGTGCAAGGATTAGAGACATATCGCTGTCATTCCTGACCTCTGGCAAATTTTTGAGATTTATAGCTTATATCATGCTGCTGGACCATTCATTCATTCAGTAAGCACTTTCGGGGACTGTAAGGAGATCCTATGTTCTGAAAGGAGAGAGACAAACAGCAGCTATAGATGGAGATGCCATGACAGAGTGGGATACAGGAAGCCACATAGTGAGGGGGTGAGTCATAAGAGGGGTGATGATTTCTTTGGTGGGGTATGGAGTCAAGAGTGCATTCACCAAGAAGCCATGTTTGAGCTGGGTCTTATGGACAGCGTAGGAGCTTTTTACTTACTGAGATGGGCCCTCCAGGCAGAGACAGGACGAAGCCTGGAATGTTGGTGGTACAGAGAGTGCAGCCATGTTTGTGGAAACCCAGGACATCAGCGAGAACACAGTAGCCCTTAAAACATCACAGGCCGCTCAGAGGACACACCTGGGGAACAATTGAACATCTGCATAACAGGCAGTGCCCTGCTCCTGTTGGACAAAACTTGCAATCCTACCAACAGAGGCTTGGCTCCTGCCCGATGGTGATGAAGCTGTGGAACCATTGCACACAAGACTGGGGTGAGGTTCTTTCTCTTTGCCTTCTGGAAGCCAGTGGTGTCTCAGAAACTGGCATGGCAGGCCTTTCCCCCATACCTAGTCTTGCAAACCCAACAGTTGGAGTGATCCCATGCACTTTGTCTGACACAGAACAAAAAAATCTTGGTTTCTACCTGGAAATTTAAATACAGGAGAGGCAGGAAATCTCTATCAGCCACACTTCCTGAGATTGGCTCTGTCTCCTAGGGGGAAACCTAACAGCTGCCAGCTATGTCTGCAAATAGAGTCCAGGAGGCTAGAGCCAGGGATGGGCATGAGGGCTATTCTGACTCTTGGCTGACTCTTAGAGAAACTTGTGCTCCTTGATTATCTTTGTATCTATGAAAGAGGTCCACCATGGTCCAGGTCCAACTGGTCTACCTTCATGTCTGCTACCTCAGCTAGTGCCCCTTCCTGGTCTGGCTCTTTTGTTCCCTTCTCCTGTCAGCGCTCCTCAGCCATCCCAACTTGAGAGATAGAGCCTGCTCAGCTCACACGAAGAAACTCTTCCTGACCCCACCACAGCCTGTGAGAACAAATGGCTCCGTGCTTGTCTCCATATTGGATGGACTTTCTGGGCTATACATATTTCTTTGGGAGGGTCTCTTTGGCCTCAGACACCTGCATGCATACAACAGGACCTAGCACAGGGAAATGTCTGCTTACTGTGCTTAGGCCCCTACTAGGGAGACACAGAAAAAGGAACTAGCACTCACGTCTGAGCATCCAGAAACCCTAGAAGGAACCACTTTGAAAGAGATCCTCCTGGGGGCATGGCTGCCTTTGGAGAGCTTTGGTCTCAGAAGCGTTCTTATTGAAGAACAGGCTAGGACATGATCAGCTTGATTCTTCAGGGAGGAAATCTAGACAGTGACCTTTCCCAACAGCCCCCTGCTGCACAGAATGCAGACTTGCTCTTCAAATGCTGCGGTTTCTAACTCACAGCAAATATATTTTCCTCTCTACCTGCTGGATTTACAAATAGGGCTTAGCTTTTCAAGGTGTGAAACCCTCGGCCTCTGTTCTATTCCTTCTAATTCCATTACCAATGAACTAAGGATGTAGCTCACCCGGTAGAGTGCCTTCCCGGCATGCATGAAGCTTTGAGTTCAATCCTCAGCACGGCAGGAAATTGAATGTTATGATCTGTGCTCATTATCTAGCCCTGGGGAGGTGTAGGAGGATCAGAAGTTCAAGGTCATTTTCAGATACATAGTTTAAGGCTAGCCTAGGCTATGTGGAACCCTGCCTCAAAACAAACAGCCCTAAGATAGCAACAGGAACTAACTAAAAGAAAACAAACCAAAAAACCCCTCAACTTTCAATAGTTGGATCCAATTGTTTGGTCTCATCGTTGCTGTGGGTAGGGCCTCATAGTGGGAGAATCATCAGGGTAACTGTCAAGATGCTGAGGTGAGATGGACCTGTGCTTGGAAGCACATCTCATTCCTTCTGGAATGGAAGTCTCAAGCCTTTGCCTTGAGAAACAGAATACCATAGTCGCCTTTGTGAGCAGAGCTTGAGGCTGAGATAGGAAGTCACAGGTGAAGGCCTGACACTTAGTGTTCTCTGAAAATCAGAAAGTACTTCCGGGGCAGGCTTGAGGGCCCAGTGGAGCTGACAGGGACTTCAGGCCCAGGTATCCTGAGGTGTTGCTCACTGAGGATAGCTTGGACAGAACCCCATGGGCTTATCAATCATCTTCCAGAAGATGTTGATTCCAAAGCATGTAGGCAAGAATCTTGGGCCCATAGCAGGCCCGAGAACTCCAAGGGCGAAGCCAGGCTGGGGCCGGGTCTACCTGCACCAGGGAGCACTGGAGAGCTGCAGTAATTAGCATGGTGTGCTATTGGCACAGGGATAGATAAATAGACCAATGAAACAGAATCCGGGCTGGAAAGCCATCTGTGCACATATGGAACCTTGATATATAGGTAAGGAGATGTACAAATCAGCAGGGAGAGGTGGGCTCTTAATAACCAGCAAGGGGCAACTGGTTATCCATTCAGAAATGAGGAGAAGGAAGAAATTAGATCTTTACACCAGACACAAAAATCAATCTCTGGAGGATTAGAGGCCTAAATGCAAAAGACAAAGACACCTAATATGGTCAGCTCCAGGTCCCATCCAAACTCCCCAGGCCCATGCACGGCCTCATGAGAGAGCGAATGAGGCCTTGGGGATGGGCACAGTGATGCTTATACAAGGTGCCCTGTCACAGTGAAGACAGGAGCAGGCCTAAACCATCTTCCTGTCCCACCTCAGTGCTTCCTGCTCCGGAAGGTCTTTCTTGGTGACCATTTTTCAGGAGACATATGTCCCACTCTACCTGCTGGCCTTTCCAAGTGGTGCCTCAGAAATAGCAACCATCATTTTCCCAAGTACCTGAGGAGCTCCCAAATCCCAGGCTCTCTGCCTACTCTTCCTGCTTGCCAAGTGTATCATCTTGGACAGACAGGGATGTGACCTCCTTTGGCAAGGCAGACTCCTAAGAAGCTCCCACCAAAACTTGGTGCACACAGCCAAATTCTTTGGATGAGTGTTGGCAGTAGGGTTTGGGAGGGAGGGAGGGAGGCAGAGATGCTCTTCGTCTTTATAATGTAGTCTTTCCTTGGAAGGGAAGGACCAGGCTGGTGTCTTTTCTGCCTTCCCTGGAGGCCGTTCTGCGATGGCTTCAGTGTCAAGGAAATGACTCATTGCACAGAGACTTAAATTTCATGAGTGGCTTACAGAAAGGGACATGACTCAGTGCCCAGTGCATGCACTGTCATGGGTTTGATAAATCTGACATCTATACAGGGAATATTCAGCGCACAGGTGCTCATATGCTTCCAGAATCCAAAAGTCACTCATCAAACTGTGACTCGGTCTGCTCTATGTACTGAAATTGGGACTGGGAACTTGTCATCATCACCCAGCCCCTGGATTGGGATTCTGCCTGATCTACTGTGGACACAACCATCCTCCCCTTTAACCCTATCTGTGAAATAAATATGGATTGGGTGGTCCCTCAAATTTCTTTTGAACACTTGTTTCCGGGGTTTAAGAATCCCCAAGCCAGGAAGCATGTTGTCTCTGCCTTGGCAAGTAGACTCTTATTTCTGCCTTGCTTGCTTGATGCCCTCCACAGCCTCTGGGGCTGAGCTGGGGAATCTGCACGTTAGACTTGGCCTCTTGTGATGCTGTGTGGGCTCCTGCCCCTTTCTCCACCTAGGAACAGTGGTCGGTTCTGGATACATGTGCTGCTCCATTGAGCTGCATCTGCCCTTCCAGCCCGGGTTTCCCAGAACCTCTGTGGACAGGTCACGGCCTTGCATCTGATCAGGGTGCCTCTGGGCTCCATGCTGAGTTGTCTGCTTTCTCTTTCAGACCACAGAGTATTCAGCCATGGCTTCACTGGCTGGAGGCCTGGAGGACATGAAAGCCAACTTGACAAGCCCCACCCCCGCTGACATCGGGAGCAGTGTTCCAGGCCCACAATCCTACCCCATTGTCACAGGTGAGCATACCTAGATGGGGACTTGGGGGTTGGAGAGAGAGGGGGAGAGAGAGAGAGAGAGAGAGAGAGAGAGAGAGAGAGAGAGAGAGAG